>NC_090176.1:25861545-26461545 GCF_024679245.1 Pseudorasbora parva | reverse complement strand
CGATTTGCATGTACTTGACTGATATTCCCCATGCGTCTGTGCTGAACAACAGCCGAATACAAACGAAATGCAAGCGCATGTTATTGTTTGGAAATGTATTCAAGTTGTTTGAAGTATGTCCTCCAGATCTTTGTTTTTTGTGTCCGGTGCGTCTTTTCTCACTGTTCAGGTGTGAATGTGTTGAGCCTGGCTCTGGTCTGTGGCATCGTGCTGAGGGAGTGAGTGCACAGGGATGATTTTATTATCAGACCATCAGATGACACTCACCCCCAGCTCGTTTTGTTAGATTGTCTTGGATATGTATCGTCGCAGTGACAGTGACTTTGAGAAATGAGGTGATGTGTCCAGTTCTATCCAGAATAATGAGATCCACAAGAAAAATGTGCTTGATTTGCTCAGTATGGTTTTAAAGGTTTAGCCCTCATGTTTTGTTTGAATATTTCCTCATGTTTTGGGATTTACTGTGCTTGGGGTCCCAGAGAACCCTGTGTATATATATAAAAACAATATTAGTAATTTGCAACAAGCTTTTATTTTCCAGTTTAATCATTTTAATAAGTCTCTCTTAATGAAAACCCATCTGGCAGATATTATTCAAGTTAAAACCCTATGTTTTACCATAGGTTAACACGGATAGGTGCATGTCAGCATAACATTGTTTTTGCTTGGGTCTTGGGCGCAATTCTTGATTTTTAGTTAATTAAATTTAATTTCAATGCATGCACACAGATTACAAGAGATTACAAGAAATCTCTTTTTGTTGGTCATAGCCAGATGTGCATGTGAAAGCAGATTTCCATCATGCACTGTAGATATAAATAATTCTCACTAATTAATAATTTAATGCTTATTGTATTATTTGTTGCCAGCCCTATTGAGTTATGTGTCATGAGATGTTAGCAAGACACATCTGAAAGTGCAAAAATCAGTAAATCTGAAAGCCTCTTTCTTTAAATATGAAGTCATTGAGTGTCACCATTTTTTTTATTGTATGTTGGATGTGTTGAAAATCCTGTTTTGAAAAATCTGTGTGTGCAATATGTCGCCTTCATAGCTCCATAAAATCAACAGCAAATTTTCACCAACAACAAAGTTAACTCAACATAAAGCAATCTATCTATATCTATTATTTATTTTTCTTGAAGCAGATCAATAATGTTGTTTTGATTAATGTTACCAATTTATGTAGAGTAGCTGATGCATGCATCTGCCCATGACCAGTATAATAGTGGTGTAAAGTCAGAGCACAGAAAGGAAGTATAGAAAAATTGCACATGACAGGCTGCGTATTCCTTACCAAATGATGCAGTGTATCAGTATTTTAGATGCAGGGTTGGTGTGGGTAAAATAGTTTGCCTTAGGCCACGTCTGCAAAGTTCCCTGATCTACTGGCATCTCCTCTGCATATGGGGCTGTTTTGACTCGAGTCACTGATGCTATCACTCGAGTATTCTGACAAATGTAATAACATATGGGTGTTACAACTGCAGCAGGCTGGTGTTTTTTCAGGAAGAGGAGAGGGGACTTTTCTTATACCACAACCTCGTAAAAAGAGACTTTATTTTTTGTTCGCCTGGAGGGTGAGCGAGGGCCGGAATTGAAGTTAACCCTGGAACGTCCTGTGTGGGACCTTGCCGCCATGAAATATATGAACCTCAAGTTCCTCCCCTAGACCAAAAAGTTTAATCGCAAAAAGGATTGAAATATTACTGGTGTAGAATATATGTCCGGTAACACTTTTATAATTAACTAACTATTATCTATGATTTTGCCTCAATAAACTCCTAATTACTGTTTATTAATAGTTAGAAAGGTAGTTGTATTGGGTAGAATTAAGGGATGTAGAAAATGGTCATGTAGAATAATGCATTAAACTGTGGTATATATACACATACAGTTTGTGTGTGTGTGTGTGCTTGTTTATATTACATTGTGGGGATCGACGGGCGGTCCCCACAATGTAAATGGATTCATAAACATACTAAGTGAGTTTTTTTTTTGAAAATGTAAAAATGCAGAACGTTTCCTGTGATGGATATGTTTATGGGCAGGGTGTACAGTGTAACACCCTGCAGTGTTACATACACATACATTGTAAAATCCATCACTCCTATGGAATGTCCCCACAATTCATAAAAGCACAACATTTGTGTGTCTGTGTGTGAATATGTACATACGCAACTTTTGAAACTTTAGTTGTCATTCGGATCAGCACAGTGTAATGTTGACAACTCGCATCATTTCATTTTTGTGCTCTGATATCACCTGTAAATTCCTTTTTGGTCCCACACAATGTTCTCAATCCTGAATATCTCCAATCTGTGGAATTACAGCAGTGTGGCTTTGAACACTTCCTAAGCAGTCGGTTTTCATTGAGCTGGTGTTGTCTGGCCTTGGGCAGCACAGGGCTGTGCGTTTGGATTGGATAGAACCGGGGGGAGCTGGAATATTAAATTTACTGTCATCAAGCTGTTTTGCAAAGGCCCCTCTTCTCTTGCCTGACCTCCTCGGTTGCGGTGGACCCAGGAGACTCACACTGACACTGGGAGTAATTAGAAACAGACGAAGGGCCGGAGGGAAGGCTACAGCCTCCATGCTCTGACGCCAACACATCGGTGTGTGAGATACTCGCCCTCGAGCTGGCCTGATTCATATCTCATCAACATGTGTACACACTGTGATACAGCATGTTCTCATATCAGTCCAAGCTGCTTTGATATTCACAGCCTCATTATGCCACAGACATTTAATCCGTACAGCCGTGTAAGTGTGCTCTTGTGGGTGTGGCAGAGAAGTTGATGAAATACCTCTTTATTTCTAGATCATCCTGCACTCGATGCACAAGTATCAGCCCCGTGTCCACGTGATCCGGAAAGACTTCAGCAGCGAGCTTTCTCCAACCAAACCTGTTCCTACAGGGGAAGGAGTAAAGACGTTCAGCTTCCCAGAGACCGTCTTCACTACGGTCACAGCCTACCAGAACCAACAGGTCCATTACTGACTGTCAGTGTACAGCACCACTGTGACTATGCAACTCATAGTTCAGGTCTTAATAGGCATAATACAACTTGACAACTAGAGATGTGTTTAAATAAAAATTCTAGCCATTCATTATTTTCATGTTATGTTCGATATTAAAATTCTATGCCGTCTTGTCTAAATGACAAATACTAAAAACTAAAATCAATTAGTTTATATCATACAAATGAATTTAGGCATCAAACAATTTTTAGTATGATAAATGGAAATTCACTTTGAGGTTGGCTAAAGATTATGTTAACATTAAATATTTAAATATTAGTATTTTAAAAGATTAATCTTAAGTGAGTGTTAATATATATAAAATATTATATATAAAATATTTCAAAAATATTCTCTAATTTGCCCAGTAACCAAGATAGTGCTAATATTGTGCATCCCAAAATAAAACCATATTACACATCAGTTTCAAAACCGAAACATTGAAGAAAAAAAATTGTTACGTTTATTATTATTATTATTATTATTATTATTATTATTATTAGTAGTAGTAGTAGTAGTAGTAGCAGTATTATAATGTATATGTGTTTAAAGTGTCTAAATGTAAAAATATTATTAAATGAGTCTGTTTTGGACTTCTTCTCTTATAACAGATTACCCGTCTAAAGATCGACCGCAACCCATTTGCCAAAGGATTCCGGGACTCAGGGAGAAACAGGTAGGATTTTCAGGAAATCTTACCCTTGCTCCGTATTGTCCATGCTGTGTGTGCAAAAACACGCATATCTCGCCATTGGCCTTTCATATGGATATGAACCCTAGGAGATCCCTCCTAATCCCACGTCCTGCTACATTAAAATCACCCCCTCGTTCAGCTGCCAAGAAAACCTGGTCGATCTGTGATAAAGCGATCTGATTGAGGGCAGGGGAAAGAAAAATGCCTCTCTTTCCTTTTTCTCGCTTTTTTTAACTCCCTTCCCTCAATCTCGCCCAACCTTTCACTCGCCTTTCTTTCCCTCTCGCTGTACTTCCATGCACTTCACCGCTCTGTCTCTATAAGATGCGAGTCAGAATACTGCGAGAAAGTCTGAGACAGGCCCTCAGCACATGAAAGCACACTTCCATCTGGAGAGTATTATCGCCACAGATATTTGAGACATCTTTTTTCATTTTTCAAACAATAGACCGCCTGATTTATGAACTAGCGTTAGATTTTCATTGCAGAAAAATAGAGATGAAAAGATTATTCAGGAGTAAGATAATATACATAGAAAACGCTCTTGCCCTCACAATAAAAAATATTTTTTTTGGTATACAACACAAAAAGTTGATCTGTCACAAAGTAACCACCGTTTCATTTGTACTGAATCCTTATCATCCATGGTTTACAAACCGCAGATTTAATTGTAATGTTAGCTTTTGATGTTCGATGGAATCAGTTATGCCGAACCAAGATATAAATCAATATTTTAAGGTAAATCACAACTTGTAATGTAAATTATTATTTGTGATATTAATGGGAAAGATCTGTCATTTGGTGAGCAGTATTTGTATTGCTCGAGTCATTAGAGCGTCTCACTAACAAGCAGAAAGAAGTAGAGAATTACTGCCTGTTAAGCTGCACGGCGAGGGCCGATGCAGCGAGCGCTGCAAAGAGGAGTAAATCACACAGGAAGGGGACCCATGTACAGAGCAGAGATGAAACATCACCAAGATTTATGTGCACAGTAAAAACCTGCTCTTTTTACAGGCTCTAGTTTCCTAAAACGCCCCCTCTCTTCTTCTCCCTTTTTTCTCATGTGCATAATCTGACTGTCTCACCTGTTTTCTCTGCCATTTCACGTCTCTTCTTCCGGCTTTCTCTGTCACTATCCCTTGTGCAGGACTGGGTTGGAGGCAATAATGGAGACATATGCTTTCTGGAGACCTCCAGTGAGGACGCTGACGTTTGAGGACTTCACGAACATGCAGAAACAGCAAGGTATGTGCATGGTCCCTGTGACTGGAGACATTTATAACATGCCTACTTTAATAACAGGGGCTTTGGATTTCAAAATATTGCTTCATAAATAATTTTTTTAAGCAACTGTGTGGCCGCAATAATCACATACCATAGAGGATTTATGAATGACTCTAAGCTTGTAGGGAACTCAGCAATGGGTGGGGCGAGTTGGACAATCTTGGGTTTTTGTGTCCAAGAGTGAGGTTGTCTATTTGCCTGTTCGACAGATCAAATGCTATTTCACTTCCACAGCCCCTTAAAAGAACAGTTCCCCCTAAAACCATATTATAACTTTATAATCAAAAGAGGCCAAAATGTATAAAGTATAAAAATAAAATAAAAAATATTCAAAATGTAACATTCATTACTGAATTCAGTATTCACTAATGTAGTGATTTATAAATAAAATAATTATCAATCTTTTTCAGTCTGTTAACTAATCGAACTGATTCAGTTCTCTAGTTCAATTCGAGAAGCTGGCTATAGCGCGCTATTTGAGCAGCGTAAACACAAATTAATAATAGAATTAAAATAAATATCTGATCGTCCTCCATAACGCGGTCGCTATTTACATCTCATATCGTCTGCGTTACCGATGTAATGACTGACGCATCTGTATCACATTCCAAAGAGGTTCGTTATCAACCTCACACAGTGGAAAATGAAACCATATCCGTAGCGGCTGGCTGGGAATGGAATGATTAAGCAATGAGAACGGTGGAAAAGCACTAAAGCAGTTATTGGTTCAATGATCCAGTATCCAGTATCATTTATAAATGTTCAGTGAATAACAACATACATTTCAGTCTGTTTCTCACACAGAGCTATATGACTCCAGAAGACTTAGCGCACAAGGTGCTTAGGCCTCTTTTAAAATACTTTTAAGGTACTTTTGTGTTCATTTTGAAGCTTGAAATGTCATGAGGGCGAATTAATGGTGACAGATTGAATTATTTACTTTTATAAAGTAAAAGTCTTCCTGTGAATTTTGCTGTTACAGGTGTCTGATTGCTAAAATCATCTATTTAGCTAAGTCTCTTACTCATAGCTAGTTACGGCCCAGATGATCAAATGTTGATGTAACTATTTCTCTCTCTCGTCATAAGGTCAGAGTAATGTGAGCATGGTATTTTGTCTGAGTAGACATCTGTTTGTCATCACAAACTTCTCGAAACAGATTAAATGTTAATTAAAGTTCTTGCACGGCTGACAAAACGCCGTGTTCTCTCCCTCCACCCCCACCCCTCCAGCCCAAACCAATTGCCCTCAAGAAGTAGATGCAGATCCATTTGAGTAATTAGTTTTTCTCTCTCACCCCAGCCTGACAACAGGGGAAAAACATGACATCACCACAACGTCTCCTTTCCCCTTAGCCAACAGAACAGAACCACGTCGAGTGAACCAGAACTCGACTCAGCTGTATTATCGAACGCATATGGAGCTGGCCCAAGCCTCAGCCAAGAGAGTTCTGAATTATTTAGTTTCTTTCCCGAGCCATAGACCAGACTACATTTTTAAAACAACAAACTGAGTGCTGGCCAATTTCTCATTAATAAAGAAATATGTGGTAGATATCCCACCGCTATCATTCTGTTCCATGTGTTTGACTTATTCACTGTGCATGTGCCAGTAAATTTTTCCCCCCTCTATGAACATATGCCCAAATGCTGCATGTCATACTGAGAGAAAAAGGCCAGTGTTCTGTTGACCAGACATTCATATTCTTAAACTCAAGCCACATTTGAATTCAACATTTGTCACAGTATCTCTGAGATGGTTTCAGCTGACAAGACATGTAATGGGATTTTCACACTGCGCCTAACCTCTGGTTATCGTCTCTTTAAACCTCGCTTTTAACCCCATTGTCTCGCACTGTGTGCATTTCAGTGCCGGATGTAGTGTGAAACGATGCTGTCTCATAACGTAATGGCCAGTTGTATAGTTAGCAACAAACAATCAATCATAATCTGAACAGTGCTTGCTGTTCACAGAAACTTTTACACGCCGCATTTTGTTTCAGTGTTTGAGGGAAAAATCTAAACGTCAGTGACGGAAAATGTGTTTGTTGGAAGAAATAGTGCGTTTGTGTATTGTTATACTCATGGTCTGAACATTTTATTGAGGTCAAGCTGAATGGTACAATCAGGCATATATGAGCCCAACTGATGTGCAAGAGCGAGACAAGCCATTATTTAAACAGGCTGCATGCTGTGTTCGTCCAATCAATCATACTGACAACGTAAATCTGCAAAGAAAGTTAATTCTCGTTCTGTCAGTTCAGTTTTTAACTATAAAAAGCCCAGATTTTATTTTTTACTACAATTTTAACTATAAACCCTAAAGAGATTGTTCACCTAAAAATGAAAGCTAATCTTTGTTATTATTTACTCACCCTCATGTTGTTCCAAATCTGTATGAATTTCTTTATTCTGTGGAGCGCAAAAGAAGATATTTTAAAGAACTGTTTTTTTCCATACAATGAAAGTCAGTGTGATCCACAACACCCCACTGGCTTTCATTGTATGGACAAAAAACACTGACATTTCAAAATATTTTATGTTCCACAGAATAAAGAATGTCATATTTGGAATGACATGAGGGTGAGTAAATAATGAATATATCCCAATAAAAAATCTTAGCAAATTTTAAAGAATGAAGATTTTTGTTATGCAGAATAGCACTGTGGAGATGAACGCTCCATTATGGGTTAATTTGTGGCACTTGTTGCCAGGTTTGAACAGGCATCTCTTGTAACCAGATGAAATGCCCTCCCTAAAGAGCCACAGTGACTGCTCGTGGTCCATGGGATGAAATAAGAGATACGCTCCCAGTGTGATTGTTGGACAGTGCCTGTGTTTTCAGAGCTGGCTCTGTCTCACCATTCTTCTCTTGAGTGTGCAGTTATTCTTCATGCGTAGGAACGTGTATCCACAGTGTGTCTTTGGGGTTTGGATGTTTCTGAATGTTTGCTGACTGTGTTTTTCAGGAGGGAGCACTGGCACCTCTCCCACTACCTCCAGCACTGGCACTCCATCACCCTCTGGTGCGACACACCTTCTCTCTCCTTCCTGTTCCCCTCCTACTTTCCATCTGGCACCCAACACCTTCAATGTAGGCTGCAGGGAGAGCCAGCTGTGTAACCTGGGCTTGTCCGAGTACCCCGCATGTGCCAGGAGCAACATGGCCGCCCTGCAGGGCTACGGAGGACTGGCCGACGGCTCCTACGGCCGCCTCCAGACCCCAGGAGGCGCTGTAACCTCCGCCCAGGCCTCCGATTCCTTCTTGCCTCAGAGGACTTCCTCTCTCATCGCTGCAGGAATGCAGGGAGGGGCTCACGCCTCATTGGCTGCTGGTAACGGCAGCGGCGGCAGCGGCGGGGGTAAGATGGATGCGTATGGAAGTCAGCTGGCCTCTTTTCCCACATCCCAGCTACAGTACGTCATGCAGGCAGGAGCGAGCTCCGCCTCTGGGTCATCAGCTTCATCTGGCTCATCCCCGTCCTCAGCGCATATGTTCTCTGGTAGCCATCATCACGTGCAGCAGGGCACATACAACGCCTTTTCCCTTCACAATCCCTACAACCTGTACGGATACAACTTCCCGGCATCACCGCGCCTGGCTGCCAGCCCAGAGAAGCCTCAGGGTGGCTTACTGTGCTCTTCCTCCTCCGCCGGAGCATTTGCTGAACGCCAATACCTGTCCAACAGCGGCATGGACAGTATGCACATGATTGGCAATCCCGCCAGCAGCCAACAGGGGGCCGGCAGCTGTGACGGCCGCCAATATGGCTCCTCTTCACAGATGTCCATGCACATGGTTTGAGGCGCTTGGAAAAAGTAAAATAAACCAAAAACAGATAAAAACACTAGCAGCTGCTGCAGTTTTTTGCTCAGCTTTACAGGGTTTTCAGAGTTTTATTATTTGAAATGTCTGATGCATTGGCATGAGCATTTGCCATCGTGACATGGTGACACCAGCCATTCAATGTGGAATCGCCATCTCATTGCCTTATAACTCATCAGACTAAAAATGGAGTTTAAGTGTTATTTGTGTTCATCTTTTACATAATATGCCATCAAAGCAAATGGATATATGAGCTAAAAAGGACTCTTCAACTGTTGTTGTTGCTGACCTGCCAACCTCAACGATATGCAAAACTGAACTAGTTCAAATGAGGTCTGATTTTTAAGAAGATGGATTCTGGTGAGGATTCATATTTGGTGCAATAATAACAGCAATAATGGCCCCGTAACTGTCCAACATGAATAGAGACATCAGCCAGAACACAACATATCCTCAAAACTGTGACGAATAAATGTTGTCAGTATTTTTGTTGTTGATAATAGAGGTTGCGATACAATGTTGGACACTGACTGACTCTCTCAGGATGGCAAAGTTAAATCCTCCTGTCATAACAGGGTCATGTGTGTTTCTGACAATCTGTTATTGAAATGCTGAACCTTTGCCTATTGGTTTGGAAATGGCTTAACCGTATCCTGAGTGGAACATAAACATTATAAACAATAGTGAATGCACGTAAAGCACATAGGTTTTAAATTGTTGTGTGGATAAAAACCATAGGAAGACAAGGTAATTAAGTATATGCTTTGGAGTGTTTGTAAATGAATATATTTAAATGCTAAGCAGTTATATGGCCAGTGTATGTTGAATTAAAAACAGTGTGGGAGGAATGAACAAATGTTGTTTTAGGCTTTTAAGACTGTAAATACAAGTGCCAAGCACATAAAGCTCATTAAATAAACATTATAAGTCCTCTTTATGTTTCTTGACAAAAAAATCCAGCATGGTTTGTTGCTTTTGGTTGTGGTTTTGAAATTATATCATGCATGCAGTATATGATGGATCTTAAATCAGAAATCCCCACAGATCAAAATATGGACCTACACAAGTGAATATTTATATATCGGAATAGCTTAATAAATTAAATACAGTATTTGTTAATCCATAAACATAATGTAATACAGAAAGCAGACAGATCTTAATAAGGTTCTCATCCTCACAATCTGAAAACCATTACTAGTCCTACAAAAAAGAAGTTGTTTTTACTAATCAAATGCAAATCTATCTCATGCCCTCTTATTTTCCCCTTTATTATTATCATGGGCTTAAGATAAAGAGGAACTGAAAATGATTATTTGAAAGTCAATATGTGTAAAAAAGAAAAGTGTAAAAACAAAAGGATTTACCCTGCTGTTCTCTTTGATATAAAGAAGAAAGAGAAGACCATGTGGCTCAGATTCATCCTTTTCACTGTGGTGATGCATATAAATATGCCACCTGTTTAAAGAGATCGAATGGGGGCGAGTGGGGAGAGCGGAATATGTTAGACGCTGGATGTGGGTAATTTTGACATTTCTGGTTTTAATATATCTGCTCTTAATACGTTTACAGTATTTATGATCTCTTCTCTCATGTCTGGGTATTGGTCCTCATTATCCCGGCACAGGCTTCATTGATTTAAAAGCACAATCAGCATCCATTACATGGATGTCTTCAGAAGTGAGTAATTTTTTTTCTTCTATTCTCTCTGTTCCTCTTTATTTTTCTTCTTTCTCCGATCACATCCCATCATGTGCTCCGTTCCAGCCATGAAATATCATATCTGAATCATCATCATCAGAAAGTAAACGGGGTAGAAGACCGTGGAGACATCTCTCTGTATTAGAAACACCTGTTTTCCAAGTGCAGCTCTTGTAATGACTGGATATGTAATCGAAGAGTGCATGATTTCATAATTTGGCACATCTCCATTTGTCTGGACATTATTTCCAATAATTATGCACATTTATTTGTCTTGTACTTAGAAACAAAGTTGCAAATCTGCCCGTCCTCTGTAAAAGTGAACCGTGGCCTCTCACACCCAGAATGGGCAGGTACATTTAGGGAATCTAAATGTAGAAGTGTAAAGGGAAAATAATATAGAGAGAATACTAGAAATACTGTTTCATTTATTATTTACCCCTACCCCCTGCACCAAAAAACCTAAACAAACTCTACAAAAACACATTGCCATGTTACAACAAAGATCTACAAGAATTGCTTATATTCCCTTTCTTTTAACAGATTTTAACTTAAACTTTCACATAATTTAAGAGGGCTATTTAACAATTCATTTTAGCAAGATATTTTGACTTTTGAACAAATTTATGCCATTCAATCAGCCTGATAAAAATGACTACCAGTGCAGACAATTCAGTCCTGAAAGGGTTAAAAAGGTTGATAAAAACAAAGATGTTTAATTGGGAAATCGGAAATATAACAATGCACAGCTTGAAGTATGGACATGTAAGATAAGATTTCTGGTAAACTATTGCCCTCTTGTGTTTCTTTTCCACATGATTCTACCAGCACTAGGCCTAAACTTCTTATTTGAATAAATAACTCTAAGTTTCTCTGTGTATGTTAAGGCACATCAGAATGAATAAACTCACGGAATATGTTCATCAGATATTATTGCTTTTACTTGTACAAATAAAATGCCTCAATCTAATCTAATTTCAGTTTATTATCAACCAATCAAACTGTTTTTTTTGCACCTGGGCTGTGGGGGCCCCTTCACCTTATTTTTCATGTAAGAGTGGGTGTGGCCATTGAATGTAAATTTAATGTGTCTGGCTTCCAGTGTCATCCAGTTATTTTTAGCTGTACAAAAAAGATCAATATGCTGCGTGATGTTGCAAACTGGTATTTTGTTGTAGTTTCGTAATTATAAACAAAGTGCAAATAGTTTTACCATTTACAACACTGTTATCCTTCTGTTGGAAGTCTCACACATTCATAGAAAATAGCTTACTTCTATTAAAGGATTGTACTCTTTTTATGAAGAAAATGCATACTTTTGAGTGTGTAGCAGATTAGTAGACACACTTTGGGACATACTATCACGTCATCTTTAACGGGTGCTCTGTCGCTTAGTTACACGTATCCTGTCACTGTAAACTGGCATGTCAATCATGTCACTGTTAAAATTTTCCATATTTAATTTATTTTTTTATTTTTTTATTTACCTACCATATCAGAGAGAGAGAGAGAGAGAGAGAGAGAGAGAGAGAGAGAGAGAGAGAGAGAGAGAGAGAGAGAGAGAGAGAGAGAGATACAGTAACATGCTGATCTGCAGTTGTAGGTCTTTCATGCGGAAACTCTTATTAATGCATAATAAAGCATTTAAAAGTTATTGGCCAAACGGACAACATTTAACATCAACATTTAGTCACTCTTTATCTAAACTTCGCGCACACGCGCCATATAGTTTTTTGAACACTTTTACTCATCCAAAGCGCAATGGGTTGTGGGCAGTTTTAGCCATTAGAATGATTCGGGTCGCCAATGTCACGTGATTTCAGCAGTTCGGATCGCGTCAAACTGCCAAACTGCTGAAATCCCGTGACATTGGCGACTCGAATCATTGATCGATTCACTGATTTGTGACCCGTTTGAATATTTTTGGAGGAACACGGAAGAGAAGACAATGCTGAATAAAGTCGTAGTTTTTGATATTTTTGGACCAAAACGTATTTTCGATGCTTCAAGAGATTCTAATCAACCAACTGATGTCACATATGGACTACTTTGATGATTCTTATTCCCTTTCTGGACATGGACAGTAAAGTGGGCATAGACTGAATATGCTCTGGGACTAAAATATAAAATATCTTAAACTGTGTTCTGATGATGAACGGAGGTCTTACGGGTGTGGAATGACATTAGGGTGAGTCATTAATGACATCAATTTCATTTTTGGGTGAACTAACCCTTTAAGAAGAGAAGATGTGTTCTGAGTTTTGCAGACCGGATAAGGTGAAAGTTTATTCTATCAGCTAGCTCTGTTTCACCTTCATTGCTCTGGTTGGCTGTAGCGCTATCCTATCTCATGCAGAGGGAGTTTGAAAGACAACCGTTTATCCCGCCGCTCGGATTGAGCCCTGTCAATGGTGAGTTTCCAGACCAAACATCTTGATTTAGGTCTGGCTTGTCAGGCTAAATTTCCAATTCATTATGATGGCTTTTGGGATGTCTGCCTTTACATGCACATGAACTTTAATGACATCCCATTCTTAATCCGTAGGGTTTAATATTAAGTTGGTTCATCCTTTGCAGAAATAACAGCTTCAACTCTTCTGTGAAGGCTTTCCACAAGGTTAAGGAGTGTGTTTATGGGAATTTTGTACCATTTTTCTAGAAGCGCATTTGTGAGGTCAGGCACCAATGTTGGAAGAGAAGGCCTGGTCTCCGCACTAATTCATCCCAAAGGTGTTCTAATGGGTTGAGGTCAGGACTCTGTGCAGGCCGGTCAAGTTCCTCCATACCAAACTCGCTCATCCATGTCTTTATGGACGTTGCTTTGTGCACTGTGTGCAGTCATGTTGAAACAGGAAAGGGCCATCCCCAAAGTGTTCCCAGAAAGTTGGGAGCATGAAATTGTCCAAAATGTATTGGTATGCTGAAGCATTAAGTGTTCCTTGCACTGGAACTAAGGGGCCAAGCCCAACCCCTGAAAAACAACTCCACACCAAACTTGGAATAATGCAGGCAAGTCAGGCAAGTCAGGCAAGTACCGTTTTCCTGGCAACTGCCAAGCCGGTCGTCTCTACCGCTCTAGAATCCAGTGGTGCTTTACACACCTGCATCTGATGCTTTGCATTGCACTTGGCGACGTTAGGCTTGGGTGCATCTACTTGGTCATGGAAACCCCTTTCCATGAAGCACTCTATGCACTGTTCTTGAGCTAATCTAGGCCACACAAAGTTTGGAGGTCTGTAGCTATTGACTCTGCAGAGAGTTGGTGACTTCTGCGGACTGTGTGCCTCAGCATGCGCTGACCGAGCACTATAATTTTTATGTGACATATCACTTCTTGGTTGTGTTGCTGTTGTTCCCAATTGCTTCCACTTTGTGATATTACCACTAACAGTTGATGTGGAATATTTAGTAGTGAGGACATTTCCCCCAATGACTTATTACACAGGTGGCAACCTATCACAGTACCATGCTTGAATTCACTGAGCTCCTGAGAGTGACCCATTGTTTACCCAAATGTTTGTAGAAGCAGTCTGCATGCCTAGGTGCTTGATTTTAGACACCTGTGGCCATGGAAGGGATTGGAACACCTGAATTCAATACTTTTGACAATATAGTGTACGTCCCATGGGCGTAGATTACGCGGGGGACGGGGGGGACGTGTCCCCCTCACTTTTAATAAAATGTATTTTCGTCCCCCGCACTATTACTGGGTCTCACCGATCCTAGTCGACCCGCTCCGAGCGGGATTCGAACCGGTGTTACTCTGTGTGGGGGCGGACAAGTTAACAGAGACGCTAACGACAGCCTTCTCTAAACTCGGTTGATAGCGCGCTTCTTGAGGTCAGGGGCAAGTGTATTTACATAGAAACCAATGTGAATACATCAAGATTTAAATTCAGAGACAAAAAATTATCTATGCATGACCTGTATTTTTTTCCGAATCTTAATATGAGGAGTGCGCTCTCACAGAAAGTCCAAAAGTGGGTTCGTAATACCCTGTCAAGCTGGAGCTGCAGCTGAAGGAGAACAATCGTTATGAGTGATGAAACGTGACGACGACAATCAGACGAGTGCGACAATATATGCTTTATGTGTGTTTTTTAAGTCATCTCAATGTAGCCTATTTATTGACAATAAAGTATCATGAATAATGCAGCTTTTTTAATGTTGAGTATTCTGCTCACCACGGCTGCATTTATGTAATCGAAAATAGTTAAAACAGTAATATTTTGAACATTATTACAAATTAAAACCGCTTTTTTCCCTATGTGAATATATAGTAATTTATTCCTGTGATCAAAGCTGAATTTATCATCATTACTCCAGTCTTCAGTGTCACATGATCCGTCACTAATCATTCTCAGATGAGGATTTCATAATCAAGAAACATTTATGATTATTATCTGTGTTGAAAACAGTTCCCAAAATGTTGTGGAAACCATGATAGCCTACATGTTATTTTTCAGGATTCTTTAATGAATAGAAAGTTCAATGGACAGCATTTATTTGCATTTATTAAATAAATTATCTAATTTGTAATATTAAAAATATCACTTGTGATCAATTTAATGCATGTCTGATCAATAAAAGTATTAATTTCTCTCTTTTAATTTTACCACAAATGTTTAGAAAATTAAGCATCACCATGGGCAGCACAACTGATAATAATCCTAAATGTGTGTTGATCATCAGATCCTCATATGGGAATGATTAGTGAAGGATCACTGAAGACTGGAGTAATGATGATAAATTCAGCTTTGATCACAGGAATAAATTACATTTTACTATATATTCACATAGAGAACAGATGAGTTACATCAGAATATATATATATATTTTTACATTGCATAAAATCTATGGAGTCTTAATGCAGAAGTGTTTGTAGTATATAAACCAATCATAAAATTGGCACACAAAAAAAGGAGAATAGGAGAATAATATTATAGATATTAATTATTGGTTATTGTTCAGCAGTGTATTTGATATCTTGCCCAATTAAAAGCAAGAGATGCGATAAATTATATTGGTCCAAAAAAAAAAAAAAAAATGGTATTACGACATTTCTGTCCCCCTCACTTCTCAAAAGATGGCTACGCCCCTGGTACGTCCCAATAGAGAATAAAACACGATTGCAACTTGCGTTTCCTGATGAGTTTAAATGCAAAAATCACATTGAAGGCCCACAGGAATTTGATACGATTTATTACAAGCTAACATACAAGTAAAACATTTTAAAGTTTAAGTACATTTAAAGTACATTTAAAAAAAAAACTAATTTAAATTTAAACTATTAAGAGTTTTTTCTACTTATGTAGACATTCAGGTCAAAAGGAAGTGTTTGAACTTTTTTTTTTTCTTGAGGGAAGAAAAAAGATGCTTGAGATGCCAACACCCTCTCAAAGCAAGTGGTTATGATGAAACGATAAGTCCAGATGGAAACAGCTGAGTCCGGGGCCAGACTCTTTTTTTCCTGTGGTTCAGTACCTGTGGAGTACAGAAGCACCCCACTGAGGCACTTCCTCCCCTAATGAGAGAAGTCCGGCCTGGCCTAGTCCGACGGATCCTGCTAGTGACCCTGCTGAAGCAGACGCTGAATTAACCATCCCTAAAACCATATGTCAAGTACAAAGAGTGTGTCTGAAATTTCAAATTGTCAAAACACATCACTTGAGAAATCTGCTTTCTGGGGTGCATTTCCCCAAAGCATCGTTAGTCAGCTATGCTCACAAGTTTTATTGTTACCAACATACCCAAAACAACGATAGCTATGGTGTCCAGGGTAATGTCAGCATACCACCATGTAGGAGGATGTCGATGCAAGAGGAAACTGTATGAAAGGGATGTCCAGGTACTAACCCAGATTTTATCCAAAAAACAAAACCGCAGCTGCCCAACTCACCGCTAAATTAAATGCACACATCCCATTGATGCATCCTGTACATTGGGAGCTCCACAGATCAATACTCATGGTCGGGCTGCTATAGCCAACCCTTTAGTCACTCGTGCCAATCCTAAATGTTGGCTTTAATAGTGCCAACAGTGCAAATCTTGTGCTGTGGTCAATGTGAAACATGTTTTTAGGTTTTTAGATGGGAAGGAAGGAGGTGGGAACCGGCGAACATTCAACAAATTTTAATTAAGTAAATAAACAAAACGAAAGTAACGCGGGCAGCCCCTCACGGACTACTGCCTGCACACACACACAATAAAACGCTGGCAACCCCTCACGGACGACTGCCCGCACACACACAACAGAGCGTAAACAAAACATAACATAAAATCCAGGCCTGGTCCTCTCTCGTCTTCCACTGTCTTCGCTCCTCCTTTTATGCTCCTGTCACTCGGCCGTGAGACAATACCGGTGTGGCGCGCAGCTGGCACTCATTAGCACTCGTCACCGGCCCGCTCTCACGGGCCCTCGCCCCACTGCTTGCCACACATGTATTGCTCTCTGATGAGTTCACCTTCACTATCTTCTCCTCAAACCACCACCAATGTGCAGCATCCACCTGGATGATGTGATGGCAGCCATATTGAAACCACACATAATGCCCACCACACACCAGCTTATGGTGGAGAGGAGACAGAGTGATGCAGCCAGTCAGTATATGGGGATGATTAGGAGGTCATGATAGACAGAGGCCAATTGGCAAATTTGGCCAGGATGCCGGGGTTACACCCCTACTCTTTTTCTGACATTCTGGGATTTTTAATGACCACAGAGAGTCAGGACCTCAGTTTGATGTCTCATCCGAAGGATGGTGCTCTTTGACAGTATAGTGTCCCCGTCATTATACTGGGGTGTTAGGACCCACACAGACCACAGGGTGAGCGCCCCCTGCTGGTCTCACTAACATGTACTGACATGAAGGACAAATGCTCTGCAACGGTCACTTTATCGCATCCAGTGTAGACATGGTTTTAGTAGTTTCTCCCTCGTTTTTTCCCCCTCCATTCTGGCCCCTGAAGGAGTTTTTGTTTCTTGCCACCATCACCTTTGGATTTTGACTTTTGGCTTGCTCAGTTGGGGACACTAAATTTTCAACTATATTACTGATCTGCCCGCATTGACACTATATGATTAATAGAATTAGCTGGATGGAATCACTGTTTTCTCCAGAGCGGCTGTACAACCGAATCAAATTCTGTTGCATTGATTTCCTGCTTAACACTGTGAAGCGGCTTTGAAACAATAGACATTGTAAAAAAAGTGCTATGTAAATGAACGTGACTTGACTTGACTTAGTGTGCTTGTTGGGTACATCACTGCCAAGGACTACGGAACCATTCTGGAGGACCATGTGCTCCTAATGGTTTAAACATTGTACCCTGAAGGGGTACACATAGCAAGACTTATGACAGAACGGTTCAATGAACATGAAAGTAAAGTTGAACATCTCCCATGGCCTGCATAGTCACCAGATTTAAATATTATTAAACCACTTTGGGGTATTTTGGAGGAACAATTCAAAAAATATTTTCCTCTATACCAGCATCACATAGTGACATGGCCAATGCTCTGGAAGAGTAATGGATCAAGTTGAGTTGGTATATGCCAACAACAACAACAACTGCAGCATGGAGGGATTTGCGATACAGATGTTGTCTTATTTACAACATGACATTAGCCCCTTTCAAACTGCAATCAAAGTAAATTACCATAAAATGACCAGAATGACTCTAGCTGTAAATACACAAATAGGCCCTATGCTGTTCACACAAGCAATGGCATTCTGGCTTTTTTGTGAGAAAGTTGCATTGCCTAAATCCTGCAAAATCCGATTAGACTGAAACGGATTTCAGTCTAATCGGATCAATTTCAGTCTAATTTCAGTCTAAATAAAAAAATATTTAGAAAAAAGTAACCTGGTTGCCTTAAAATTTTGAGTTCATTGAAATTTAAATATTGAGTTAATACAATGAACATTTACATTTTTTAAGGCAACCAGGTTACTTACTTTTTTAAGTTAAACCAACAAAAAGCACAAAAAAAATTACAGTGCAGAAAAGTGATTTGATTATGATTTAATATGACATAAATGTAGCTTGAAACGGATTCATAAAAAAACGTATTTCATGTGTTTTTTGTCTGTTTGTACTTGCTAAATCGGATCGTATTTCAATCGGATATGCAAATTTGAGCATAGCAATACAGGATGTTTTAACAGTACAATGGCCTCTTAGAAGGAAGATTGATTTCTCAATTAACAACCCCTTTAAAAGTAGATGTAAGCTGGTCATCAAAAAAATTGGATATAGTCAACAAATCAGAACTGGGCAGCAAGATCTGCAATGTAAATGTGGTCTTAGTCATTTTACTGTAATTGTGATTGACTATATAGCCTTTGCAAAATGATATAACAAGGATAAAGTATTTATAGTCTAAACTCTAAAGTATTGACCTGTTGTTTCGGGTGGATGTTCAGTGCAGCGACGATTGAGTAAATCCCCAAGCTGTAAATAATATAGGCCTGTAAAAACACCACACAGCTTTAGGCACGCTTTTCTCCTCTCTATAAACCAATGCACCTCCTCAGTCCTCGACTAGCACACTGTGCCACATTTTGCAGTTTGATTCGTTCCGCTCATTATTTTCACAGGAAGTTTGTTTAACGGTCTATAGATGGACAGCGCGAACAGCCATCGTTCGGGCTGCTTGAAAATGCAGAGCTAATCCAGACCCCCCCCAACAGTTAAATTCTGGGAAATATTCTGCCAACACACATGCGTACAATAAATCACCTTTATAATGCGTGTCACATAAAATGTTACTCTGATGGCTGGCTTAAGACTGTGTTTGTAGAGTTGGATCTAACAGAGGACTTGACAGTGCCTCGCTATCTATGTTAGCCTCTCATCAATCTATGTGTTGAGGCATGTAGTTATGTGTTGGGTGTGTGTCTGAATGCAGGTTTGATGAACAGCCGCTGCATTCTTCTCTGCCCCTCACCTGGGCCATCGCTTTCATGGAAATTTCAAGCCGGCCTTTCCAAAAAGCTGCATGTTAATCTCCTTTTACAGCAGTTACTTGGGTAAAAATGGTCATGGCCGCAAAATGTCATCGTCACGCAACTAATCCATACTAGCGAGCCTGCTAAAAACTCTCTGGCAGACTGCATTGCTGTGCCGTTATTTTGCACCAACTATGGCATTAAGCATCAGAGCATCCTTTTAGACCTCAAACCTAGGGTGTTTTTGTGCATAATGGCTTTGCGGGGCTACTATGTGATTGCAAGGTAAAGCTCCTCTAAGTCCATGAAATGGAGGCAGTTGTATGGGTGCATAATTGCTACATGAAAATACCCCTCTGGTTGTGTGTTCCTAAGTGCCCTTTTGCTTGGCAACCCATGTGCCTCTGTAACTCTGGATATTTTGAGTTTAACCCTTTAACACCTCATTCACCACAGCAGCGAGCAGGGGGTATGACTGGAATTAGTGAGCAGCTTTTGTTTCACAGTCTCACAGGCTTTTAAAGGAAACAATAAACGTTATGGCTAGCTTAGCATCCTTATGTTACACTTTTGTTCTGTTGGAAAGGAAAGCAGGTGCTGAAAGGGTGCAGGGGAGTCCATTGTAAATGCAACAACAGAGAAATTTTCCATTATGGAGCAAGTTTTAAATGTAATAATAGAGATGCGTGCCATTATTGTCACTTAACCAAGTGCGCGTGGAGTTCACTAATATACTTTTCTAGCAAGCCAGACTGTTTGTGGACCAGAATGAGAGAGGAAACAAATCTCAATATAGGACTAGCATGAAGTTTAAGTTCATATGTCCCGCAACAACTGTACCCTGGACCTTTTTTTCCAACTCTGTGACCACCCTCCCTCCTCCCAAGCCTTCTTCAGACAGAGGGTTTGCTCAGTAATCCCAAACACCTGCTCCATTCAAAGGAATGCCAAGTTAAATTTACTGCAGTAAGGAGAGCCCCAGTGAGAGATGGTCTTTTAATTGAAGGAACTTCTCTCTTCCACTAAAACAAACTCTCCCTTTTATTCACTTATTACTGTTTGTTCATGTAAGAAATGCATATTTTTTGAGGTTCTGTTGTGAATTCTGTATATGCAACCTATTGTAAGGCTAAATTTAATGGAGTTTATACATTTATTTAATTTATTTCACACTTAACAACAATGCCTTGACTAACATTAGCTAACAAAAAGCAATGCAGTTACATAATTTAATAAACTGTTAAAAGTCAAGTCAAATATTATATAATATATAATTGTCTTAAATTATGTATTAGTAAATGTTGAAATTAACATTAAATAATAAATATGCTTTACATGTCTAGTTGTTAGTTCATGTAATCTAGTGTAATTAACTGTTACAAGGAAAGTTGCCATTTATCTTAATAGTTTTTTTTAACTTATTTATTTCAACATTGAACTTTTTTAAGATTTAAAAATGTACATTAATCATTCATCTTTATTAATCAGTATCATTCTTATAAATGTTTGTAATTAACAAAATACTTCAGTCTTTATTCTGCATAAGAAAAATGCAACCGGACGATAATTATTATGTGCATTAAGAATCTTGTTTATGCACATAATATAATTATTATGTGCATTAAGAATCTTGTTTATGTGGGGAAAATACACTGTTTGACCCTGCAACTTCACCCCTTGAGTTCACAAAATAAAATAATAAGTAAATCTCATACTTCAGTTTCTGACATTAACCTCAACGCATGATTTGGTCACAACTACTAGTTCAACCTAAAAAAGTAAGTAATCTGGTTACCTTAAAATTTTGAGTTTATTGAAATTAAAAATTTGAGTTGCTACAATGAAGGTAATTGGTTTAATAAATAGAAACTCAAAATATTATTGTATCTGAACCACATCAAAAATGTGATAAATCATGAAAATTGCACAATTTGGCATGTTTCACTTCGTCATCACAAATAAAACGGACACAATTACCCTATATGCTTACAAAATCTTTTAATAATATTTAAATAAAGGTTTTCGATTCTCAAAAATATTAATTGTATTAACTCACTGAACTAAACATTTTAAGGCAACCATGCAGGCAACAATATATATATATATATATATATATATATATATATATATATATATATATATATATATATATATATATATATATATATATATATATATATATATATATATATATATATATATATATATATATATATATATATATATATATATATATATATATATATATATATATATATATATATATATATATATATATATATATATATATATATATAAGATATTGTTGCCTGCATGGTTGCCTTAAAATGTTTAGTTCAGTGAGTTAATACAATGTATTATACTCATAATACAATGAGTATAATACAATGTGTATTATATTACTGTAATATAATATAATATATATATATATATATATATATATATATATATATATATATACATATATATATATATATATATATATATATATATATATATATATATATATATATATATATATATATATATATATATATATATATATATATATATATATATATATATATATATATATATATATATATATATATATTATATTACAGAGTATAAATAATAATCTGTCAGACTTTGGAGAATATGTAAATCAGTTAATGCGAAATAAAATATTATAATGTAACAGTATTTTCACTGTACATTTTCCTGCATGCCTAATTGTGTTTTTATATTGTTGAAATGTGCTTTAGGTATCATATATATATATATATATATATATATATATATATATATATATATATATATATATATATATATATATATATATATATATATATATATATATATATATATATATATGTTTGTTTGTTTTTTAATTGTAAACGATTTTTACATTTCTGAAGCTGTGAGCCTATTTGATGGTATAGATCCCATCAATATGCTCATATTGCATGTTTCAGTGTATCATGCAAACATATGTATGTGACATTGAATGCTTTCACCGCAGACCTCTTAACAGTGTTGTAAATGTATGAAGTAGTTGTCAAAGGATTTCTTCTTGTATAAATTAAATTAAATTTGTCGATTGGTCCTCTTTTATATGGATTTTCACAACTTCTTACCTGCAAATGATCAAGTTAAATTCGGCACTGCTTCCATTACAAACTGTTTGAACCACCACTGAATTAAGTTGCCATGTAGAGACGGTCTGTGTCTGTGTAGCTGTATGCGGTCCAGATTTTCACTGCTGTGCCTCGGTCCTAATCCATTTAAAGCCAATTACAAGGCTATTACAGCAATCACCCTCCCAAAAATGACAATGGAGTTGGTGTGGTAGAGAATGGAAACAATGGCAGCCATTTGCCCTAGTGCTGTTCTCTCCAGCCTCTGCAAAACCGGCTTTGTGTTGGCTTGATGTCTCGATCACTACAGGTGATGATGGATACAATTAGTGTTGAGCTTAGACAAGAGTATTTAGGTGTTGACTGACATTTTCTGAGCCTGGGGTGTGAGTTTAAGACTTCTGAGCTCAATGTTTCAGGGTCTTTTTCAGGTCTGGTGACGCATTCCCAACAGATTTGAACTAGATTGCTTTTGACTTAAAAAGGATATGAGACTGTGCGGCTTGGGTAACTGAGTCACTGAGGTGTACATACTGTATATGAATGCAAATAAATCACATATTCAGCTTATTTGCTCTATTGTTCTGTTAATGGTAGGTTATATTTATTGTATCCTAATATTTGCAAATGTTTTAAATCTGCTCCATGAATTGTCAAGGCTTGTCTCATGTTAAAAAAAGAGGCTAAAGTATAGTCCTTATTAAGAGATCATGGAATGGTTTATTCTTGTATGTTTGTCAGGACTTGGTTGAGAAAGAGAGAGAGAAAGGCGCAGGCAGGAAGTTTGTGTTAGTGACCTTTGCATGTGTGTTGTGGCAAGATGTGTGTACAATTGTAGTACATATGGTACACACACAACACTAGGCATTCACAGCATCCCACAGCACACGTTTATTTAATTAGGCAGGAAGCAGCCCCTGTGACATTCTCCTGCTTATTTATGATGTGTCGCGTCCAATGCAGAGGCCAAAAAAACTGATGAGGTGGAAGCCCCTCATTTTAGAGTTTGTTACAAATTTATTTCAAGCCATAATTCTTCATAGCATTTATGTCCCACTTTAGCTTGAAGGAAGCTGCAATTAGTCGGGTCTCTAGACTTCCTCTGCGTGAAGCGAAACAGAGTTTCTCTGTCAAGTCTGTCTGCAAAAACAAAATGGCTCTGATGGATTCTCGTTTCGTTTGTTTGTCATGACAATGGGTGCTTTTTGTTCTGCTTTTTTATTTTTCCAAGGGTGTGTTTTCTCAATTATTTGGCGTCTACATTGGATGTGACGCATCATAGATAAGCATGAAAAAGTCACTGGGATTGATTGCCTAATTAAGAATTTTTAATACATGTAGTAATTAATAAGTAATTATTAATACATGTAATCGTCATCATCATCATTGCACACATTACTGTTCGAAAATGTCCATGTTTTTGAAAAAACAAATAACTTGTATACTAACTGATTTATTTGATCAAAAATAGAAAAAATGGTGAAAACAGCAATATTATTCCAACTGAAATAACTGTTTTCTTTTTCAAAAAAAAAAAAAAAAAAAAAAAAAAAATATATATATATATATATATATATATATATATATATATATATATATATATATATATATATATATATATATATATATATATATATATATTAAAAAAAATCTGTGGTGGCAAAAATCTACATTTTTAGCATCATTACTCCAGTCGTCAGTGTAACATAATCCTTCATGTAGAAATCATTCTTGTATAAATCTAGATTATGCTAATTTGCTGCTCAACAAACATTTCTTATTAATATCAATGTTGAAAATGGTTTTGGTGCTAAAAATGTTTGTGGATTTTTTTCACTTTGATGAATAGAAATCCAAAAGAACCAAATTTATTTGACATCGTAAATGTCTTTACTTTCACTTTTGATCGACTGACTCCACATTTTTTATATTCCCTATGTCATAAAAAAGGTTAACCAAATGTTCTTTAAAGGGGGGGGGGGGGGGGGGGGACACACTCAGTTTCAGTCAATCGGATGTCAATCTTGAGTACCTATAGAGTAGTATTGCATCCTTCATATCTCCGAAAATTCTTTAGTTTTATTATATTTATAAAAAAAAGATAGGGTATAACCGAGTCTTTCCGAAAAAACTGAGCGCCTAGAGGCGTATTGAGTGGGCAGAGGTAAAGAATGATGAGCGGTGACGTCCTCAAGTGTGGAGAAACCCTTGCTATCGATCTCAGCTAATACATATATGATCCAAAATAAATTGAACAGGAGAAACAGCAACAGCAGGACGTCCGTCTCTGTGTTATGTACTGTATTTAGTGGCCTGTCAACATTTGTGTGTCTTTACTCTCAGTTTATGAGGACATGATTCGGTTTATGGACTATTGTATGCGACTTGACCTTAGCAGTAGCAAGCAAAGCGGTTTTGCACGTCAGACTAGTGTAATGTTATACATAGAACAACAATGGAGTAACCGTTAGCGCATTTGAATGACGAAGCACGCGATCGTGTCGTTTACTGATGATTACTCACGCAGCGATAGCCAACAGCAGACATTTGAAGCAGTTTTACTCACCGTCTGCTTCCAAAGCAGGACCGAACCTTTATCGCTGGGACCGCTCCGTCAAAAACACACTTCTTTTGTATGATTTGGTGAAGTCCAAAAGAAAAAAAGCTCAGTAACTGACAACTTATTTATTACCTTTTCAGACATATTTTTAGTATACTAGTTATTAAAGAACATATATGCTATGGCCTATCTCATTATCTTTGTTGGAGAGTCACTGTGTGTGTGTGTGTGTGTGTGTGTGTGTGTGTGTGTGTGTGTGTGTGTGTGTGTGTGTGTGTGTGTGGGTGTGTTTGGCAGCAGCGGGGGACATTTGTTGAGTGGAAAATGGCCTCTTAAGCTCCTCTACTCACCTTTCGCAGTGGTAACATTTAGCACTGTATGTATACCCCTTCCCCCAGCTCTATCCCCCCTTTCCTTTTCTCAGCATCCAACCATCACCCATGTTTCCATATTAAGTTTTCACAACCTGTTTTAGAAGTAATAGGAGGATGAAGTGATTTTAAAGAAGTAATGCCCTTCAACAGATGGTCAGACACAACCAAATGAAGTGGGGGCTGGAAGTGCTGGCTGGTGGATCGGGTTGTCGGGGTGGAGTTTGGTGGAGTTTGAGCAAGGGGTTGAATGTGACAAAATGTAAAATGGAATTCACCAGCACCTCCATTCCAGAATTGGCCCAGGAAGAGAGCATGCGAGAGGTACAATGGCATGTCCTTCGCAGGCCTCGCGAGTTTGGCTGACAGCTGCGATGTTTATAGGCCGGCTTCGATGACAGTCAGGAGGGGATGGCTCGGCTCTTTTCAGACAGGAATTAGGTTTGTCATCAGATTCTAAAATCCAGCTGATTTATGACATTTCCACTCTTGGTTTCTCTTTAGTCTACCCCCTCAACCCCGCAACTCTCCCCCACTTTGGGTTGATGACATTTGGGGTGTGTAGTTGTTTGCTTACTCCTTACTTTCATCAGAAAGATCAGTTTCCTTTTATTTGAGTCATCTATTGGAAGAATTACCCTTGTGACAACTACCTTCTTGTGAAGAGAAAAAATTGCAATGTATATTAAGAAAATGAGGTTAATTAAAATGTGTAATGCCATATTTAATGATCTCACAATGTAATCCTAATTTTAAGTAATTGTAAATATTGCTTTACTTAAAACAATAAAAACGACAACAACAGTATTTTACTATCCATCCGTCCATCCATCCATCCATCCATCCATCCATCCATCCATCCATCCATCCATCCATCCATCCATCCATCCATCCATCCATCATCAGTTCAGTTTCACATCAGTCTGAAGCATCTCTTCATGTCAGTAGATCAGGGGCATATGGTAACACCGGGTACATTGTTATTTTAAACACTACATCCCCAGGTCCCCCAACAGCTATTCAACGCCCAACCACCATCGTTCTTCTGCCAAACAGCACAGAAAGACAAATATTTAACAGTGGAAGCCACTATATTAAAATATATGCATAGAGTCAGACGTTCCCACCTCCACATGAGGTTATGACCTGCAGGCACAGAGCAGACATTTATGAGGCAAAAGTCTTTATGACCTTTGGCCCCTGCTGTGCCCTGACCACAACCACCAGCATAAACACTCACCCAGCCTAGTTCACAACAGGACAAAGTCAAAGAAGAGTCTGTCACAACTCTGGCACTCTCGGACCCATCTAATAAATACAAAAACAAAAAAACGAAACCCATTGGCCAACTTTAAAATGATCATGTGGCCTATCCTTTTAATTAAGAACCTGTTTGTTAATTTAAGGAGATAACTTTTTGGTAAGGGTGATATCAGTAAGGAAAATGGGAGAGCACTGCTGTGCAGAGATAGGTGTTTTACAAACCACACACTGACAGACCTCCATCTCTGTGCTTATGCTTCTGATAGAAAAATAAATAGGGGACATGTTTGCTTGTGTATATTCAATGCTTTATCCTTTAAGGCTATGTCTGCATTAATATGGATACATTTGAAAATGCATATTTTTTTCTACTTTTGGCTTGCAAAAACTGAACTTTTTGAAGTTGTTCTCCTGTGTGGGTAAATTGAAAATGCTGTTTTCATGTTGTACTGTAGACTGTAAAAGCATTCGAAAACAATGACGCATATTTAACACTATATTGCCAAAAGTTTTGGGACACCTGCCTTTACATGCATGAACCTTAAAGACATCCAATTCCTAATTGCAGTCTCTGAGGCATTAAGATTAAGCCCCACAGCTTAATCACCCTTCCACCAAACTTTATACTTGGCAGTCAGGCAAGTTGCGTTCTCCTGGCAACTGCCAAAACCAGACTTGTCCATTGAAATGACGGACAGGGAAGTGTGATTTGTCACAATATTTATAATTATTACATTTTACTTAATATCCTAATGATTTTTTGGCACAAAAGAAAATCTATATTTTTGACACATGTAATATTTATTTTTTTGGCTATTGCCACAAATATACCCGTGCAACTTATGACTGGTTTTGTAGTCCAGGGTCACAAATGATTTAAGCCTATTTTGACAGCTGACACCTTGTCGGGGTCAGCGACACTAATAGACCGCAGTGTACTCTTATCTTGCACAAGCTTTCATGGTACTGCTGTATTTCAAAAAAAGAAATAAAGTAGAGTGATGTTTTCTCACGTCTTAAAAAAAACGACAACCAGTTATGTGACACGTCCTCTCCTCCTTATGGACTGGATTTATACTCTCCTCCTTGAGTAAGGTGCATCAGACATATGTGGTGGCAGAATACAGTGGTGAGCAAGTGTAAGGATTTCAGCAAGCATGACAAGGGCCAAACTGTGATGTCTAGACATCTCTTCGGCATCTCCAAAACAGCAGCTCTTGTTGGGTGGCTCCGAAGGCTGGCCCATGTAGTCTGATCAAACAGATGAGCTAATGTAGCAAACATTGCTCCAGAAGTTAATGCTGGTTCTTATAGAAAGGTGTCAGAATACACAGTGCATCACAGTTTGAATAGTGAAAACTTGATTATATCTGGTCTCTCTCTTGGTATCATCTCAGTGAGCTTTTAGTATGGTTTTACATTCAGTATGTGTAGTAAAATTATGTAAGCCTTTTCTGACATTTCAGTGCGGACAAGCACATTTTGGAAAATGCCTGAAAACGCTAGAGTGGACCTTTTGAAATGGTTGTTTTGAAAGGATTACACCATTTTTGAATGTACTATAGATGTAGCCTAAAATACTCTGTTTTGGCCGGAGCTGAATCTTTGTGGGGGTCTACAACACTAATAGACCTCAGTGTGCTCTTATCTATAAATGTTTGCACAAGCTTTCATGGTATTGCTGTATTTCAAAAAGAAATCAAGCCGAGTGAGGTTTCCTCACGTCTTAAAAAAACGACAACCAGTTATGTGACACGTCCCCTCCTCCTTACGGACTGGATTTATACTCTCCTCCTTGAGTGAGGTGTGTCAGACATGGGGAACGCATACACCAGCTGCAAACGCTGGTAAGTGCACAGGTCCATCTTGCGCCTCCCGTGAAGCAGATTCTATTGTTCCACCTGCCCCCCAGCACTGCTCTGCGCACCATCCCGCTCAGTGCTGTTAACTGAGACTATTTCACAAGCTGTAAATTCTGAACAGATAAATAAATCAAATGGCCGGACGGCTGAAGGGGGGTCGTAACGGGATCTGCAGACTTTCACTCCAGGGGTCATCACTGCTATTCCAAACCTGGCTCAGTCTTGGAGAACGCACTCGACCCTCTGCAGCAGCTGTGCTGGAGAAAGCCAGGAGACAGATTCAGCAGCCTTTATTATGACATTCTATAGAGTAGTAAATGCTGGATTGTGAGAGGAAGCCCTGCTTTGTTCTATGAAAACAGCTTGCTTCTCTGTGCTTAACTCTAAGCACATCGAACATGACATCCTTAATGTCCTTAAGTAACCTGTTTACCATAATCAATTATTAATTTCGATCAGTCATAACATTATGATCTAATATAGTACACACCCAATATAATATACCCAAGATTTTAGCACCAGATCCTTTAAGTCCTGTAAGTTGCGAGGCTCCATGGATCGGACTTGTTTGTTCAGCACATCCCACAGATGCTCGATTGGATTAAGATCTGAGGAATTTGGAGTCCAAGTCAACACCTCAAACTCGTTGTGCTCCTTAAACCATCCTTGGACCATTTTTGTTTTGAGGCAGGGTGCATTATCCTGCTGAAAGAGGCCCAAGCCACCACGGAATATTGTTTCCATGAAAGGGTGTAAATGATCTGCAACAATGCTTAGGCAGGTGGAGGTACGTGTCAAAGTAACATCCACATGGATGGCAGGACCTAGGGTTTCCCAGCAGAACATTGCCCAAAGCATCACGCTGCTTCCGCCAACAGGCCTTCTTCCCATAGTGCATCCTGATGTCATGTGTTCCCCAGGTAAGCGACACACATGCACCTGGCCATCCACGTGATATAAAAGAAAATGTGATATATCAGACCAGGCCACCATTTCCATTGCTCTGTGGTCCAGTTCTGATGCTCATGTGCCCACTGTTGGCACTTTCGGCAGGGGACGGGGTCAGCATGGGCACCCTGACTGGTCTGCGGCTATGCAGCCCCATATGCAACAAACTGCGATACACTGTGTATTCTGACACCTTTCGATCAAAACTTAACTTTTTGAGCAATTTTAGCAACAGTAGCTCATCTTGAACCTATGCGCCAGCCTTCGTTCCCCACCTGCATCAATGAGCCTTGGCCACCCATGACCCTGTTGCCAGTTCACCACTGTTTTTTCCTTGGTCACAAAACACTTCCAGTTATGTGCATTGGGTTTTATGTTCTAGGACTTGCCAGACATAATGAGTAGACATAATGATTTTAATACTGTAAAAACTGTATGTTCAATCCCCTAACCCCAACCTGACCCCTAAACACAACCCTCAAAGAAAACTTTCTGCATTTTTATATCAATCTGCATGATTTAGAAGCGGTTTTCCTTTATGGGTACCCAAAAATGTCCCCACAAGGTCAACGATTTCTGGTATTACCATCCTTAAACAACGTAGGGTTACCCTGGGCCACACACACACATATGATAAAGCAATGGATTGCTACATGATTACACTCTTTTAGTAAAGCTATAAAAGCTCAGAAGTCCAATGATCAGTTTATACCATGAACAGTGCTTGTGCATGCTTGTTATGTTGTCCCTAAAACCCCAGTGCTGCAATAATATAAGCCTGCTGCCCACCCATCCCAGGCCTCCTCTCTCTGATCCATCATGAGCTGACAGTGCGTGTCCATGGCTGAATTTCAGCTCCATAAATAGAGCTGCGGGCCTCTCTTTTTTGGGCCTCCGGCAATGTCCTGCCATGCCTGTCATGTGGCCTATGTGATGGCTTGTGAACACATCTTCACCACTGACCTGTGAGCAGTCCAAACCCATGACTGGCTTATTTTAGGGCTGTTCCTTTCTTCCACCTCCTTGTCCTGCTCACTTCCCCTCTCTCACTCTCTGTTCTTTTCACAGACAACCCCCCCCCCCCCTCCCCCCATCAATCACTAGCCTGTTGGAGGTGAAAAAAATAAACAATAACCCCCTAGGACACAAGGGGTGATTTTCAAGTGGTGGCAACAACTTTGCAACTTTTCAAAAATATTCTTTCCTCAGCAGGAGTTCATCCCATGAATCTGCCAGCCGCTAAAAGTTCACACTCAGTGGAGACTGTCAGTAACCCGCACCAAACTAGAGCAGAGACATTCACACCAACAATTAGTACTTAATAAATCAAGACCTCATTTTAACACCTCAGTTTCAGCACCATGGGGCAGTGGAGGAACAGCAGACTTCTTAATGAGAAAAAAAATTCTTCTTCAGTAGGATGATCAACATTTATCTTTGATATATATATATATATATATATATATATATATATATATATATATATATATATATATATATATATATATATATATATATATATATAGGCTATATATTTGGTTAAATGTAGGCTACAATAATTACTATATTCAAACGATTAGATTTATTTCCTAGTTTTGTAGGATAATAACTAACTAATAACTATTCTAATAATAATGCATATTTAAATTATTTTGGGATATATATGAGAACAAATGTATTTACATTTTTTGACAATGTCTGATATGTTAAAAATGCTATGAATGAATGTATAAAGTTGATTATGCAAACAGTAGGCTATATAGATTTTTATGGTAACATTTTATTTTACAGTGTCCTTGTTACATATGTTACATGAACTTACTACTTAGTAATAACAGTAAATTTTGCATAATTACATCCTAATAACCCTCAACCTAATCCTACCCTAACCCTATAGTAAGTACATGTGGTTAATTAATACTACTCAGTACTTAAATAATATATTATATATATATATATATATATATATATATATATATATATATATATATATATATATATATATATATATATATATATATATATATATATATATATATATATATATATATATATATATATATATATATATATATATGTGTGTGTATATGTATAAACAATAATAGTTTTTCTCTGTGCATAATAGCCCAACTTATCGGCTTATATTGCATAAACTAAATGCAGCTGCAACACAAGAGTTCATTCAACCGAAAATGCTTAGAATTAATGCCTTGTGTAAGTCAAAGGTAAATTTGTAGTAATTGTCCCGTTACAATGCATGGTCTTCAGTCTTGCCAGCTGATGTTAGAACAAACTGGCATGGGATGTGGGGATTATCATAGCTGAGCTTAAGTGAACCAGCCACCTGTGTTCTCTGTCACAAGAGAATGCGACTGACCCTCGCTGCGTATGTGGCCACATACAGTGTGTGACTGTGGTTGTGTACAGCATTGCACTGAGAAGCAGGTGTTACTCATTATGTTCAGCTTGACAAATTGCTATATTCTCAACTTCTGTACGATGCACGGTGCCATGCGGAGAAACTATATGGTCGGAGATTTATTTTCTGCATCATGTCGCTATGCTGCCTTGTCATTTTTTTTAATCGTATTAGTAATGGATAGACTGTAGAGATAACATTACGGGTATGCAAAGCAGAGCGTAATTAAATCCAAACAGCATAATTAAAACTATTGGTCTCTGATGAGCACAACGGTACAGAGAAGGACACGGCATAACGTGACCATCGCTGTGCTTGAGAGCAGGCTAATGTAATCTAATATTGGCGGATATGTTTCTCTCTGTCCTGGTGCCACATTTCTGATAGTTTACACCATACATGTGTCACCAGGTCGTTACATTTATTTCAGACAGCATCAGTCTGATGACACTGTTTAATTAATATGTTTTGCAGCTCTGAATATCAAAATATGTCTAAAAACATTATTTGAAGCTAATGAAGATGGCTACACAGAAATGTTTTTTTTTTCCAACAATCAGCCACTGAATGAAGAAAGCTATCAGTTCATATCATTAGGAACTGAGGCCTAGACAGCTTCAAACTAAGAAATGCAATTCCTGTCTTCAGCTGTTCTAATATGACCTTTCTGCTGTCCCTGGTACAGACAGTTCTGGCTGGCTATTTGATATGCAGATACCTAGTAAGATGTACACTGTGACATCTGGTTAGGGATTTAGAGCTGCATGTGGACAGTCTCTGTCTGAAGACTGAGTGGAGATGAGTTTAGGGCCGGTAATTACTGTGCTTCAGTGTTGGTGTTGAGTGATGTTGGAGAGGAGTATCGGCCAGTGGAGCTGCTGAGCTGAAGTCACAGTCAGAAACGTGATAAATGGGCAGAAGTGAGCTGATTGTGAGGGTCAGTGAATGATTCATCATTTGTTATTTAAATAGTACATTTTTTTAATATTTTGTATTCAGAAAGGACACATTTAATTGATGAGTGACAAACATTTGATATGTTAAAAATAAAACGCTGTTCTTTCTATCAATCAAAAGATGAGAAATTTTTTCAACACGAATAATAATAATAAATCTTGAGGCTTTGGTGATGGACGATTGGTAAGTATAGAACAAGAGATCAAGAGAAGGTAATGGAAGAAACCAGGGTGGTACTGATGGTGGGAGAAGCCAAGGGGATGATGACCTCAACACCGACATGGGGACAAACAATGGCGACGGAGCCAATGGAGTTGAAACCCTAGGAGAAGATAGAGAGCTGCTGGGACCGGATGACACTGCAGGCTTCGGAGTCCGGTATGGAGATGCAGGGCTGACCCCGCAAGGTGGAAGCAGGGTACCTAAGGGCTGAGGAGGAGTCTGAGGGAGGGTGGAGCCAGATGGAGCTGTAGGGGTGGAGCACAGAGGACATCCCGGAAATGGCGGCTGGAATGGTGACATCTGACCCATGCAGAGCCGATGTTCAGAGGGAACCCGGTGAAGCCGAAAGTCCAATGGTTTGTGGTGGAGACGAGGGAGGGAGGAGCAAAGGGTGAGTAGTCAGGGCTACCGGCCGAGATGGAGTGATGGGATCAGGGGCCGGAGGATGAGCCAGAAGATCCACAAGCCCAGTTGGAGACGGTTCTTGGAAGGTCCTAGGAGAATCCACGCTGCAGAAAGGATGCTAAAGACGAACAAAGGGACTGACGAGAGACATTGCAGACTGTGCTGAACTTGGAAGAGGAGGCTAGGCGGGACCAGTGGAACTGACAATGAGAACGGTGATCTTAAAGAGCATATTGCAGGTTACATTTTTTTTTAGATAAACATATAACATAAACGTATGAAAATGCCATATGAAAAGGTAATGGAGGATTTAAAATGTTTTTAAAAGACATAAGAGCACAAATTTAGCAGATAAAGTGGCCGTTTCTTTGGCTGTTTGTAAAACCGCTGTTTTTTTTCAACATCGCGTCATATTACGTCACGAGAGGGAGTCGTCTGCCAAGCTCTGCATTGGCTCAGTGCAGAATAGGTTGGTATTCTGTAGTAATCAGTGTATTTTCGGTAGTTTTTCTATTTAAATTTATCATTGTCATGGAAAATTATTGTGTCCAGCCTGTCAGGACATTGAGTCCACAGGTTTCCTAAAAAAAAAAGTTAGAAAAGCTGCATGGTGGCGTTTTGTGCAGGTGAAGAGACGGTACTTCACTTCTGCATCTGCTTTGACACACGCGGTGGTGTGTGTGTTTTTCGTGTGTGTTCACTTTACACCGCGGATTATCAGCGATATGGTGAAGTTTAACATTTCAATACTCATGTAGTTAAAGGATAATATTAAAGTAGGAATCATCCTCTGCAAGTTACAGTAAATAGTCTATGGAGTTGAGTCTTGTTTACTCACTGCGGCAAGGATGTAGGAAGGGAACTCCCCTCTTATCCCATCAATGCTCCCCTTGACTAAGTGTGATGTGGCCAACAACAGCTAATACAATCAAATCAACCATGGCAATACAACAGACACGCAGACAAGGAATTAATGCAAGGACAGAAAACCAAACCAAACACCATATAATTGTAACAATCCCTATGGTCCACATGACGGTTCCTCTAATTCTCTATGTATAATTAATATAATATAATATATATATATATTTGTGTGTGTGTGTGTGTGTGTGTGTGTGTGTGTGTGTGTGTGTGTGTGCGTGTGCGTGTGCGTGTGCGTGTGTGTGTGTAATTAATTAATTTATTGTTAATTTTTTATTTAAAATGCTTCAGCATTTACATTTAGGCATTTGGAAGATAATTTTATCCAAATAAAGGAATGAATGAATGAATGAATGAATGAATGAATGAATGAATGAATGAATGAATGAATGAATAAATAAATAATTAAATAATTAAATAAAATAAATAATAAAGGCCTATTAGTGGATGCCTCCATCAGAATAACTGACACACATCAACTTAAGATGAGCTCATTCCTCCACAGTCACCCCTTCCCAAGTCAATTCCAGAATGTGGCACAAATTTGCCGCCAATAGTACAAACAATAGTAATAACAGTATTAATTTGTTTAATGCATAAAGCGCTTTTCTGAGTAGTCAAAGCACTTTACATATATGGGAGGGGGGGGGGGGTGCCAATGTAATGTGCAGCATCCACCTGGATGATGAGACGGCAGCCATATTGCCACCACACACCAGGTGATTTGTGGAGAGGAGACAGAGTGGTGAAGCCAATCAGGAGAATATTAGGATGCCCTGATGGACAGAGGCCAGTGGGCAAATTTGGCCAGGATTGGTTACATCCTAGTGTTGATGCTATTTAATTTAACCTGAATTAAAGTGAAGCCTTAACGCCACAAGCCTCCTCTTGTATTGTCTTAAGGTTCTAAGTCACTTCTAAGTCACTAAGTTTCTTTGTTGCCCTGCATTAGCCCAGCTGTCAATGCCTCATTTACTGACATCTTGTATTAAATTATTTTCATCATGGATTAAGAATGGTCATTTAGAGGGTCATGTCTCTCTGCACCCCTCAAAACTATATTATGTACTGAATATTTACCCAACCTCTTGGTACATTCCACCATCTATTTTCCTACACTGAGTTTCTTGACAGTTTCAGCAGGCTACAAATTACAGCGGCAAGAGCTTTTCACATTAAAGGTCTGGGTGAGTGGATGGTCTAAAAGCAGAGACAAACTTCTCTTGGCATGTGACAGGGCAGCTAGCACATGTACATGTTCTAGATATCATCACATCACATGAAGATTCCCCATCTAGCACAACAATCTCTTGCCTGCATGATATATTGTGGAACTCTGGCTTCAGCACAAAGGGTGTGAGCTGACTGCAGGGGTCATCGTTTATTGTGTGTCTGGTGTCAGGAACAAAGGGTGGAAGTGCAGCTTGGCACTATGTTCAATATGTTCAATATGCAATATGTTCAGTTTGTTCAGATACACCGGCGTATTACCACAGGCATATCTTTTAAAATGTTTTTATCCTACTATCACTAGGCAATACTATATCTATTTGGATAGTATTCATTCTAGTGTTATATTAGTGTCTATTTTTAGCTTCACATTTATTCATTTCAAGTAAATTTTTCACTTTTTACTATACATTTTGTTTCAGAGCAGCTTTATAGAAACTGCGTGTTTCAATGTTACAATAAGGAATTTCTGTTATCAGTGCATGGTGAGATGTATGTAGCTAAATATTTAATATTTGACAATAGGGCTGCATGATATTGAAGAAAAATGTGATATGCAGTACCTTGTAAAATAATGCAATATTATATATAACCAAATTTATCTCAATACAAAAACTTCCAGGTAAACAATAAACCACCTCAAACTGGGGATGGATGATTTGTTTGTTTTTTGTTATTTTCTTCGTTCTTATTTATTTTTCTTTATTCTCTTAAACCCCTTTTAAATCTTTAATTATTAAATTCCTTTAAATAAATAAAAAACACCCACCTCCAATATACCAGGCATGGTTAGAGCCTTGACTTAAACTGATACGTTTGTACATTCCTCTCGTGAGTCAAAGTAAGATGGACAAAAGTGGACCTGCAAGAGAGCTATTTTTTCCCCTTTGGCAGACAGGCTATTTTTTACATTTACAGTTCAAATCTTTTATAGTAAATAGCTGGAATTGTGTGTTATACTTGGCAGTACCCTGTTTATAAAAAACAGTGTGAGCAGTGGGTTCACACTTTAGGTGATAACTACACTGGGTCTTTATGAAGCATGAGAGCTGGCCAAGGAATGATGGTTTACTTTGGAGGCTAAAACTGAACCTAACTTCATGCGCAAAGTTGTCAGGATTTGCAACTTGTATACTGGGTTTGAGCCATTTGTATCTGCATGATGTCTTCTCTTTTGGACCTGTCAACATGAGTAGCCCTCTTGAAATAGCAATGTGTAACTGCTTATTTTATCCTTCATTCAAAACCCAAAGCTAAAGTTTTTATTTTATTAATAAATGTTTTGTATGATATATATAAAGATATTGTAGGACCACAATACAAGAATTAAGTCACTGGCATTGCTGGATCAAAAATGCGTGGACAACTTTCCAGTCTCAAAAGGACAACTCTCCATTTGTTAAAATGTTATGCTTACATTTTTTAAAGCTTTAATGTAATGCTGTAATCCATGTTTCCAAACTTTATATTCTTTGAATCTTCTCCTGCTAATTCAGAACAAATCAATTGAACTTTGACCTCTGCGGCAGCCTCCCCCATTTCGCGACTTCTGAAGACTGGCGCTGAAAGGCGAGGGATGTTTTTAGAGAAAGTCTCTGATAAGAACTGACAGGTCAATAAAAACAGAAATACTATCAGCTCCATCATTAACCGCTACCTCGGCAGCTGCCAAAATATCCCCCAATGCTCTGGCTGGTTCCTGTCCAGGGGCTTATGTCTTTCCATAAAGGTGCTAATTTTACAGTATCAGACCACTCAAAGCCACAGATATGCTAAATGCTTTTGAAGCCAATTATTTTTCTAGTTGGTTTTGCTGTGACTCATATTTATTACATATCCTGTTCTTAGTCAACCATATACTGTTAAAGGTGCCCTAGAATGAGTTGAAACAATATGTTAAATTGTTCTCTGATATCTACATAGAGGGTATGTGGCTTATTTAAGGGCAAAAATTGTCCAGATACAGTTTTACAGGTCCATTTACAACCCTATAAATGGATATAATGCTCGGTTTTTGCCTTATTTGGAAGGGTCATGAATATTAATGTTGAGCTCTGCTCTGATTGGCTTATTTCAGCAGCTCACAGCTCACAGCAGTTCAGTTGTTCAGCGAATCAGCTCGTGAGTCCTGACCGTCCTGACAGTACACAGGCCGACTGAATGACACTTTAAGCAGAACATCTCAAATGGAGATTGATAAAATGCAGCTTTCTTATTGGTGTTTTCAGATCATCCCCTGCAAGAGAATGCTCGCGTGCATATGGTTGCCAGATTGTACATGTTTAGGTAAAACACCGGATAGTATACGTGTTCTTTTTACAGAAAAGCTCTGTTTGGAGGATTTAAATTACTGAAATCTGGCAACCGCAAACACCAACGCTCTTCTTTCCCTCCAAAAAAAACAAAACCAGTGGTTTTTGACAAGTGTTTATTCTTTAAAACTACATTTTAGACTCGTCTTTTTTCGTCAACGATATTGCATGTTTATATAACGTTAGTCACAATCTAGGCAAAGCAGTGACTGTGATGTACTCTGAACAAGCATGCGAAAACATCTATACTTCAGTTATCAAAAATCTATATTTTTACAAAATGAATAGTCTTGTCAATTGACTATCGTTTTAACTTATATGGTGGAAAATGTGAAGTTTGCTAGAAGGATCGAGTGGCCTGTAAGCAACGTATCTACGGTTGTATTATGTAATAAAAAATAATATTAACCATTTGTCATTAGACACACTATTGTTACTGTACTAGCAAATTGCGTCATCTAGACAATGCTGTCTCTCTAAGAAACCTTCAATTAAATCAGAAATTGTTTAAACAGTCAACAGGTGGATAAAATCGCTACTTACTGCTTGCAGGAATATAGTTGTAATTGCCCCTTTCTTTAAGGGTTAGTTCACCCAAAAATGAAATTTATGTCATTAATCAGTACCGCCGCTGGCTGCCTTGATGCCCTATGCATCATTTTTTTGGGGTGCAGAGAGAAAATTCTCGTGGTGCCCCCCCTCAGCACTTGGTGCCCTACGCGCAGCGTGTGATGCGCATGGGTGGGAGCAGCGGCACTGTCATTAATGACTCACCCTAAAGTCGTTCCACACCCGTAAGACCTCCGTTCATCTTCGGAACACAGTTTAAGATATTTTATATTTAGTCCGACAGCATATCCAAGTGTTGGCACAATACTGTACATGTCCAGAAAGGGAATACAATCATCATCAAAGTAGTCCAAATGTGACATCAGTCAGTTAATTAGAATGGTTACACTTTATTTTGATAGTCTACTTTAGACATTCTGCTAACTTTAAGTAACTTTGCAACTACATGTCAACTAACTGTCATTAGAGTATTTGTAGACTGTCAGTAGACTGGTAGGTTACGGTTAGGTGTTAGGGTTTGGGTTAGTAGAATAAGTTGAATTGTAGTTGGCAAGTTACTTATAGTCAGTAGAATGTCTGTTAGGGGACCAACAAAATAAAGTTTTAGTAAATGTTAATCAGACAGTCTACAAATACTCTAATGACAGTTAGTTGACATGTAATTGCAAAGTTACTTATAGTCAATAGAATGTCTAAAGTGGACTATCAAAATAAAGTGTTATCTCTTGAAGCATCGAAAATACATTTTGGTCCAAAAATAGCAAAAACTGCGACTTCATTCAGCATTGTCTTCTCTTCCGCGTTTGTTTTCAAACCTCAAATAAAGATTCAAACGGTCATGAATCAGTGTATTGATTCATGATTCGGATCGCCAATGTCATGTGATTTCAGCAGTTTGACACGCGATCCAAATCATGAATCAATAAGCTGATTCATGACCGTTTGAATCTTTATTTGAGGCTTAATTTGAATATTTTAACGCATTTAAAAGTTAATAAAACAACCATGCTCATGCCATAATGCTATAACATTCACTGTATAGTTTATGGTTAAAAAAAACACATTTGTTTTTTACTTTAAATTTAGCAACAGGTTTTTTTAAAGTTTTTTTTTTTTTACTGTCAGGTCAATTTGTATACAATAATATATGGCTGTAACAGATCATAACAATCACATGAATGAAAAGTGTGTTTGGCAGATGAAAGCAGTATCCACACCTGAATGATTTTCACAGTTGATTCTCACAGATGTTAGTCTAAAGCCACAGGTTACTGGTACAAATCTCATCTGATGTGTGACTTTCACCAATAACAGCTGTTTATAGTATCCTCAGAGCTCTCTCTCCTAGAAGAGAGGAATGATCTGCTGTTTGTGATGTGTGTTTGATGTTCTATTTCAGTATTGACTTCTGTCACATTAATCAGAGTGCTGGACCAGTCCACTTGACATATTCAGCCATTCCTAACGCTCTTACACGCCCGCAGACGATTTATTGAGGAAAAAAAAAACTTCGGCTATATTTGCAGCTCAACCTTTGCTCTTACCCTCCAGCTGACGTCAGTTAATTATTCGTCCCCTGAATCTAATACATTTTCTCAGTGCCAAGTCATCTAGCTGTGCTCTCGTGCTCGTGCGGGGAGAATCAGTTTTGCAGGTGGGGGTTGTACATGACAGTCACTGTGGAAAATCAGTCGTTCCATCCATCTGCTCATGTTATCCTGGCAACCAAAGTTTGGTTGCCAAGGTGCGGGTCTCTCCATATGAACTTGTCAATCAAAGTATCATGGCCTATTTTTCCCCTCATTTTATATATATATATATATATATATATATATATATATATATATATATATATATATATATATATATATATATATATATATATATATATATATATACAGGCAGGAATAAAGATCTGAGTGACTCTGACAAGGGCCAAAATGTTATTGCAAGGTGACTGGGTCATAGTATCTCTGAAATGGCAAGGCTTGTGTGTTGCTCCCGGTCAGCAGTGGTGAGAATTTACCAATAGTGGTCAGAGAAGGGATCTAGGGACAAACCACAAACTGGCAACAGGGTGTTGGTTGCCCAAGACTCATTGATTCACTACTGTGGCACAAGTCACACAAAATTTTATTGATGGTTATGGGAAGAATATCACAACAGAGTGCATCGGATCCAATCAGACCGCCTATGATAACCCTTGTCCACCATTAAAAGTGCTGACAATTGGCACGTGAGCATTAAAACTGGACCTTGGAACAGTGGACATATCGTCCCTTTTCTTTTACGTCACATAGACGGCTGTGTGCATATGCGCCGTTTACCTGAGGAAGCGATGGCACCAAGATGCATTGTGGGACAACAACAAGCAGGTGGAGGGTTTCTGCTGGGAAACTCAGGGTTCAGCAATTAATATGGACATAAATTTGACACATGCCCATGCCACCCATACCTAAACATTCTTGCAGACCAGGATAATGCTTGATAATGCATCTTGCCACACTGTTCACATAGTTAAGCAATGGTTTGAGGAACATGAAGAGTTCAAGGTGTTGTCCTGGCCTCAAAATTCCCCAGATCTCAATCCAATTGAGCATCTTGTTGCTGGACCAAGTTCAATTCACTGTGGTGCCACCTCTCAATCTACAGGATTTAAAGGATATGCTGCTAATGTCTTGGTGCCATATTAGTGCCAGACACCTTCGGGCCTCTAGTAGAGGAGGTCCTAATGTTTTGTCCCCTTCGGGGTTTATAACATACACACATATAATTATTAAATACTATATACATTATTTTAAAATAATTTGATACATTTAATTTAAAATGTAAAAGCTATATTTATACTTATATTGTGACTTATATACTTGAACTGCATCCATGACACGCGTATGGGTTTCATTATCTGTTTACAATCATTCCATACTATATTTAGACACAAGTAAACAAAAAAAATCAAGCAATTGAGAAGCATGACTTGTGCCAAAAGAACAAGCCCAGTCATATCAGTTATATTTGCATTATACATTATACACAATACATTAATTGCATTTATTATAAAAGAAACCTAAAGGCAACTGAACTTAAGTCATGGTGGATAACTGCATCTGCTTACAGAAATGTGAAATTTAGCTGTAGAAATCGAAGCTTAAGGCTTTAGGAGACACGGCTAAAGCACACAAAGCCTGTGGAACAGAAGAAAGCCATCCTAACCCTGGATAATTCCCAAACGAAGTGTGAGAAAGGGGGAAAATAAGGATGACTTTGTAATGTTATGAATGATACGGTTTACACAGGGATAAATATCACATTTCAACAGAAATATTACTGCATATGAAATGCTTGCTGCATTTGTCACATTTTTCACGCTGACTTACACAACTGTATTTAAAATGGAAATTGCTGTGGTAGGATTTCAGGTTTTTTTGATCACCTTCAGTTTAGTTTATGTATATACTATTAGCCTAGTGTGAGACTGGATGAATACAGTATTACAAAAGGAAGCCCCACTTTCTCACAGCTTTATTTTACCTTGCTAACACTGTATAAAGCTAATAATAAAGATTGCAGGCATACAATAAAAAATTAAGTTCACATTAACTTATATCCTTTTATAAAATGTAAAATAAAATCCCCATTCATAACAGTCTTTCAGGTATTATGGTATGACATATTGGAGCCAATTTTTTCATAGTAAATATTCGTTTTACCCTAAAATCCAATATGGATAACCACCATAATAATACAGATAGCACATTTATGAATTTAAGTTAACCTCATCTAGCTTGTCCACAAAACGCATACACACACATACACACACACACACACGTCTGGTTCAATATCTTTGTGGGGACTCTCCATAGACGTAATGGTTTTTATACTGTACAAACCGTACATTCTATCCCCTACACTGCCCCTGTCCCTAAACCTATCACAGGAAACTTTCTGCATTTTTACTTCCTCAAAAAAAAAAACCTAATCCTGTAGGATTTATAAGCATTTTGAAAAGTGGGGACCACTGACTGGTCCCCACAATGTAGGTGATCTCAGGTTTTTACTATTCTTAACGGGACATTTGGTCCCCACAATGTAAGACACACACACACACACGCACGCACGCACGCACGCACGCACGCACGCACGCACACACACACACACACACACACACACATCAGACAAGACAAAACACCATCAGACTGACACACAACACTAACATAATGCAATAAAAACACTATGATGTACATTACTATGAGACATTACAATGAGAAGCAAAAATATTTATACAAAATTTAAGAATATGTTACACAGGGACTGGGAATGTCCTTTTACTGTTTTTCACCATATGGTAATTCATTGTTTCTAAAAGCCTTTTATTTTACAGTATTTTAGAGTAAAATGGCATAATGAAATGTTAATTTTTTTACAGCTTTCCACAGTATATGTAACTTACAGTTAAGCAATAATTACACTCTAAAAGAATTCTGGGTAAAAAACAACCCAATGTTGGGTCAATTGGGTTGTCTTAAGCAAATATTTAACCCAACCGCAGGGTTTAAACAACCCAAATTGCTGGGTTAAAACAACCCAAATTGCTGGGTTAAAACAACCCAATTGCTGGGTTAGTCCATATTTGACCCATCATTGGGTTAAAACAACCCAGCATTTTTTAGAGTGTAGGTTTTGACTGTTTTATTTTTCCTACGACTGCCACATGTTTTTCTCATATAGAATGTTATACTTCTTGTAAAGTTTGTTAATTATCCATGCACTGCCCCTGTATTTCATAATGAAAGTAGTTTTTCACTTGCAAAACTCGATTATCATTCAGCACAGATAAACGTAAAGCTGTTTATGAAGACCCGTGGGGAGATGTGAGTCTGTAACTGATCAGTGTTTTGTGGCTTTGGAGCTTGCTAAGGTACTGTACTGGGGTTTAAGGGGATATGTAGTGGTGTTGAGAAACCGAATCACACTCAATGTACACTTGTGAACCTGTCAGCCCAGTGATGTCCAGGAGGAGGGGGAGGGGAGGAGGGGATTAGTTCTATTAGTTCTGGACAGCACAGACACATTCACATTCGTGAGGAGTCACAGAGGTCTTTTCTGCTAATTATAGACTGAAATCTGACAGAGAAAAATTAGAGAGAAAAGGGACAGCTGCACTGCACTCTAGCTCAAGGGTGGCGGGTGCAGAGAAAAATAGGGAGATGAGGAGTGATAGATAAAGAGGAACAGTTGATTTCAGCCTAAATCTTCTAACCTCCTCTGATGTTGAAACAAAAATCAATCTTACCCCTGTTTCACCCCCTCAAACCCTCTACTCCGCTCACAAGGAGGTCAGGAGTTAGTCCCATGTGGGGTGGCCTCTGACTTCATGGGATGCCCTGTTTTTCTGTGAAGCCACACCATTCCTAAGCTGGGCTTAACTTCAGGAAGGCAGTAGACCTATCTGACGTATGTATACTCAGAGCTCAGTCCAGATCAACCGTGCTAAACCTCACCAATCTGAAGAATAATATACATTTCTCACTGCATTTTATAGCACAGAGAAAATATAGGAAATATCATTTAAAGTCTGATGCTTAAAAGGATTGTTCATTCAAAAATGAAAATTCACCAGTGAAAAGGGATCATTTACTCACCATCAACCTGTATGACTTTATCGTCCTTGGAACAAAAAAGAAAGTACCTAAATGATTCATGTCAAAATGTTTTTGGGGTCCCTACGTTATGGGGACAAAATGTCCCCACAAACATGGCAATATCCGAAATCCTTGTCCTTGTGGGGACATTTTTAGGTCCCCATGAGGAAAACATCTTATAGAGTTTTTTTTTTTAAGAAAGTAAAACTGCAGAATGTTTCCTGTGATGAGTAGGTTTAGGGGCAGGGGCAGTGTAGGGGGATAGAAAATACGGTTTGTACAGTATAAAAACCATTACACCTATGGAAAGTCCCCATAAAACATGGAAACACTACGTGTGTGTGTGTGTGTGTGTGTGTGTGTGTGTGTGTGTGTGTGTGTGTGTGTGTGTGTGTGCGCGCGTGTGTCAGTGTGTTTGTTCCACCGAAGAAAGTCATGCAGGTTTGGAACAACATGATAGTGAGTAAATTATTATTATTGTACTTTTTTTTGGGGGGGGGGGGGGGAATATTATAAAGCTGTGGTTTGCTAAAAAGGAGGTCACCTGCAAGCGAAAGTTAGGAGACATAGCAGTTTGCTGTGAATTTTATCCTTCATGACGTGCCAGTGTGCAAAATGTTTTCTCAATGTCAGTGTGTAATCATTATCTTGTTACAAGCCCACCATGAGAATGTCAATGCATCAGCCCAATGTGATGCTCATCCATCCTGCAGATTCAGAGAGGCCTCAAAAGCCAACTTGAGATGTTTTTCCTTTCTGTGATTGACAGGTTTCGTGCAATCCATGCGGATTCACACCGGAGATCCACAGAGACCAGGGGGGCCCCTGTGTGATCTGAACTGACCATGCCAAACTCATCTGCAGTGTTTGCTGCCCCCAGAAAGCAACAGGTGTAGTTAACACCCATACTCTGTGAGCTTAAATCTACATTTATTTTATTTCACCATAATTTAACTGACTTTATGTTCATAAATTGTGCAAGTTTACCCCCCTCCCCTCCCCCCCACACACACAGATTTTAGAATAAAATAGCACTCAAAAAATTCAACAAATATAATAAGAAAAGCAAAACTCTTTTCATTTAATCTCTGCATATTTGTACTCAGTTTGTGAGGGGGGAAATCATTCAATAAGCATGCCTTGTGTGTGAAAGGATAACTCAAAACTCCCTCTGCTGGCACAGTGTGTAAAAACACTGTGAATCTGTTGTAACATTTATAACATAGTGGGTCTGTGCAGTTCTTTTTATACAGTCATATCTTTGAATTTAGTTAAATAAAACATGAAATAAATCTATTATATATAACATCTCTTTTTGGACATGAACTTTCACCACTAAAATCCTGTAATAGGATTAAGTTTTTCTGGCACTGCTGTCCATCTATCCATCCCTCTGAGGCCCGTGAGATGGAAATGTGCTTTATAATATAACTTTGATATATGACACATCACGTGGTGGGAAATAATGTCTGGTATAACCCTCATTCAATGTATTATAATTCCAATTTAGAGTGATACTCTGTGGGTTTTTTCTTCTTCTTTTTTTGTAATTCACCCTTTTATTGTGTCTGTGAGCTTTGTTCTTATACCAGAGTTTTATTTCTTATTTGTGGTGAGAGGCAGGATGGTCAATGTGAGGCCCTCTTCACTTTTACAAACCAGTCTTCCTGCTTTTCTCATTTTTTAAGAGGAAATGAATTTTTCTGTGGGCTGGATGACATAATAGGGACACACGCAATGTGCGGCCATCTGTGAAACAAATGATAATTTTTATAAATGAAGAGCCCTCTAAATGAAAGTCATCACTAGTGTAGACCTAAATGTGTTTGGCTCAACAGCTACCATTAATGGGGCTCCTCCGTGCCTGCACTTCATTTCTTTATACTTGCTCTGTTCCAAAACCATGTGAACTGCCCATGTAGGCAGCATTTTTAGGCATCATATACATAATTCCCACACAAAAGTTGTTCTGAAGCATAGCAGAATAGTTTATATTTACTTCATTACCTTTTAAAGGAACACTCCACCGGTTTTAGAAATAGGGCTTATTCAACTTCTTTCCTACATTTAGATATGTGGGCAAATGCATTTTTGTCTCAGTGCATGCATTGTTTTAGTTTGGCAGGGTCGCCGCTAGCTTAGCTTAGCGTAATGAATGGAATCCAGTTTTGCCAGCTAGCATGTCCAGATTAAAAGTGATTAAAAAAACCCACCTAATTACTTCTTGTGGCCTGCATATTCACGAGTACAAATAGCGATGCAGATTAAGACTAGGCGATTGACTTGGGACTATATGGGGAAGCACAGGCGAAGCACTGCTACTTGGGCGCAGAGATATCACGGCTCTCATCCTCACGTCCTCTGGCTGTTAAGCGATTGTAATGTGTTGTGTGATATCGCCTGTGCTTCCCATATAGTCCCATGTCAATTTCTGCCTAGGAAATTGCCTAGTCTTAATCTGCATCACTATTTGTACTTGTTGTGAATACGCAGGCCACAAGAAGTAATTTTTTTTTTTTTTTTTAATCACTTTTACTCGGGACACGCTAGCTGGCAACATAGGATTACATTCATTATGCTAAGCTAATCTAGCGGCGTTGAAAAAGCCCTATTTCTAAAAACGGTGGAGTGTTCCTTTAAAATTGTGGATGGCAGAAATGCTAAATAACACCATTAAATTGGGGCATTAAATTTTCAAAAAGTGACAGTAAAGACATTTAATGCTCATATAATAAGTGCTTTAAAGTGTTAGTTCTCCCCAAAATTAAAATTCGGTCATTAATTACTTACCCTCATGTCATTCGACACTCATAAGACCTTTGTTCATCTCAGAACAAAAATAAAAATATTTTATGGCTTAGATAGGCCTCCATTGACACCAGAACGAGGAAAAACGAAATAGTGACTTATATATTGATGGGCCGATTTCAAAACAAAGCTTCGAACCGTTATGAATCAGTGTATGGATTCATGATTCGGAAGTCACGTGATTTCGGCAGTTTGACACGCGATACGATGAGAGCAGCTTCACTCCAGTATGAGCGCTCACTAGCCTGACACAAGCCAGACCCACATCAAGATGTTTGGTCTGGAAACTCACCATAGACAGGGCTCAATCCGAGGGGCGGGATAAATGGTTGTCTTTCAAACTCCCTCTGCACACAATCGGATATCTCTACAACCAACCAGAGCAACGAAGGTGAAACAGAGCTAGTTGATAGATTAAACTTTCGCCGTATACGGTCGGCAAAACTCTGAACACATCTTCCCTTTTTAAGAATGACTTCAGTGCCGTTCTTTGTTCTTTTCTCAGAGGAAAGCTTAACTCCAAGTCTTCCAGAGTCTCGGTCAAAGCTGATTCGAAAGACCGCTGTTCTTCAGCTTGTTTACTTGAAGCACACAAACGAAACTCGGCCGTCATTATGTTAAGCCCCGCCCACCGACTCTATACATGATGTGATTGGCCCGACCAGAGTTTGGTTTTTACAGCTCAGAACTGTATTGAGAGTTGCTAGACGAAACTCGCAGGCAGATTAGATTTGCTGCCGCTAGGGTGCGACTAGATTTCTAGTTTAAGCGCTCATGCTACATGAATTAGAAACATTATCAATGAAACTTACTTGACACTTGCTTTCAACATTCTAATGAAGAAAATACGGATAAATAATGGAGTTGTAAGTGCATGTTAAGATTTGCTTGTCAAATGTTTGCCGCCCGTCATGTCTACAGATAATATAATTTAAAAAAATAAAAGTACCAATAATATATATATTTTAAAAATCACAGTATTTTTGTGTGCTAGCTATACTTTTGCTTAAAGTAGCTATCACATCATTAGCTTGGCAACATGCTTACACCAAATTATTGGAATTAAATTGTGAGTTAGTTCTCCCATTCACTTCAGGAGTGATAACTGAGTGATAACATGAGTGCTATATTTATATAATGCACTTTTATAGGAGTTGCTGATTATGCATTCCAAATTAGTTATTTAGTTCCATTTCAATGATCATGTGGCATTAGTGTGCAGTCAGTTTTCTATGTAGGCAATGAGGCTCCCTATTGGATTATGGATCATAGCCATAATCTGCTATTACATTATGCATATTCAAAAAACATTTGTGAATACAAGTTGATTTCTTTTTCCAATGCTAAGTGTGTAGCGGATCAATCCTCAAGCTGGTGAGCATTAGAGGTGCCCTGAAGGCTCAGATTAATGTGAAATTCCTTTGATGTATCTGAGTACCTGCAGGTCATATTGGGCCTTTTTCATATCAAAGAACATAGTGCTTCAGTTTTAAGTATTCCAGCCATATTCTCTAAGTTTTGAACCGGTGTCTTTTCTGATTTGCTACTTTCTATTGAGCGGGGATTCAGCAGCATTATCTGTGCCAGACAGGTGGAGGTCACGTCCCTACAGCAGAGGGTCTGCAGGGTCACGGAAGCTAATTCAGGGAAGATGAGTCTGTGCCCTGAGAATGCTTCAGCTCCCCATGGACAGCTGCCACTCTTTTCCTTGTCCGTACCCCAGGGCCGTGTTAACGAGAGGGATGACCGGCAGCTCTGTTAGTGCCTGTTCTGAGTTAATGAGGTCATTCAGTGCATTTGTGCGTTATCCTGACCCACTAAATTCTCTCCGTCTCGGTTACCTGCTGCCCAAATTATTACATATTAAATGTGCAATTTTGGAACCCCAAGTACTTTAAAAAATATATTTTTCACATATGTTTTTATGATTGGTATTTATTGACAGTCCAAAGATGTTTTAATTTTTAATTTTAAATGTTCTGCCATCTCTCCTTCACATTACGTGTGTGCTGCACCTTATTTTTTAGGACATGTTATTTATTTTAGCCTGGAAAGCCCATTACAACCTCCAACAGTTGGAGAATTTACCATCAAGAGCAAGTGGCGCCTAGATTATGCCTATGGAGAGTCCCCTCAAAGATAGCAAACCAGACGGGTTGTGTGTGTGTGTGTGTGTGTGTGTGTGTGTGTGTGTGTGTGTGTGTGTGTGTGTGTGTGTGTGTGTGTGTGTGTGTGTGTGTGTGTGTGTGTGTGTGTGTGTGTGTGTGTGTGTGTGTGTGTGTGTGTGTGTGTGTGTGTGTGGTCATGGGTAACCCTACATTATGGGGACAAAATCGCCCCACAAAGTTGGCAATATCTGATATCCTTGAGGAAAAGCAGGTTATAAATCATACCAAATTATGTTTTTTTAAATGTTAAAATGCTGAAAGTTTTGAAAGGAATTGTTTTCCTTTATTTGTTGTTTTTGATAGAAGTGGCAGGCGTGCACGTCAGTTTAAAGATCAGAAATGTAATTAATTCAATTTTTATTTATTTGTGTGTACATACAAGTGTTGGATATGCAGATGCACATCATGATCTGAGAATATGTTTGCTAGTTTCTAGACAGTATGTGTGACTTGAAATAGTATTAGGTAACATCTAAACCTGTGATAATGGCTGACACAAGAGTCTGTGACACCGGGTCCTTAGCAAACAAATACTATTTGAGTGCAATACTTATCTAAATCTAAAGTGATGATCTTTCTTTAATTGCAATCGGAATTTGAGATCCTTGTGAATTGGGTCAGTGGTGTTATACCTGCAGTTGTACAGTAAAGTGATGTCGGTGCTTTTCGCGGTTACGTCACATGTTGATTGTTAACACTACTATTCCAGACTGGGCTGAAGGCCGCTGGTTCTGTTCTCGGCTGCTCAGACCTCCCTGGCATCTCGCGCTCATCACATGATCAGCCGTGTGATCTCCTGGCACCTGTGAGAACAGACAAAGTATCTCTGATCAGTGGCATTTCTGGTCATAAATGTTGAGATGAACACACAGTAGATAGAAGCGACATCAAAGAGAGGTGTTAATGATGCTGCTGTTTGAGGAAGTCTAATGAGTCAAAGAGACAGAAGACAAAAGGCCTTGTTAAGACTGTCAGTCCAAATCAGATTTTTGTGCATATCTGAAAAGGAATCGGATCATTTTTAGCAAAAAAATAAATAAATTACACAAAATCTGTTTTTACATGTTTTTTTAAATGTTCAAATTGTATTTCTGGAAGTCTGTTTCAGGGTAAGTTTACACATCAAAGAAGTAGGCTACACTAAAAACACTACACTTTATGTTTTTCGCATACAGATGACAACATTGTCAAAATGATCCCCATTCACACGGCTCTGAGAAAACAATTAAAACAGCTGTATTATGTTAGACCAGTAGCTGGCGATGTCACTTTGTAAATAAAAATTAAACGCCTATAGACTGAACACGTAATACATAGTCACCATTTTTGTTGTTTACACAGAGACAGTAATGGCATCGTTCTCAAAAACGTGCTCTTTTGGAAGATGGAACCCATCTTCAAAAGTTTTAATTTTCAAGCCCCCAAAATGCCATTCTCGTGTAAATGAACAGACGAAACGCATACAGGTTTAGTTGAAAACATGTAGTGTAAACGGCTCTTCAGTCTATCCGCTGATTGTTTCTATCACTTTCTCACACCACGTAAAACGTTAACACGTCAGACGTTGTTAGATAGTCGAACATTTAGTTTTTGATATGAAGTTTGGATGTGTAGGTTGTTCAAAAAAGAATACTATAATGAAGATATCTCTGTATCCCACAGAAATTGGATCTGAACAGTTGCATTACACAGTGTGAACAGCTAATTATTCAGATTCCAATAGGATACAAAAAATTGGATATGAACTGGACAGTGTGAATGTGGCCAAAATGATCTTCACATTAGCATATGTAGCTTACATTTAAGTTCATGGCTTTTATTTCAGTTTAATATATGTCTAAATGCCTATTGTTGTTATTATTTTTAGTAGTATTAAAGCATCGCGTTAACAACAGCAAGGCCATGGATGCAATTTATTCATTTATTTATATTGCTTTGTACAGAAATTTCTGCCAAAGTCTATGTTTGTATTGTAAAATTGTATTCCCCCCCCCCCTCCCCCTAATCTTTCTTCTAGAACATTCCCCACCGTAAACATGTTGGCACTAATATATATTTCACTCTGGTTTAAAGCCATGCGCCTTACCACAAAAACACTCACACTCTTGTCGCCTGAGGTGTGAGAGGTGCAAGTGTTGGCGCTGGGTTTGGAGATGTCTCCAGCTCATTAAGCATATCTCTACTGGGAAAAGAAACGGCTAATGTAGCCTTATTGTGTTATATTGCCCGTGCAAAAGGCCAGGCTCCAAAAAATACACTCTGTTGCCCAGTCTGGCCCATGGAGCTGCTGACAAATTGCTGTACAGCATTTTATTATGACAAGCTCCTGAATATGATTACGGATGCTTCTACTAGCCCTGTCCCTACAATGTGTGGACACAGACGTGATGTTTTTGTTTTCTACACTTTCGATTATCAGCCCTTATGTTGATTTGTTTTTGTTTTATTTATTATTTTAATAATAAATGAAACATTTGTGGCCAGTTTTACAGCAAGGCATTTCTGAGAATATCTGTGCGGATTTAATAATAAATAAATATGTTAGTGAATGTTAATTACAGTAAGGCACATTACGTTACATAACATGCCACAAATGCTGTCAGAACATTCTTGAAACATGTCTTGAAAAAGAAAATAATTTGCAATTTTTATGTGAAATTTAGGCTAATCCAAATCTGTCTCTTCTTACTTTTACTGTGTGTGTGTTTGTGTGTCTTTATGACCAAAAAAGAGAATCACTTCATATGTGCAAAGTATGAAATCTGACTGCCAAGTCACTGTGAGACTGATCCAAAGTCCATCTGCTGTTTTCTTCTCTTCTTACTCCCTGAACACTCTCTCAATCCCTCCTGCTAAAATCACCCTGTCCACCCACATGCCATTTACATGTGGATAAAACAATTTCACAAAAAAAAAATGTAGGCCTATATGATATATGTATATGTAAATGTATAAAAAAAATATATATATATGTATATATTACACACACACACACACTCATACATGTATGTATTTTATTATTTAATTTGTAATGTAATGTAATGTAAATATCAAGAATTATTTATCCGTTGATACTGATGTAAACTGATTTAATTGTGTATACTATATTTATATTTAATGCCATCTACAGTTGCAGCAATCCACACACACATGCTTCCAGGCGAACCTGAGAACGCCGTGAAGAGCCAGATGATGTCGGTGAGAGATTTGAGAAGGCTTATCTTCGGATAGATCGGGGAGCGGGCTGCAGCTGCGCTGAAATGATTTATATGGTCAGAAACACACACATGCTCTCTCTCTCTCTCTCTCTCTCTCTCTCTCTCTCTCTCTCTCTCTCTCTCTCTCTCAAACACATACTTAATACTGCTCTTTCCTCTTCTCTCACACTCTCACTCATACTCGTTCACATGTTTACAAGAAAAAAAATATTTCAAATGTATGCTCTTCATGTTCTCAAAACATGCTCTCAACACCCGGATGTGGCCAGTCATACTGTTCACAATGCTTTTTAGTTTTGATGTGTCTGGCTCAGGCTGGCTGTGAAAAGTATTTGTGGTCACAGATGAATCTTTAAAAATTCCACCAGCACACTGGCCGTACAACAGCAATCCAACAACTCCTTCACACCAAAGTCCTCGTGCTCTAATAACATAGTGCTGCATGCAAGTTGCTCCCGTAAAACATTAATGTTCCTTAGTAGTACTTTTGTGCAGCACTTTGATTATTGCTGAGGTTTAAGGATATGAGTTCCCACATTGAAACTTCCCACATTGTACCATATAAAGACATGGTGTTACTCTACTTGAGTAGAATTTGAGCACTGTAAAATGCCAAATTAACAATGTTAAAGTGTAACTGAAACGGATTGCATGGATAAAAATCATTATAGAAGTGGTGGCTTGGCACTTAAGATTGAACGGGTATCATGTAATTTGTTGTTTATGTGTGACATTGCTTTGCCAGATGGTATCAGTAGTACTCTAAAGCTGATATCAAACTTCATTTGACTTCTTAAAGGTGAATGTGAGCTAAATTTATCCTGTGATGGGGGCCTGCTGGGTTGCCAGAGAATGTGTAAATGAACAGAAAGTGTACGATGGGAGATCAGTAGGGGCTGATGCTATACACTTTTCTATTAGCTCACCTTACTGTCATAGGAAAGGAGAGGGAGCAAATGAAAAAGAGAGAGGGCAGGTCTGATGTGGTTAGCAGATGCATGTGCGTTATTGCAGAGCGGGGATTTGGACATTCTCCATATACTACGCTATAAATATCCTCATGACGTTTATTACTCTCACAAGACTTCAGGTGCTAAAACACTTGGACACTAGTCAATTTTTCGTCCTGTTTGAATTGAAATTAAAACATATTATATTTAATTTAAAACAAAAGAACACATTAATAATTAAGTAGGCAATAATCATGTGTAATAAGGGAAGTTGGTTCCATGGGAAGTTGGTTACACAGCTTTTTAGTGTAGAACGTTTGTGTTAATTTAATTAGGGTGGCAAAATGTCCTTTTTTCCCAGGACAAAGACATTTTGGTTGTAGATAGTATTTTGTAATACATCAATGTTCTACTTAAAATGTATTGAAATGAATAAGGCATAAAGTTTGAGTATTATTTGAGTATCTTGTTACTGGTCCTTGTTTTTGGTAATCAAAATATGGCCATCCTAATTTAATACAGCATACCAAAATGTGAGACAGATGCAAGAACGTACCTTATGTGAAGGATGGGGGATCACCAAATTTAAACCCAATGCAAAAATTGCATATAGGTTTTGAATTTTGCATATATATATATATATATATATATATATATATATATATATATATATATATATATATATATATATATATATATATATATATATATATATATATATATATATATATATATATATATATATATATATATATATATATAGCCCATATGCCTTTGTTTTGAATAGGCGCCCTCCAGCGGAAAAGTTATATAGTGTAGCTTTAAAATTACTGTTTTGCTATGTTTTTTGCCCACAAACATTTTTTCACAGTAAATGTGAACGCACTCCAGCATAGGGCTAGCCTAACAAGCCAGACCCACATCAAGATGTTTGGTCTGGAAACTCACCATTGACAGGGCTCAATTCGAGGGGCGGGATAAACGGTTGTCTTTCAAACTCACTCTGCACACGATAGGATAGTGCTACAACCAACCAAAGCAACATGAAGCGGAGCTAGTAGACAGATTAAACATTCGCTGTATCTGGTCGGCAAAACTCTGAACACATCTTCCCTTTTTAAGAATGACTTCAGTGCCGTTCTCTGTTCTTTTCTCAGAGAAAAGCTTAACTCCAAGTCTTCCAGAGTCGCGGTCAAAGCTGATTCAAAAGACCGCCGTTCGCCAGCTTCTGTGTTTACTAGAAGCACGTAAGCGCAACTTGGCCGTCATTATGTTAAGCCCCGCCCACCGACTCTATACACGATGTGATTGGCCTGACCAGAGTTTGGTTTTTACAGCTCTGAACTGTATTGAGAGTTGCTAGACGAAACTCGCGGCAGATTAGATTTGCTGCCGCTAGGGTGCGTCTAGATTTCTAGGCTAGCATAGGGCATGTTTTTCATGTTGGGAATAGCATGGGATGCTGGTAGCTGGTTTCTGATTTGCTCATCACCAGCATGGGAAGTCAACCTGCTTGACCATCACTATACCAGCTTTAACAAACATAAAACAGCCTGGACCAACATGAAATTCATGCAGATTTATGTTGGATTTTTCAGTGGGGGGCTTTTTTGCTGCTCTGTTCATTGGCAAAAATTGTATTTTCAGGTGGGTTGTATCCAGGTGGTCTGCATGTGATCATACTTTCTTAGAAACACGTTCTTTTATACAGGCTTCAGGCGTGACACCTCTGTCATCAGATGACTTTTATAAATTGTTTCATTTGTAGGCAGAGGGTGATGGTGGGAAACGTGGTTGATGGAGGAAGTGCCAAAGATGAATACATTTCATGCAATGCATTTTTTCTTCACGCTCGTTTTACTTCTGCTCCATTATCCTAAAGCTGCATGGAAAACAAAGTTCATGTGGTCAAATACTGGGAATGTAAGCAGTTTGTAAGGTTAGTGGACTTTCTGGCCTGTCTGAATGGGGACACAGTTGATTAGAGGTTTGAATTGTATCGCAGCTGAAAATGAACTGAGACCACACGGAACCGACACGTAATTTTTGCTCGTACATGTTCTCAGGGGAGCCCTTACTAATACCTCTAGTCTAGGTAATTTGGAGCAGCTGTCCACAGCTGGGTCGGCAAAGAGAAAAGAGGAAACGAGAGATAGAAGAGGCAGATCTGGTAGATTTGGTTTTCTGTGTCACACATATCAGATTAGGAGAGCATTGGGAATGGACTTGAATTGCAGGCTATTTATCATACTGTACAAAGATATTAAGTTGTTTCATTCTGTGTAGAGATAGAAGAGAGTGTACGTATCATTGGCATAGAGTACAATGATTTGGTCATCTCAATGTTATGATAATCCACCATAGAGAGTCTTACATTTAACTAGTGTGTGACATATGATTACAGTAAGTGAAATATTGGGGAAACACTTGTGCAGATGGTAACATTTTTGCAAGAGAATATTGAATTGGACTTTCTGAGGAAGAAGCTAAGAGTCTCAGTTTAGTATTTAGTGAAATGTTTAGTAAACATTTGCTGCTCATTCATGTTTTTTTACTCAGAATCCTACTAGAATACACACTATTATACACTACCATTCAAAAGTTTGGGTCGGTAAGATTTACAAAAAAAGAAAAAAAAAAAGAAGTAATGAATCATTTTTATTCAGCAAGGACAAATAAAATTTGTCGAAAGTTCCACGTAAAGAAATGTATAACATTGCTAATAATTTTTCTATTTCTATTTTATTTCAAATAAATGCTTTTTAATTTTATATTCATCAGGGTATCCTGAGAAAAAAAGCATCACTGTTTCCAAAAAGAAGCTGTTTTTAACACTGATGATAATAAGCAATGTTTCTTGAGCAGCAAATCAGCATAATAAAATTATTTCCGAAAGATCATGTGACATCATATGATGATCTAAATTTTTTTGCTTTACCATCACATAAATAAATTACATGAACTATATAGAACCATTGTCTTACATTGTAATACTATGCCAATATATACTGTGTGTGTGTGTGTGTGTGTGTGTGTGTGTGTGTGTGTGTGTGTGTGTGTGTATATATATATATATATATATATATATATATATATATATATATATATATATATATATATATATATATATATATATAATGTGTTTTATTTTATTTTATTTTATTTTTTACTGTATTTTTGATCAAATAAATGCAAACTTAGTATAAAACATGTCTTTCCAAACTTTAAACAAATATTATGATGGTAGTCCATATATGCATTATATAGTAGCATTCAGTGTAAACTTCAGTTCAATTCTGTCACCCTAATTTGCATTGTTACTTTATTTAAAACCACTCTTTTTTTATTATAAATGTATTATTTTAAATTATAAATATATTATTGGATACATTTTTTTAAAGATAACAGCATATAAATAATATACTTAATTACAGGTTGGGAATGACGAAGTTGAGTGAATGATGACAGAATGTTTGGCAAATGAAAATATAATTGAAAACTATGAGAGCGGGATCTTTATTGCTGTTGTTTTCGACCGCTTATACAAGTTGTTTTGTAGACTGGCAGCAGCTGCCGTGCATGCTGACGAATGACTACTTTCCCCTTTTTAAGTGTGTGACACATGAAATATGACTGGGATCATCTGTACCTGATCCACTGGGAGATCACCAGAGGGAAAAAAACATTAACCATGACCTTGAGTTTCTGAAGTGCATGCACTGAGGACTGGCTCTCGAACTCTGTTTAACATACGCACACACTCCGACACACATATTTGTGGTTGTATATCTGTTCCATACGCCCCCCCTCTCAAACATCTGAAACCTGACCATAAGACTGAGCCCTTTCAGGCACTGAATGAAATAAATAGATGGACCAGGTCTATTTATAATCCTTAAGCTGTGTTTATTCTAAAGTAAGATGACTAAGAAAGACACTTCTCAGAACACTAGTTCAATTTCAGCCATGCACCTCGGAGGCCAAATCCAACTGGAGATGTGCGTCAAGTCTCATAACCCTGTGGTCTCCGTTACATTTTGGACCCTCTCAGGCCCTGGCATCCACTCTAAATCACACCCTCATCACAATACTGAGTCCTGTGCATGCAGCCCTGTTGCCTGGCTGAAGTTCAACTTCTCCAACATGAAGAATAATGACATTTGTAGGGTTAAATTGCACATTTAAGTAACAGAGCAACAATTAAGGAAAGGACACATTTTTATTTCTGTTGACCATAAAAGGCCACAGAAAAGACATTCAAATAAAATTGCCCACAGTGCATGTTGAGCTACTTTATAATTGTAGCTTGCTAAGTTACGTATAATTTACTCTTTTAAATAGTTTGTTAAAGTAAGGTATTTAAAGCGATGGTTAAGCCAAAAATTATAATTAGCTGATGAATTACACATGATTCAAGTCATCCTAGGTGTATGTGACATTTTTCTATCAGACGAATACAATCAGAGTTATATATAAAAAATGTCCTGGCTCTTTTAAGCTTTATAATGGCAGTGAATGTTGTTTCTGTTTTGAAGTCCATAAAAGTGCATCTATCCATCATAAAAGTAATCCATTATGTCTCCGGGGGGTTAATTAATACTTTCTGAAGCGAAGCCATGCGTTTATATATAAGAAATATGTCCATAATTAAAACTTTACAAACTGAAATCTCTAACTTTCGCTAACTGTACACATGCTCACCAGAGACTGGCGTTCCAGTCATTCACAGCCTTTATAAAGCTTGGAAGAGCCAGGAAGTTACTTGTATTTGTCTGGAAGAAGAATGTCATAAACACCTTAGGATGACCTGAGTAAATCATTTGTTAATTTTCATTTTTGGCTGAACTTTCCTTTTGTTTTCATCATTTTTTTATGTGCCTCTGTCATTTTTATTAGTTTGTTTTAAATACTATTAAGCTTAATTTACACTCTAAAATGTTTTGGGTTGTTTTAACCCAATGTTGGGTCAAATATAGCCTGACAAGCCAGACCCACATCAAGATGTTTGGTCTGGAAACTCACCATAGACAGGGCTCAATCCGAGGGGCGGGATAAACGGTTGTCTTTCAAACTCCCTCTGCACGCGATAGGATAGCGCTACACCAACCGGAGCAACGATGGTGAAGGGGAGCTCGCTGACTGATTAAACATTCGCTGTATCCGGTCGCCTAAACTCCGAACACATCTTCCCTTTTTAAGAATGACTTCAGTGCCGCTCTTTGTTCTTTTCTCAGAGGAAAGCTTAACTCCAAGTCTTCCGGAGGCGCGGGCAGAGCTGATTCGAAAGACCGCCGCCGTAAGCCAGTTTCTATGTTTACTAGAAGCACGCAAACGCAACTCGGCCGTCGTAATTATGGCCTCGCCCGCCGACACAATGTGATTGGGCCGTCCAGATTCTGAGGAATACAGCTCAGATAGGAATTGAGAGTTGCTAGACCACACTTGCGGGCAAATTAAATTTGCTGCCGCTAGGGTGCGTCTAGATTTCTAGGCTAGGTCAAATATGGACTAACCCAGCAAATGGGTTGTTTTAACCCAGTAGATTGGGTTGTTTTAATCCTGTGTTTGGGATAAATATTTGCTTAAAACAACCCAATCGCTGGGTTAAAACAACCCAGTTGCTGGGTTAGTCCATATTTGACCCAACATTGGGTTGTTTTTTACCCAGAATTTAGAGTGAAGATGTATTTGTTTTAGTATTTTAGAATGACTTATTTCCATTAGTTTTTCATCTAATATTAAAATGTTATTTTATTACAGCTTTTTTAATGAACAAAAATATTTTAAAGGTATTAGTTTTACATTTATTTAATAGCAGCACCGGTTTCAACTATTGTTGTACACACAAAGAATGTCAGCGGGGTCCAAAACAACAACAAGAAGATTTGTGTTCAGTAGGAGAAAGAAAGCCATGTTTGGAATAGCACGAGGGGGAGTAAATAATGATTTTGAACTTTCCCTATAACATTGAAAGAGTGATCGCATTTCAGCTCTGTTGACCTTCTAGAATTATCTTGAATACGAGAAGATCTCAATGTTTCTTCTGATTTTTCAGAGTTCCAGAGTTCACCTGCAAGTCAACGTTGAGTTAATGGTCATGAAACAAACACAGGACAAGATGTAGAGAGGGTGATGGGCACACTGGAGGAAGAGAACAGAAGAAAGCGGAAGAAACATTTAAAGGGCAAAAGGAATAGGTAATAATTTTAAATGATTATCATGGGAATATGATATAACGATCTGACCAGATCCACCATTCCCTGCATGACTCCCCCCCCCCCCCCCCAACCTTCAAGCTATCATGCCTTCCCACCCCCTCCCAGAGTACGCTTGCCTCCCTCCGTGAGGGACAATGACGTCAGGCCCAGTATTTCACGGCCAGACACGGGCGATGACACAGGCAATTTGGCCTGTGAGTTCTCTCCAGCCTCGGACATGGTGTTACGATTACACGCTTCACTGCGGCTCCAACATGCCAAGGAAAGGGGGGTGGCTTTTAACTAACTTTTATTGAGTACAGCTCTATCGATCTCTCTCCTCATAAAAAACAGGGTGGCTGATATAGATGAGGCGAAACCTGGTCAGCTGGAATGCCTGAGAGATGCCCAAAACACCTTACAGAGACAGTTCAGCATAATTTCCTGTTTACAGAAGTGGCTTTGGTGTGGTCTTTGAGTTCGATCATGTAATGTGGGTGGCAATAATTGAAACAGACTATTGCTTTATTGCTAGTTTAAGTTTCATGGTCTCAGTGGGTAAGAAAGTGTGCCGGTTTTTGTTTGTGAATCACCCCACAATTCAGAAAGGATGGTGGAGGATTATTGCTGCTGACTGGAGGATATGACATATAATAAATACATCTGTAATATGGCAAACTATTCAGGAACATATTCTAGCTTATTTTGCTTTTGAACTAATCCTTAAAGGCTGCAAAGTAAAGGCGGATAAATGAGCAAAGGCAGATGTTAAAATAAATCTGTATTGTACAGGTCCTTCTCAAAAAATGTGCATATCATGAAAAGTTTCTCTAAATGAGCTATTAACCTAATCATCTGAATCAACTAATTAACTCTAAACACCTGCAAAAGATTCCTGAGGCTATTAAAAACTCCCAGTCTGGTTCATTACTCAAAACCGCAATCATGGGTAAGACTGCCGTAAGACTACCTGACTGCTGTCCAGAAGGCCATCATTGACAACCTCAAGCGAGAGGGTAAGACACAGAAAAAAAATTCTGAATGAATAGGCTGTTCCCAGAGTGCTGTATCAAGGCACCTCAGTGGGAAGTCTGTGGGAAGGAAAAAGTGTGGCAAGATAACGCTGCACAACGAGAAGAGGTGACCGGACCCATCCAGAGCCACCGTGCACAGGCGTGTGTAGGAAATGGGCTACAGGTGCCGCATTTTGAACCAGAAACAGTGGCAGAAACGCCTGACCTGGGCTACAGAGAAGCAGCACTGGACTGTTGCTCAAATGTTGCATGTCATTCGGAAATCAAGGTGCCAGAGTCTGGAGGAAGACTGGGGAGAAGGAAATGCCAAAATGCCTGAAGTCCAGTGTCAAGTACCCACAGTCAGTGATGGTCTGGGGTGCCATGTCAGCTGCTGGTGTTGGTCCACTGTGTTTTATCAAGGGCAGGGTCAATGCAGCTAGCTGTCAGGAGATTTTGGAGCACTTCATGCTTCCATCTGCTGAAAAGCTTTATGGAGATGAAGATTTCGTTTTTCAGCATGACCTGGCACCTGCTCACAGTGCCAAAACCACTGGTAAATGGTTTGCTGACCATGGTATTACTGTGCTCAATTGGCCTGCCAACTCTCCTGACCTGAACCCCATAGAGAATCAAACTGCACCTACCACCAAGTTGTTTGGAAGGGTTTCAAGAAAAATTCTCCTTGCTCATCCAAAAACTAATTCCAGCATTCCAGCATATTCTCAGACATGACTGGAACTTCAAAAGAGACCTGGTTCTATGGTCAGATGAAACAAAAAAAGGAGCTTTTTGGCAGCAAACCCACCAGGGCACCAGGGGTGCATCGTTAGCCAACTATGGTCGCAAGTTCCGTCATTATCAGCATAGTTCAACCAGTCGGTGTTTTCCAAAACCATCGCTCTAACGAACATTCACAAACAGCAATGCAAACTTGTGTGGTTGCAATGACAGCCCTTGACCTGGGGTTAGATGCATAGTTACTTGTTTGTATGACATGTGGATTTAATAAATCCTTTTCTTGAGCAAAATAAGCAAGCTGTATGATCATATATTTTATTTCGAATACATAAAAACGTAATTTATGTCTTTCAGTTTGTCAAGAGATTTGAATTACCTTTTTTGAAGAGTGTGCATGTGCGGTCGTGAACAGATTTGTGACAATACGGTTTCGGGAAACAGTCGTGACTAGCTAGTTGATTTCTTCAATGATGCAACGTATTATGGTAGTTAAGCAGTGAGTTGCGTTGTTGTATGGGAAATACACCCCAGGTGAGTTTGGTGCAAACCGGGATATAAAGTACCCCATGTTAACGGTTAAATATACAGCTGGATCTTTAATGTTAGGCCTATCTTGTTCAGATTCATGGTGTCAGATTCTAGCAAATACAAACATAAAAAAATCTAAACCTGACCGCTTCTGCTAGAAATCCTATAATGGACCGTGGTTGAGTCTTCCATTTTTGCTCATATTGACCAAGGGTGCAAACATTAGTGGAGGGCACTGTATATTTCAAATATATTTCAGAAATTTGTACAATGGGTTCCACAAATTCTTCTATTTTTCATGACTTTTTTCACCAACATAAAGAATTTAATGAAAGTTAAAATCAGAATTTCATATTGATTTGTTTGTCCCCTTTTGATATAATGGCAGCAGCATAACATCCGTAAGTTTGTCAAAACTGTTGATCATGTGATCCAGCTTGATTTGAGAATGAGCATCTTGAACTTCAGTGGAAGAACATTAAGGAATTCACATGATCAGTGCCACTTTATTATATTAGTGACCGATTAAAATAAATTTAATCCTGAAATATTGAAACATTTCCATGTTAAAAAGCTTAAAAAATCAATGTAGGAATTTTGAATTCCATTGTGTCTCCTGGTGTTTAAAAAACTATTTGAAAAACATGTTATTTTATGAGATGATAATGTATACCTATTATTAATCTTTACTAGACTTTCATGACATAAGCGTACACTCACACAAAGTCTTAGAAACAAGGCTTTTTTCTGGTTGCATATGGATCTTTAGCACTGGTCAGTTAGATTCACTGGTGATGGAAGAAGTACTAGTATTAGACATGTCTAATTTTCCTCGCTTCTGTTGCTCTCTCTCTCTGTTGCTCCCTGTTCTCTCTCTCTCTCTCTCTCTCTCTCTCTCTCTCTCTCTCTCTCTCTCTCTCTCTCTCTCTCTCTCTCTCTCTCTCTCTCTCTCTCTCTCTCTCTCTCGCTCCTACTCATCACTCTGGGAGAGAGGATTAATGTGTTGATGTACATTAGCTCCTGGGCCAGATGGTTTCTTTCATCACCTTTTTCCTTTGCTTGCTCTCTCTCACTCTCTGGTTCTTTCTCCCTCCAATCTACTTGTGGTGAGAAAGCAAAACAAACTTGAGGTGCGTTAACACCTGATCATGAATCTTCATCTAGCGAAAGACAGCGTGGGTAGCTCTGTTGTTTGAGTTACTGTCACATCCTCTCTGTTCCTTGAGGAGGTATTGTTGAATGTCTGTTTTTTTGCACCCAATTAAACAGGAATAAGACAACTGCACTGACTAGTAAGTTTATAGCATGAAATCGATAGCCTTTTTATACTTAAATGAGTTAAATATGATTTAAGAGAAATTGTGTAATACTGTGAGTATTTGTTGTTATGGGTGCTGTTGTTGTTTTTGGCCAATACCTACCAACGTAAGGCCATTGCCATAGATATCAATGCAGATATTCTGAAAAACAAAAAAGCGGCATCGACATGCAAATCAGATCTGAACAGTTGCGTAACACAATGTGGACAGACAATAATTTACGATCAGCTAGCCTGGATGCCAGCCGAAATTAGCCCCACACACAACATTTGAGGTGAGAAGTTCGTTCTAGACTTGATCTGTTGTGGAGCAACTTTTCTTGAGCCAGAGCTGTTTGAACTAATCATATTGTCAGGCGGGCTTTATATGATGATGGACAGATGAATGATCAACAGTAACCTTATCATCCACGTCATGAAAGACTGCTTGGGTTGAATTCGTATGCTAAAGGGAGAACTTGTTCATATATGCATTCACCTATAGCCAACTATTTCTCTCAAAAATGATTATCATGTTGGTTGGGTCCTAAAGCAGGACTTTACGCTCCCCTGTAGAGGGTATTGCTCACAACTCTGGACAAAGTATTAGAGGTCCTGGCAAGTTAGGGTGGTCGGACTTTGACCTCCTGGCTTGTTGTAAAAGCACTTGCTCAATTTGTGCTTTTAGGATTCTGAGCAGGTCCCTGAGAGAGATGAATTGGACAGGGTTGAGCTCTCTCCCCTATGGCTCTAGAGTAGATAAGTAGAGCTTTAGCTCCACTGCAGGGGTGAGTTGAGTTTGCAAGAGCCTTTCCTATGTTCCTTGTGTATTTCATCTCTCTCTTTCTTTGTTTCGTTTTTTTTCTCTCTCTCAGAGAAGTAGTGGTATTTCAAAGGTTTTAGTACTCCTTTTTTTTCAATATACTGACATAACTAGCATCAGAACCTTGCTTTTGGGGCATTTAGGTTTTTACTTGCCCTACAAGGGAGGGAGGGAGGGAGGAAGGTTATAAGGCCGGGACTTCCCTTGCATTAGAGCATTGATGCTGATAAACTCTTGCTATTAGAGAAATTTAAGCTTAGGGAGTGGTTCCACTAAGCAGTCTATGTCTCACTCTTTTGCGCCTGGGGGTTGATGTGCCTTGACTCTGTATGATTGACCAATGTTATCTCACAACCAATTCGTACTTATTTGTATGAAGTGGCTAATTCGTACAACCTCACTCGGGTAGGGTAGGTTTAGGGGTGGGGTTTGAGGTATGATATCATATAAAATGACTAACATGTCAAAAATCGTATGAATTAGCCACCTCGTAAAATACATACGAATTCCTGTGAGATTGAATATGATTGACCTATAGATTTTTTTTGCCTACTATGGTTTACATACTCTGCCTAGTGAGGCAGGCATCTCCTCAGTATGCTGGAGTGGGTATTTGTTCCCCATAGTGTCATCTCCAGACACTGCATCCAGGTTCCATTCCAAAAGGGAATGTCTAATATTAAAGGGAAATACCTAATATTTTTCCGTAAGTAAATAGTTCAAGTCATAGGGCAAAATTATATAAATTAATAAATTATATAAAAAATGGCAGTTAAATTTTATTTGTGATTCACTAGACCGGAAAGCAGGATAAGTAATACAGGTATGTGTAGGAGCTGTACCTGTGTTTCTCTAGGTGAAAATGTTTCCCCTTTGCTTCTATCTTTCCATAGCCTAGAAATCTAGACGCACCCTAGACTGCCGCGAGTATCGTCTAGCAACTCACAATACAGTTTTGAGCTGTAAAAACCAAACTCTGGTCAGGCCAATCACATCGTGTATAGAGTCGGTGGGCAGGGCTTAACATAATGACGGCCGAGTTGCGCTTGCGTACTTCTAGTAAACACAGAAACTGGCGAATGGCGGTCTTTCGAATCAGCTTTGACCGCGACTCTGGAAGACTTGCAGTTAAGCTTTTCTCTGAGAAAAGAACAAAGAACGGCACTGAAGTCAGTTGCTGACCGGATACGGCAAAAGTTTAATCTGTCAACTAGCTCCGCTTCAACTTCTTCGTTGCTCTGGTTGGTTGTAGCGCTATCCAAATGCATGCAGAGGGAGTTTGAAAGACAACCGTTTATCCCGCCCCTCAGAGTGAGTCTTGTCAAGGATGAGTTTCCAGACCAAATATCTTGATGTGGGTCTGGCTTGTCAGGCTAATCTTTCCATGAAAGAAGAGAGAAATATATTTCCAAAGTTGCATTGGAGGAAGCATCTTTTGCTGATTTGATATATGAGGCACTTTCTCCCTGTCCATTCCAGCCCTGTAGGAGGCAGTTTCATCTCTCTCTGCAGGGGAGCTCAGATTTATGGAGCTGAAACTGTACGCCTGTATATATGCTTTTCAGCCTGTGCTCCCTCTCTATCAACATCAGTGTAGTTTATATAAGGAAGGGAATCATATTTATTTCTTAAAACAGTTCATTCAGCATGGACACATCGGGCAGTTGTCCAAACACAGGCAGCCCGCCGTTTACATGCATTATCTGTATTTCTCAATGGTTTATTGCGAGATTTCTGTATTTGTGTAACATTAGCAACTGGGTGCCTCATTTGAACTCCGGATGTCTCATTGGCAGTATGAGATGGAAAAGCTGGCCAGCGAACATGATCATTACAAGCAGCTCTGATCACCCAAACATATCTCTCTCTCCTGCGGTGCATCTGTTTCAGGCTGCATGCTTCTCTTGCAGCGCTCACCCCCCTGTTGTTTAGTCATAAATGAATATAATATCTTTAGCATGCCCCGGGGCCGGGGGGCTACTGCCTCTCAAGGCTGCCGGTCGAGGATGTGTCCAACTGCATCTGTAAATAGATGCCCGGCTGAGCGCACATCCCCGGTCCGGCAATGTAAACACACCGCCACTGAACGCCCTCACAGGGTAATGAGAGTAGTACATAATCCCGCACACATGAGAGCAATCAAAAAATGTGTTTCTAACTAGTCGACCCCCACCTCTCCCGCCCTTTTCCTTGTTATATCCATCGCTGCTCTCCAAAGCTGTATATGAAATCCCTCACTCCATGTCCATACTGTAACGCTTCGATTCTCAAAACATCCAGTCACTAATGTACGGTGGTACTCAATTCTGAACATGAAACCCATGGATAACAGGGTCCATCTGTAGCATACTTTGTGTGTGTGTGCAGGAGTGATTGTGTGCGCACAATGCAAAGACATTGTTCTAGGCCTAATAAATCAAAAGGATTGCAATGCATTGCAACATCTAGAAGAAATTTTTGATGTTCTGAGGCAAACAATGAGAAGTATGAGGGGTTTCTGTCTAAAAGTGTGTCTTTTTGACCTGTTCACCACCCCTGCTGTGTGTTCATGGTATCCTCCCTCCATTTATCACTATGCGGTCCCCTGAGGAAACGAGAGGCAGGGAGCAGCTCCCTTGGTGCAGGGGAGATATACGGCTGGCTCTGCCCAGGCAGACAGCTTCCTCTTCTGACATATGGACCAGAGGCAGGGGCCCCCAAAACCAGCCTGAACCATCCACACAACCATATTCAGCGTGGACCAGGCATCAACCTCTCAATCACTGGAACTCAAAGTCATTTTAAAATAAAGAAAACATGTGTAAACCTGAGTAGGGCATTATTGAAAGCTGTGATAATGAATTAAATTAAATGTTTAATTGTAGTGCAGTTAAGTAATTGCCAGTGTTATTGTAGTAGTATTTATAATATTATAGTATTTATTAATATTTTAAATTGTCTTACTTTATTTTTAAGAATTTCATTAGGTGCTTTTTCATTTGATTAGATGTTTATTATTTTATTCATTCTATTTAGCTTTAATTAAATACATTTTAAGCACTTCAACTTATCTATTTCACTTAATTGCTAATGCAACTTTTTTTTAGTTTTTATAATAATAATATTTTTTTTAATAATATTTCAGTTTTTATAATATAATAATTTAATAATATAATAATTAATTAATTTTAATAATATATTAATTTGTAATTGTTTTAGTTAACAAAACCAGCATTGATTTTTGCATACTCCAAATTTAAATAGAATATATTGTGTTTATTATAAATAATAAACAGACTAAAAAGTGTGTAGGCAATTGAGGCAAATAAAAAACACTGGCCATTAATATTTCTCAGCAGCCGTATAAAAAAAAATATTTACCTTTAAAAAAAGAAAATAATATATAGAGAGTTTATGTGGGGTTTCCTGTATTTGGTAATAATTCCAATGAACTTGGCGCCTCTAGCATTTCTGCCTATGCCCTGGGCCAGCCCCGTCCTGGAATAACATTCTTGTTTGAAAATGTTATCCTATCCCTGCCCATAACTTATCACAGAATCAGAGGGAAATGATAAATAACACTTAAGTAGAAGCACCTAAGCACCTAACTTGACATAAACTGCTAACTTGTCTCTCAAATCTGACCAGTTGATTGAAATGTTGTTCCAGGACCAGCAAGATGTTGATCCAGGAACATGTTGTACTTGGTCAAATCAAGTTCACCGCATCTGCACCTGAGTGATCTGTCAGTGTTTTGTTATTCTCGGTGTCCCACCTCTCTCCTGTACCTCCTCCACATGCTCTGTTGGTTCCCCTGTCCTGAGTTACTGCACGTTTGATCATTTCTCTTGCCCTCCTGTCGCTCTCGTTAATCTCGCACAGGAAGAGAAGGCAAAAGTCTTCAAGGTCATGACAGTATCCTCATTGCTTTTCCTATAGCATAGGTAATGGAGAGAATTATATACAGGTGTGAAATTAATCTCTTTCATCCATCCACCTTCACTCTCTTAATGATGCATCAAGCAGATATATATATTTTATTTAAAAGCTGCATTTTTTTAGCAGGCATTACTCATCTTCAGTGGCACATGATCCTTCAGAAATCATTCTATCATTCTGATTTGGTGTTCAAGAAACATTTATTATTTTTTTTTATTTTTTTTTATTTTTTATTATTATCAATGTTAAAAGCAGTTGCCCTGCTTGATTTTTGTGGCAACCACGATGCTTTATAAATGCTTTTACAATGTAAGACATTCTTGCTAAATAAAGGTATAATTTTATTTAATTAAAAAACCTTACTGACCCCAACATTTTTAACAGTGTAAATATGTGCAATATATATATTGCATATATTGCATACTTTAAGTACAGTATTCACCAAGTACAGTATTTACAGTATTATATATATATATATATATATATATATATATATATATATATATATATATATATATATATATATATATATATATATATATATATATATATATATATAAATTACATACCTTACCTTTAAAAGAACAAAGAAGGACTGAACAAGAACATTTTAGAGAGAAAGACCCCTGTGGAATAGTAAGGCGCCGTAATATGACATATCTGGCTACAGATTCGTGTACACTACAGGCTGCTAATGATCACTTAAATGTGAGCTTGAGGACTCTAGGGCGGTTACTGATGGTCACAGATCTGTCCAAGAGCCTGGGGAACACATATTACTGATGATAATCCCCTCGCACCAGAAAGACTCCAGATCACTTATGGGAGTCTGGGCTTCTGGAGAATTCAGCACTGAGAATATGCTCAATGAGTATGGCAGAAATCATGACGTTTGGCAAGTCCAATACTGATGTCGACTGTCAGAAAATGAAATGAGACTCACGTAGAGTCATTTATTTCACATGCAGCCGTTATTCCGAGATCATACTTTAAGTACAGTATTCACGAACACACCCTCTGAAAACGAATTAAACTCCCAGCTGTTTCATTCATTTCAGTATAGGTTTCCTTTTCTCCTCAGATTTCAATATAATTTTAGCACTTAGCCACACTTAAACAGATTTTTTTCAAATTCCGAGTTATGCAACCAATGGTGGATTGTAGTCTAATTGTTTTAGCAAGGAAATTAAACGTCAAACATGAAATGTGTTAGTGCGGTTTTAGTAGCCAACACTTTTAATAGATGAATCTATTGGGCAAAAATCCCATTTCTATAATTTTACACACCATATCCAGGCGGTGTTCCTGTTGAGAGGGAAGAATGTTGGCAAAGCAAAACATACAAGGCCTTATTGTTTTCTTTAGTGACATACTGATCTCCTCCATTTAGTCTCATGTAAAAGCAGTCTTAAGTCGTGAATGGGTCACATTATCTGTGTGATACTGTTTATAATCATCTTTCAGAGTGAAAGGGGGAATATGATACTCACCGCAAGCATATTTTTGTCACAGATACAGTTTTGGCAGGCCTGGGTTAACTTAAGCACTTTATGCGCACTGATTTATGGGAAACAGAAAGCGATGATGCCTCTCTCATATTCATGTGCCCACAATGCCCTGCACTGGGCTGCTTTTATGTAGCACAGTGGGTAACTGTCGACCAGCTGTTTGAGGAAGCTACAGTTGCGTCAAGCACTCACCAGCATCCCTCTGCCACAAAGAGACACCTGTAGATCAGGCAATAGATATTTGCACACACAGTAGAGGACGGGAAGGAAGTGTATAGAGGCAGGGTGTATACAGATGGCAGCTCTGTAATTCATGTGTGCCGGTTCTTATTGATCATTAGTGGTTGGAACTTCAGTTGATTTGTGAATAACCCTGTGTTCATGGGAAATTCATACAGTAAGATCTCACAGAGGGGGACTCCAACAAGAGAAATGAAGATTTATATCCCCAGTCTGCCAGTTGGGGAACATGATTAACCAAAATTCCTTCATCCTTTGCCAGTCTCTCAGTCCCTCTCTTTCCCATTGTTTCAGTTTTTCAGTGTTTTATAGGCATGACATATAATGGTTTGTAGCATATTGGAAAAAGTAGATTTGGGAGTAAGAATAGTTACAAAGAAAGAAAACAGAAACGAATAATAGTAAGAGCAATATAAATATAATATACAGTAATTATGTAAAAAAAATAGTAGTAATGTATCATATAACACACACTTTATATATTTATATATAATGGTAAAACTTAAAATACATTATACTGTATGTTTTAGCAAAATGTATAATCCTACTAATAAATAATAGTAAGAACATTACTTTAAATTATATTCATTTAAACAAAATTATATATTATCGTATATGTCATATGAGTCCTATAGTTAAAGACAAAGAAAAATAACTCACTGAAAGAAGTCTTAAGTTCAATAATCCACAGGATACAGGGCAGAAGCACGAAGGTTTGTAGAGAGATGTCCGAAACCATAGGGGACTTTATTTAGTGCACTCATTCTATCACAATGCACTAAAATAACGAGTGTACAGCTGATATACAATCAATGGCTGTCCCAATTTACTTTAGGAGGTTGTTAATGTATTCAGTCAGGAAGTATGAGCACGATCTCACGAAAATGCGTTTAAATAGTTCAAGTGTGCAATCTTGTGGAATGTATAAGCCAAAATAAGTTTTTGGCGTATACACACCCCAGTCCTACCCAAGAGCGGGTCATATGCACGCCATAAAGTGCTTACCATATGCACACGAAAAACTGCGTAGCATTTGCACGCCAAAACTCATTTTGCCGTATCCCTTCCTCGTGATTTCACGCTCGTACTATTGATACGCATTACCATGAGACTGTGTCGGAAGTGTACACAGACTAAATTAGATAATTAAACAACAGGTGAGCAGAATCATTAGTCAAGGGTACACACATGCGCACACTAGCCCTTCATCCCAATGCCCACACTATCCTAAATAGCATGTGAGATTCGAATAAGTGTGTCCCAAAGCATATTATGTTGAAACGAGTATGTCAGAAGTCCCTGGTTGGTCTATTTCTGCTAGATTTTCAAAGTGTGGATCCATGCACACTATAAAGGTTAAAGGGGGGGTGAAATGCTGTTTCATGCATACTGAGATTTTTACACTGTTAAAGACTTGGATTCCCATCCTAAACATAGACAAAGTTTCAAAAACTAATGTTGGACGTTTGATGGAGTATTTCTGTGTCAAAAATACTCCTTCCGGTTTCTCACAAGTTTCGGCGAGTTTTTTCCGAGTATGGGTCTACTTGACGTTAATAAGAGCGGAAGGTCCTTGTATGTGCCGTACGGGCTCTTCTCCCGGTAGGGTGCGCGCGCGCTTAACTAAAGCACGGCGTAAACAGTCTCTCAGATGCAGATCCAGTCGTCCGTGAACACTTATGTGGCGCCGCGCTTCTCTTTATTCCTATGGGTGACGTCGAGCGACTTCAACGCTTCAGCACAGCATTCCGGGAAGGCAGCGCTGCATTTGAACCGATTTGAACGCAGAAATGACGGGAAGCTTCACAACATCGTTTCAGTTGCGTCTCAAAATGGATTTACACACCACTGCTGTCAGGACTTTACCAAATCATACCAAAGAAGTGTGTTTTTGACGGAGCGGTCCCAGCGATAAAGGTCCTGCTTTGGAAGCAGCCGGTGAGTTAACTTAAACTGCTTCAAATGTCTCTGCTTTTGGCTACGGACGCATGAGTAAACATCAGTAAACGACACGATCGCGTGCTTCGTCATTCAAATGCGCTAACGGTTACTCCATTGTTGTTTTGTATAACGTTACAGTATTCTGACGTGCAAAACCGTTTTGCTTGCTACTTCTAAGGTCTAGTCGCATACAATAGTCCATAAACCGAATCATGTCCTCATAAACTGCGAGTAAACACACAGAAATGTGGAGAGGCCATTAAATACAGTAACTTACATACCACAGAGACGGACGTCCTGATGTTGCCGTTTCTCCTGTTCAATTTATTTCTCCCTCAGATTTGATTCTGGATCATTATCTGTATTAGCTGAGATAGCGATGGGTTTGTGTATTTTTTTACGGTCTATGGTTTGTCCACGCTTGAGGACGTCACCGCTTTGCGCGCTTGTCATTCTTTAGCTCCGCCCACACGATACGCCTCCAGGCGCTCGGTTTTTTCCGGAAAGACTCGGTACAGCCTATATTTCTTTTATAAATATGATAAAACTAAAGACTTTTCGGAGATATGAAGGATGCAATACTACTCTATAGGTACTCAAGATTGACATGAGATTGACTGAAACTCAGTGTTTCACCCCCCCTTTAATTTGCCCACAATCCCTTCTTGCTTTGGAGGACGATTCGGTTTAAACTAAAAAGTGTTAAAAAACTACAAAACATGCCTGATATACACAACCAATAGTGAGAGGTTTAGACAAAGGTTTGAGTGACGTAATCAGTTTAACCTGATTAAAAAAAAATATTTTATGTTATCACTGTTATTTTTTATCTGCAATAACAATGTGTACTTTTATAAAGATATGTTTGGCCATTAACTTTTAAATGCATCATTGTGCATTAATATGAGGAAAGTTCTCCGTGTGAAAGACCTGCGACAGCAGATCACCCTGCTACTGCATTTCTCTCCGATACTGTAGGAAAATAAATGAGCATTGAAACAAAGTAACTGAGGATTAGTTCAATTTACTCTCCCAATTTATTCTTGTATTATTTATTTATTTTGTTACAGTTATGCACACACATAAAAAAAATAAAAAAACACATAAGGATAGCAGGCCAACACACACACACACAATTTATATATTTATAATGAAATACATATTAGTTTCTAATTAGAGAATAGCTCAACCAAAATAAAAATAAAAGTGTTTTATTGGAAATGGAGTGTGATGTATAAAATTAGTAATAACAAATCAAATTGTAAAAAGTCTTCTAAATATGATTTGGTTTGTTTAACCTACCTTATGAGTCCTTAAAGTTATTAAAGTCAAACTGTAAAGGTTTTGGATAGGAAAGGTGGAAAGGTTTCCATTAACAGCATTTGCAGTTAAACACAGTTAGATGGTGTGATATTGAATTCAGATTTCTTTTAAATATATTTCCTTTTGTTTAATTCTTGCAAATAACTCACTTTCTGCTGCCAGCGCAGTGACTGTGTTTGACAATGTAAGAGTCTTGTCAAGGGGCATGATTTATTAAATGTTAATTTTAAATTAATTATTAAAATATTAGCGATTATAGGTGTAGTTGTCTGGTGTATTCCTGCCACCATCACCTGCTGAATCCCTCTCTCCGTGTTCCCCAGCCCCCACAGGTTGAGTTTCACCAGATGTGTAGCCTTGCTGTTGGAAAGACTAATTGTTTTTCACTGCTACAATCTCATTTGAGTTTTTTTAAGTTCATAAATGTATTTAACATTAGGTTTTGGTCTTCTTTTTCAGATGTCCCAAGCCACAGTCGTGTCTAGTGAGAAGAGAAGAGCTGAGAGAGGAATGACTTGCTCATTGAAGAACATGGAACATTTTTCTCTGCCAGCTTCAACCGCTGGAGTGGAGCAAAGCCATAACCATGATAGATAGTCCCCATGTGAGCATGTGTGGGTTTTGTGCAGGTTTGTACCTGTTTGTTTGTGAATATAGTGCCTATTTACACATACAAACACACTCTGGACCTGGCTGAATGTGTGTCTGTGACCATTACAGACAATTTGTTCAGCAGGGTGTGTTGCTCTGCGCTTTGCTGAACGTGTGTATGTGAGCTTCGGTCTCTCGGGCCAGGCCATAACAGTGATGGATGGTCCGTGTGTGTGGAGGCCGTTATTATTTGTTATGTGAGCGGGTGTGTGTGACAGCCGTTGTGGGCCGTACACCTGCTGTGCGAGCTGAGAGGCCGAGCGGGAAGAACAGCTGTACGCATTGATTTAGCAGCTCACTCCACAGTCTGCAGGAACAAATCAAGCAACAGCTAATAAAACCTGCCTTTATGATCGTGGCCCAACTGCCCCCAAAACAACTGGCTACATCATGTGTTTCTCTAACACCCGCTATTGCTCAAAATTAAACCCTGGACTAAGGTGTCACTTCTGGCCTCGGCAGGTTTAAATGTCTGAGCTAACGAGTTTTTGAAGCTGATGTGAGGCCAAGTGCAGAATTTTTTTGTTTTGTTGGCCAAGCTGTCTTTTAATTCACTTTTTGGAAAAGTTTTTTGTAAGTTGTGAATGCTGGGTATTAATGTATATATTTATCTAGGACTATCGACTTGACGTGCTAATTCAATTATTTGCATATATCAATATTTGCTGAGAAAAGTCTCGAAATGAAGATTTAATTCAGTTCAAATATCACATTATTGTGGCAGATATGAAATAAGATAGAGGTTATTAAACTGGATTTTACCCTTTTTAGGTCTGTCAGTGGTTCACAGAAATTCAGAAAATTTAATAATATATAATTTCATTCTGAAACCATGAGATTAATAATTATTTTTTCTATGTCACTGTTTATATATTTTAAACTATATACTGTTTCTGTTATATTATATGACTTAATATTGTGTTGGTCCCCTTTCTGCTGCCAAAACAGTCCTGACCCATTGAGGCATGGACTCCACTAGACCTCTGAAGGTGTGCTGTGGTATCTGGCACCAATATGTTAGCAGCAGATCCTTTAAGTCTTGTACGTTGCGAGGTGGGGCCTCCATGAATCTGACTTGTTTGTTCAGCACATCCCACAAATACTAGATTGTATTGAAATCTGGGGAATCTGGAGGCCAAGTTAACACCTTAAACCTGTTTTTGTGTTCCTCAAATCATTCTTTAACCACTTTTGCTTTGTGGTAGGGTACATTATCTTGCTGAAAGAGGCCTCAGCAACCAGGGTATACCGTTTCCATGAATGGTCTGCAACAATGCTTAGGTAGGTGGTACGTGTCAAAGTAACATCCACATGGATGGCAGGACCCAGGGTTTCCCAGCAAAACATTGTCCAAAGCATCACACTGCCTCCGCCGTCTTGCCTTCTTCCCATAGTGCATCCTGGTGCCATGTGTCCCCTTTCAGTCGGTTACCCTGAGTTACGTCAGTGACTGACGGAATGGGGTTTTTGCTTATAAGCCGATCAAAGGAAGTCAGAGAGATGGGTGGGAGCAAGACCCTTGAGTGACTTAAAAGTAAGCAGAAGAATTTTGTAAGTGATACGGGATAACACGGGTAGCCAGTGCAGTTTGAACAGAATTGGAGTGACATGGGCAGTTTTTTAGTGTAAGTTAGTAGTCTTGCGGCAGAGTTTTTCATATATTGCAAACGTGAAATAGAGTGTGCTGGTAGTCAGGAAAAAAGAACATTATAGTTGAGGTGAGATGTAATGAATGCGTGGACTAGTGCTTCAGTGTCTTTTGGGCTGACATAGGGACAGAGTTTGACAATACGCCGCAGATGAAAAAAGGACACTTTACAAAGTTGACTAATGTAAGCGTCGAACGTCAGTGAAGGATCAAGAATGATATCCACATTTTTGACAGTGGCAGATGGAATTATTGATGTAGCTTCAAGGTCAAGTCTGGGAATATTACTTACATTCTTTGTTAGAGATGGAGGACCAACGATTAATATTTCTATTTTAGTTTATTTGAGTTGAGCCAGGTCTTTAATTCATTAACACATGATGATAGTGATGTGGTCTGGTAAATAGAATCCAGTTGGCAAGCAGTATATATCTGGATATCGTCGGCATAGCATTGGTGTTGAAAACCATGGCGGCGAATCATTTGTCCGAGAGGCAAAATGTAAATAATGAATAGCAACGGGCCAAGAATCAAATCCCTGTGGAATCAGATCCCTGTTGTACACCATGTTGGAGAGTGACAGTGGGAGATTTGTAATTGTGCATAGCGATGTAGTATTTCCTATCTGTTAGATAGGGGGAAAACCAGGATAACCTAGGACTCTTTAGATACCAATCTCAGATAGGCGCGTGAATAGGACTGTATGACAGACAGTATCACAAGCTGAGCTTGCGGTCGAGTAGTAGAAGTAAGGAAATGTTTCGAGAGTCACCAGAGAGTAAGAGGTCGTTGATAACCCTTGCTAATGCAGTTTCAGTACTGTAGTTTTGGCAAAAACCAGACTGAAATAAATCAAAAGTGTTGTTGACAGATAGATATGACTGCAATTGAGTGGCGACAACCTTTTCCATGAGTTTTGAGACATACGGTAAATTGGAGATTGGGCGGTAGTTAGCGTAGTCAGTTGGGTCCAGGTTTTTTTTAAGAATAGGTGTAACTGCAGCCATCTTTACTGAGACTGTGAGATAGGTGCAGAAATGGCAGAAGTAAAGTGTTTAGGAAGGGTTGTAGGTGCAGGATCCAGCCGGCAAAAAGAAGAATTAGATTTCTTTATCATTTCACTAATCAAGATGGAATTGGTCAACATTAAGTTAAGTGTTTGTATCTGACCTTGCTCACAACTAGAAGTGGTCGGTTCACCACTAAAAGTCCCACGTAAAGCATCCAGCTTCCCCTGAAAGTGGTGCAGAAAAGAACAGCACAAGTCGTCAAATTCTTGTAGACAGGCATTGTGCACGGGTGCCTGAACAAGCTTATTTACAATGCTGAATATGCATTTTTATTTCACCACTGATTCAACATTTAATGCAGGTGGAAACGCATGATACTGAACTAACATCAGTTACATCAGCTAACATGTTGATTCGATGATATTACGATAATTTTTTTGTTGAAATCTCAACATTGTTTAAACAGTAACTGAGGGTGCAACAGTTAAGTTTGAAGAATATTAAAATTATGAACTCCAACTGAACTCCATTCAACACTTATTTATTACTTAATCGTTTTCTTTAAGTAAAGTGAACGTATATTTAGTAGTTCACCTAGCATGCATGCACTTAACGCTCAATTAAGTAAGTTTAGTTGTCAAGTTGTTCTTACTTAAAGGGGTACTTCAGCGCTGGGAAGATGAATCTGTATTTAAACTGGGTCATCAATGTAGTAGAAATATGAAATTATTTTTTAATTTGGTGCCTTCTAGACTGAGAAAAGACAGAAAATGTATTTTTTGTCTCATGGGGATGAAAGACTACAATTTCCAGAATGCTTCGCTGCCCTGTGAGGCAATTCCCAAAGCCACCGCTACTGGATTACTGTGACTGAGTTAGAGAAGACACTACAATTAAAAACTGAACGTGTCTGTTCAATATAATGAGTGAGTCACTGCGCGAGTATCACAGCACTGAGCACTAACTGCAGGAGTGAGATAATGACAGCAAATGAACTTGTAATGGTCTTATTAAGTGTAAAAAACAAAAATTCTACCATTTTTTTGCATGCTGAATGTTGAAGTCTGTGTGTGACTCAAGCATGGTCAATTGTTGGATATTGTCACAAATATAGAGCCATTATATCAACACAATTAAAAGTTTGTCATAAGTGTTAGCAATAAAATGTTAAAAGATTATTAATTGGCATTAAATTTTTATATATATGTATATATATTTTTATATATATATATACTTATTACTTCCTTTCCTTTGAAATCAGATGACTGTGATTTCGTGTTGCATTGCTGCATCAATAGGAAGAAACGTATACATTAATATAAATTAAGTTCCAAGTGCCCAACCAAAGATCACCATAATGGTGAGAAATTTTAGGAAATCAACATAAATTTATGAAGTCAGCTTATGTGACGCTCTCCCAAAGTATTTAGTTGTGTTTTCAATAACATTCAAGATGACTGGAAAATGAGTGAATAGAAGAACGATGACTGCAGAAGTGAAGGAAATGAGTGAAAAGTCTATTAAGAATTGCCCCGCCTCAACCTTTTGCCACCTTTTGCCCTCCTACCTGATAATTTATTTATTTATTTTTTTCCTTTGTAAGTCAAGTAATGTTTATTTGGGTTTTCAAATACATTAGCATGCACATACGTAGTTCAGATTACAATTTTTTTTTTTTTTTAAGTAAGTTCAACAAATTATTGGACATCAAGTAAAGTTAATTAAAAAGTCTAAGTAAAAAAAACTATTGGATTTTACAGTGCATTTAAGACTTAAAGGGGGGGTGAAACACTCAGTTTCAGTCAATCTCATGTCAATCTTGAGTACCTATAGAGTAGTATTGCATCCTTCATATCTCCGAAAAGTCTTTAGTTTTATCATATTTATAAAAGAAATATAGGCTGTACCGAGTCTTTCCGGAAAAAAACGAGCGCCTGGAGGCGTATCGTGTGGGCGGAGCTAAAGAATGACAAGTGCGCAAAGTGGTGACGTCCTCAAGCGTGGAGAAACCCATGGCTATCTCAGCTAATACAGATAATGATCCACAATCAAATCTGAGGGAGAAATAAATTGAACAGGAGAAACGGCAACATCAGGACCGTCCGTCTCTGTGGTATGTAAGTTACTGTATTTAGTGGCCTCTCCACATTTCTGTGTCTTTACTCGCAGTTTATGAGGACATGATTCGGTTTATGGACTATTGTATGCGACTAGACCTTAGAAGTAGCAAGCAAAACGGTTTTGCACGTCAGAATACTGTAACGTTATACAAAACAACAATGGAGTAACCGTTAGCGCATTTGAATGACGAAGCAAGCGATCGTGTCGTTTACTGATGTTTACTCATGCGTCCGTAGCCAAAAGCAGAGACATTTGAAGCAGTTTAACTCACCGGCTGCTTCCAAAGCAGGACTGAACCTTTATCGTTGGGACCTGCTGGTATGATTTGGTAAAGTCCTGACTGCAGTGGCGTGTAAATCCATTTTGAGACGCAACTGAAACGATGTTGTGAAGCTTCCCGTCATTTCTGCGTTCAAATCGGTTCAAATGCAGCGCTGCCTTCCCGGAATGCTGTGCTGAAGCGTTGAAGTCGCTCGACGTCACCCATAGGAATAAAGTGGAGCGCGGCGCCACATAAGTGTTCACGGACGACTGGATCTGCACCTGAGAGACTGTTTACGGCGTGCTCTAGTTACGGGCGCGCACCCTACCGGGAGAAGAGCCCGTACGGCCCATACAAGGACCTTCCGATCTATTAACGTCAAGTAGACCCATACTCGAAAAAACTCGCCGAAACTTGTGAGAAACCGGAAGGAGTATTTTTGACACAGAAATACTCCATCAAACGTCCAACATTAGTTTTTGAAACTTTGTCTATGTTAAGGATGGGAATCCAAGTCTTTAACAGAGTAAAAAGCTCAGTATGCATGAAACAGCATTCCCCCCCCCTTTAATATATATATATATATATATATATATTTCATGAGCACATGAAAGTCAATTATTATTTTCACATTTCTTTATAAATGGCATCAAAAAGTTTCATAATTTTACTGTAGAGTTTATAAGTTTTTGCATGAAGTTTCTGGTAGTTTTTAAGTGTTTGGTCTTGGTAATCATAGACATATTTGGCTGTTGCATTGTGTCTTGCACCATGAGCAATACATTTTTAAATGGAGTGTCAAATTAAAAAACTGTTCAACGCATCTCAAGACTTCTATTCAGTCAAGAGCCATCCAGCTGTCTGAACAGTGCGCGGACCGCTTCTATGTTCCCTTTCTGCTGCCAGTTCTCAGTGGCTGTGTCCTGTTGGTCAAGGGGCAGGATTTATTCAATCTTAATTAAAAATTAATGATTTAATTATTAGAAATGTATTATGATTTAATTGTATATTTGAATTATTATAACTAATTATTTAACTAATATAAACTAATTATTTTTTAATATTTATATGAAATTAATGTGTTCCTGATTTCATTGTTTGGGTGTTCAGAAGTTTCATGTGCTGGTGTCATCTCAAGAGTGTTAGCATTCCTGAAGGAGATTAGCTTTCTGATGCAGGACTGTGTGTCTTTACACAGCTGTATGTTTGCTGTCTGGCCTGTGTTAGGCTGTGTCCCGTAACAGTGGCCCCATTGTTAGTACCAGGAGCTATGGTGTGTAGACAGACAGAGAAAGGGGGACCAGCCGAATACCAGAAGATTGGACATGGCTCCTGTTTCAGTGAAATCGACATCTGACACACACACAAACACAAACTAGAATGACACATATACAATATATGGCCATCAGTAAGTGGACACCCAAAACACCACAGCCACAGCCTCAAAATGATGGGTGTTAACTAAAATATGCGGTTATATATCTCACACACCGAAATTGACAGCAAAAATTCCTTTCTAGATATTTTGAGGGCAAATCACCAATGCTGCCTAGGCACGCACATAAACAACCACACATGTACAAACATTTTTTCAGCAGCCATTTGCTCCTCTCTCCACACAGTATCTACAGCCTGTTGACAACTGGCCCATGAAGTGCTGGTGTGATGCTGTCATAGCTGGAGAATCGGCCACCTGTTAAATAGCCGGGGTGCTACACTGTCAGAAGAACTGGAATATTTGACGCACAGGGTGCTACGCTGTTATAAGAACCGCAATATTAAGCAGACTGGGCGCGATGTTGTGATAGCCACTGGAACATTGTTAAAGAAATCACATGTTAAGCCCAGATGGGCCCCTGGTGCTTTGGTGTGAACGTGTGGACTGGCTGTGGCTTATTGTGCTAGATCAATGGCTTGTTAGTAGCTGGTTATGTCAGTGTGATATAAATGATATATAAAATGATATATTGATGATATCCTCTAGGTATAGCCTATACTCTAAGGTTATCAGATTAAATGAAAAACAGGCACATTTCTGCTTCAGGGGTTGTTATTGTATATGCATTAAAAAGGAGGGATAGTTTTTTTTTATGTATTTTGACTCTAAATTATACAAAATCAATACTATTAGAAAATAATGTGCACAAACTGTTTTTACAGTGACTTCATTCACCTCAAACAAAAGCTTATCGATGATGTTTGCAAAAAAATTGTAAACGTTACTGCGCATTGACAATAACTAAATGCTAAATTATATAACGCAGTGAAATTGACTATAATGTGAATCTTCTAAACAATTGTTGCATGGATCTAATTAAATAAATGAAATAAAACCAAAAACTGATAAGTAATAAAACACAATTTAATAAAAATCTTGATGAATGAATTTTAGTTGTTATTGCAGGAATGCACTAGCCTAGAAATCTAGACGCACCCTAGCGGCAGCAAATTTAATCTGCCCGCAAGTGTCGTCTAGGAATCAGCGGTCTTTCGAATCAGCTTTGACCACGACTCTGGAAGACTTGGAGTTAAGCTTTTCTCTGAGAAAAGAATGGCACTGAAGTCATTCTTAAAAAGGGAAGATGTGTTCGGACTTTAGCCGACCGGATACAGTGAATGTTTAATCTATCAACAAGCTCTGTTTCACCTTCATTGCTCTGGTTGGTTGTAGCGCTATCCTATCGCGTGCAGAGGGAGTTTGAAAGACTACCGTTTATCCCGCCCCTCAGATTGAGCCCTGTCTATGGTGAGTTTCCAGACCAAACATCTTGATGTGGGTCTGGCTTGTCAGGCTAGTAATGCACAATATCTATCACATTATTATGTTTAAAGGGGGGGTGAAATGCTGTTTCATGCATACTGAGCTTTTTACACTGTTAAAGACTGTTTAGACTTGGATTCCCATCCTAAACATGGACAAAGTTTCAAAAACTAAGTTGGACGTTTGATGCTTCTGGTTTCACACAAGTTTTTTTCGAATATGGGTCCGGTTGACGTCGACAGAGCGGAAGGTCCTTGTATGGGCCGTACGGGCTCTTCTCCCAGAAGGGCGCGCGCACGCGTGACTAGAGTGAGAGAGCAAATGCACGCCCATAAACATTGCTCTCAAGGTGCAGATCCACTCGTCCGTGCAACACTTCTCTCGCGCAGCGCTCCACTTCATTCCTATGGGTGACATCAAGCGACTTTAATGCGTCCGCATAGCATTCTGGGAAGGCAGCGCTGCATTTGAACCGATTTGAACGCAGAAATTACGGGAAGCGTCACAACATCACGTGTCAGTCGCGTCGCAAAAGTGGATCTCCACGGTCACTGCTGTCACAGGACTTCACAAAATCACAATGTTACCAAAGAATTGTGTTTTTGACGGAGCGGTCCCAGCGATAAAGGTTCGCGGTCGTGCTTTGGAAACAGGCGGTGAGTAAAACTGCTTCAAATGTCTATGTTGTTGGCTATCGTCGCGTAAGTAAATACATTGTACGTATGTTTAAATACATTTGTTTAGCTGACCACTATAGGTGTCAGTTTGTTTATTGTAAAACCACCCAAACATAAACCCAGCGTTCTCACAAAGCGTGCTTCGTCATTCAAATGCGCTAGCGGTTACTCCATTGTTGTTCTATGTATAACGTTACACTAGTGTGATGTGAAAAACTGTTTCATTTGCTACTGCTAAGGTTTAGTCGCATACAATTATCCATAAACTAAATCATGTCATCATATACCACGAGTAAACCCACAGAAATATTGACAGGCCACTACAGTACATACCACAGAGACGGACATCCTGCTGTTGTTGCTTCTGTTCAATTTATTTCAGCCTTCCGATCTGATTCTGGATCATATCTGTGTTAGTTGAATCTGATTGAAAGCCATGGTTTATTTAGGGTAAAGTTTTCTTTTCCACGCTTGAGGATGTCACAGCTTTCAGCTCATTTTTCGCTATTTTTTTTCCTCTCTATTTTTTCCGGAAAGACTCGGCACAGCCTATCTTTCTTTTATAAATATAATAAAACTTAAGACTTTTCGGAGATATGAAGGATGCAATACTACTCTATAGGTACTCAAGATTGACAAGATTGATCAGACTCAGTGCCCCCCCAATGTTTTGTATGAATAAAAATGCAACAAAAAACGAACGAAAAAATAAACCTTCCAACTTTCACAGTTATCTGGACTCATTCATCTTTAAGGCCGTTACTCCACAAGAACAGAGAAATATCCTAGGCACATATTGACTTGGGATTATATTATGGGGAAGCACAGCCGAAGCACTACTTGGGCGCACAGTCGGTGGACGTGAGGATGAGAGCCGTGATATCTCTGCGCCCAATTAGCAGTACTTCGTCTGTGCTTCCCCATAATATAGTCCCAAGTCAACATCTGCCTAGGAAATCGTCTTAATCTGCATTGGTATTTGTACTCATTGTGAATATGCAGGCCACAAGAAGTAATTCGTTTTTATTTTATTTTATCACTTTTACTCGGAACATGCTAGCTGGCAACATAGGATTACATTCATTATGCTAAGCTAAGCTAGCGGCGACCCTGCCAAACTAAAACAATGCATGTGTAGCAGTGTGTTATCTGCGTTGTGTTATCTTCTTTGTAAATCGCTCTCAAAATCTTTCATCCCGTCAAGTCCTTGTTTATTGACCTGGTAAAACAGACTTATCTGAGGACTCGTGCAGCATTTAGAACAGCACGCGGCAGCAATGCACAATGATATCGCTGTGATATCTCATGCAGACTAAAAAGCAGCAAAGTATGCCCACCCCACAAATTAGCATGGCGGTCGGAAAGACAAAGGAAAACCCAAAAATGGTCATGACAAGTGGAATCACAATATTCTTAAAGCACACCTGCTACACATGCACTGAGACAAAAATGAATTTGCCCACATATCTAAATGTAGGAAAGAAGTTGAATAAGCCCTATTTCTAAAAACGTTGGAGTGTTCCTTTAATGCTTCTTTTAAGTTACGACTTCAAACTACGACTCACGACTAGTGTTCCAGGCAAAGTCACTCCAAACTGCCCGAGTGCAAGGAATTGCGGTAGGGAGATATGAACAAAGCATGGCGGACCACACGGGGCTTATGCTTATTTACAATCATTTCTATCGCCAATGGTGCTTACTCTTTGCTTATTTGAGGGAAATGGTGAAAAAAATTGCGCATAAGGCAAGAGAAGCTATTATACCTTTTATTTTACATTATTTGTATAGCCATAGGGGCTGCCATCATTGTTTTGCCGGCTATGTGACGTCAGAGCTCGTAACTAGGAGTACATTGATCTAGTACAATTTCACCGGTGGAAATTCACAAATTGGACTGCCATTCCAGTGCACTTTCACGAGTAGAAGGATAGAAAAACATGGGTTACTGGCTGCCTTATCCATTAAAGAAATCATTAATTTCTTAAATTTAAAATGAGTTTTAAAGACCAATAAAAGGCAGAATACGGTATATACTTAAGGAATAAAATATTGTAGATGTACTGACTGTAATGTAATGTAACAAGCCTTTTAAAGCCCTCCGAAATTTGAGGTGGCAGTTATAAAAAGTGAATGAAGAATTTAGGTAAAAACTACAGTGCTGAGAGATTGACTTTGACAACTCAGTCTCAAACACTCAGATGCCTATGATATCTGTTTCAGGAGTCTCACAGGAAAGTTAGGAACCGATATGCTAAAATAATCATCCGTCCTTCTGTGTGTGCGTTAGAGTGGGTTGTGTGAATGTATGTATATATTTTTAGAGGATATAGGCTACAGCACAAGCATTGGCACACATATGCATTTCTGTGTGCATCTGATCACTGTGTTTGTGTGTGTGTGTGTGTTTGTGTATGTGTGTGTGTGTTGGCCTGCTATCCTTATATGTTTTTTTTTTATTTTATGGACAGATCTGGAAGGAGAACCTAACATGTCAAGAAGACCTACAGCTGCAGCATTTCATCGCATTTTTATTACAGGTGCATATAAAAATTACTAGCCACTGTTAAAGCAACAAACCCGAACATGATCAAAGCTACTCCTCACACGCTTCCCTGCATAAAGTGACCTCCCCCATAATGCACTTGAGAATGAGAGAAAGGGTAGGCCTATTTCAGGAAAGTATAATTATCATGTCGTACTATAAGAAACCACAGTATGTGGTTCTTCAGGGTTTTTTACAATTTGTTGTTAATCCAATCATATAATGCCTCACAAGCATTATGCCCAATTTCTAATTTGTTTATTTGTCCATTACATATCCATTGATTAGTTAATCTATCTAGCTAACGTTAGCATGATTACAATGTATTATTGTTAATGTTTTATGTATGTCACAATGTATTATGTAACTATCACTTCAGGTAAAGGAACTACAGCTAAATGTTGAAGAAGCTGCTTTGAAACTGCAATTCATAACTAGTTAAATTCATAAATAGTTAAACTACAATGAAGTTTCCCTGAAATATTACAAACCATTATCACAATGAAGTTTGTTTTAGCTAACCTCACCAATCAGTCCATAATGAGTTTACCTAGTTAGCATTAGATTACAACAATTTCAATAATCATGCGCTTGCTGAAACACAGCTGTCAGATTTAAAGTGCCCCATTATGGTTTTTCGAATATTCATTTTCACTCAGTGTAATATGGCTATTTCGTTCTGCAAAGTTGTAAAGTCGAAAATGCACAATAAAGTTATTGTCTCCCAAACAAAAGAATCAACTCTGAACCGCCTAAACGAGTCATCTATAATTAGAATCCTACTGTTTGATGGTTCTACGTCACTAGAAAGACATTTGCATTATGTTTTATGTTGTCTGTCCGCGAACAACTTGACCAGCCCACAAACAGTCATTTTAAACATTCAATGTGGGATTCACAAAATGCTTGCAGTTAAAAGATGGGTCAGTACCCAGGTAATTTGGAAGAATCACAACCTGTAAGTATGAATAATTATTGATGTATTTTGTGCCGAGTGTTCAGAATAAGTAGTTCTGTGTTTTATATTGTGTACGTTTCCGGCTAACTCAGTAGTTCTGCAAATCAGCTGTAGGCCACTATATTACCTAAAATGGTGTCTATTAATGCAGACTGTCTCTCATTCTTATTACTTTGAGTAATGATAAAGGATGGCGCAAGATTTGTTTTACAAACTTTCATGTTAAATCAGTCATTCACGTTAGTGCTGTGCTAACACATTCACCGGTCCGTTATTGATACAGTTCTCGTATATGCACCGCAATAAACTAGAAATATATACTTATATTAAGCTTTAGAAACTTTGCTTGCATGTTTTGCTTTTATAAGTTCTTAGATTTCTTCAAACTTGTACTCTTAAATGAGTGCAAGATGGAGGCAACTGTTTTTGGGGCAATTTAAATTCCTACATCAGTAGAGTTTTTATTTTATTTTAAATTTTTGCATATGAATACAGTAGTGAAGTCAAGCTTCCTGTTTTATTTAAAACGTATGTCCAAAGTCTTTCCTATCTCTTAAAGATCTTGAAAGAGGCATATATGCTTTCTTCTTATCGAGACGTTTATCTCATATATTTCGTCTTATCTCGAATATATCGTAATTCCTTATATATTGGAATTTTCCAGTCCTCTATGTCATGACTTCAAATGGTTCAAATTGCTGCATCCAGATTTTTAACTGGAGTCCATAAACATGAACATGTTACTCCAATTTTAATGTCTCTTAAAGTACTGTTGCTTGTTTTTAAATCCCAAAATGGTGGTGAATAAGCCAGTCAGATGCTTGCAATCTACAGACAATAATACAAGATTGAAGTTGAGAGATGACCATGCGTTTGCAGTTGCCAGACCTAGGTTATGAAACAGTCTGCCCTTATCTGTGAGATCTTTATCCTCTGTAAATGAGTTTAAATCTTAAAATCCTCTTTTTATGAGTTTAAATTTGTATCCTGTTACCCTTTCATTTAAGTCATTATAAATGATGTACTTATTTGAAATGTTTAATTGTCACACTTTAGATAGGGCCCAAATCTATTTATTGTTAAGTCAAGCCAATAAAAGGCCATATTCTGCATAAGGGATGTAGAATAATGGTCATGCAGAATAAAGCATTTATATGTGCTTTTATACTAATAAACCGCCAATATCCTAGTAATATGCATGATAACAAGCAACTAGTTAATAGTGAGAATTGAACCCTAAATTAAAGCGTCACTGTTTTAAAAAAAATATTTAGGAATCTCTTTTGTACTGCACAGTGGTCACCTATTGTTTTTTATTTGTGCTTAATAAATGAATTAAAATGAGAAGACCAGTAAAACTCATCCCATTTTTTGTGCTTTTATAATTAAATTAATTTGTCTTTTCTTGCCAATTCTAATGATGATTATTGGCAGTCACTTTCAAAAATGTATAGGGTCTGTATATTTAAAAAACGAAGACATTTTTAAAATAAGTCTCTTCTGCTCACCAAGGCTGCATTTATTTGATTTAAAAATACAGTAAATCAGTAATATTGTGAAATATTATTACAATTTAAAATGACTGTAAATGTAATTTATTCCTGTGATGGCAAAGATGAATTTTCAGCATAATTTCTCCAGTCTTCAGTGTCATATGATCCTTCAGAAATCATTCTAATATGGTGATTTGCTGCTCAAGAAACATTACCTCAAACTCTCAACACACTCCCGGTCATTTGGCTACAACATTTTAGGAATAAATATTTGAATTATAATAGGCATTTCTGCACTTGAACCGAATGATAACACTATTTTAGTAGTGAACAGCATTTCTTGTGGCGACTCCATGTATTTGCACAGTAATATAAAAAGTCAGGACCTGGGGGCCGATTCATACTCGTGCCCAGGGCTCCTTAGGAACAGCCCTTAAATTATATGAAAGGGAAAGGGCTGCCAGACAGAAAATTAAGGAGGAAAAAACTTTTCAAGTTGAAATATTCACTGGACACAACTTCTGGGCCCCAGACGTCCCTTTACGGCTCTCAGTCCCCTGCTCTCAAAATGAGTTTCCGCTCCATTTTTCCTACATCAAGGAACTGTCTGCACCCTAGTCCTTCTTACCCCCGCAGCCCTCTCGATAGTTTAATTATTGCACAGCAATGTCAGCGGATCCATTTTAGGTCTCCGATTTACTGCGAGCTTCTCACTGATGTATTGAGCCCCAGTCACAGGTATGAAGGCTCAGCCTGTCGGCATCCAATGAACACTCGGGGATCCGGTGGGGGGCTCCATTTGTGAAAGCCATCATCCTGCTTTACGCCTGTGACCTTCACATGTCTAAATGCTGTAAATATCCCAGTGGCCTTAGCAGAAACGCACACGGGCAACCCACAGAGCCCCCATAGTAGTGTTCTCTTGCCGTTTGAATATTATTAAACCGTGAAAAGAAGGCCGCATGTTATGGCCTCCTGTAATTATGGCCCTGTGTGATTTTTCACACCTTCACCTGTTGAGTCAGATTGATTTGACAGGCAGTATTTCATGTGAAAACTGAGGTAGGTCAAGAATATTAAACAAATGATTCCTCTGTGTTTTCTCTTTTGAAAATATGATACTGTATGTATTACAATGGATGTGATACCAAAAGCATTGAACTCTGTTAAAGCCATCACTGCCTCTTTCTCTGTCTTCTGTAGATAGGCAGTGTTACAACAGCAGTGGGGAAAGTCACGGCTTTGGGTTACATGAGTTGCTGTGGTCCTGAGCAAGAATGGCAATTTAAAGAGCTCTGTGAGTGCAGGTCCCTGAGAGCACTTCATCAAGGCCTTGGGCCCGGAGGAAGTGGACTTGACTGTCAGTTACCGCACAGGAAAGGGACCAGTGTAATTTTTTCAAGTGTGTGTCTCTATATAATTCTTCAGTATGCTTTGTCAAACTCACATGTTCTGTTTCAGTTCTGTATTTTTGCATGCAAACCTTTCATTTTAATAAAAAGGAAAACAAATGCACAAGTTGCTGCATAAAATGAATAAGAAAGGTTTTGTGCATAATTAAATTTAACTTAAGCAAATGTGACATTGAGCATGTGAAACTTTCTGTATACAAAAGGTCAGATTTCTTTGTTTCTAGTGCTTCCGTCACCAAATACGGTGACACTTTTGAAAATATAATAATAAATATGTTTTCTCAAATTGCAGCTAATTAATTTGAAAATAACATTTCATATTAAATTCACTTGAAAATAGAAACATTTTCTGTAATGATTTGAGATATGTTGACTCAATTTGTATAAATGTTTGAAATTACACTTTTCTCTTTTTGAGAGTGTTATTCATGTTTTAAACATTTACTATATAATGTATTTTATAATGATTATATCTGGATATTTATTTCATGAAAATGGTATCACATTGACACCATGTCAGCCGTCTTCAGGATGCAACGGTATAATAAATTCACACATAAATATCGATCTGCTGCATGTCATGTAATACTCAAACTATTTTAAACCAGCAGTTTGCTTGTTCTTTTATCGTTATGCATGCATCACATGGAATGTGTGTCATTTTAAAAATGCATTTGCCATTTACAGAATGTAAAATACTGTATCCAGTACACTTCCCATTTTTTATCCTATAAGATCTTGGTCCATGGGACCTACATAACACTTAATGTGTGGTCATTCTAGAATATCCAGCACACACACCTCCACAGACATACTTTAAACATATATGGCAGTTATGTGAAAGCTGTGTGTGGCATGTCCTACACATGTTGAAGTATTTGCAGAGAAGGGTAAAATTTTGTGTTCATGACAGCCAGGTTTCTGTCAGGATTCATATCACTCCACAGCCTTTAGTGCCACGCGTCTGTCCAGGAGTGAAGGCATCTCTCACCAGCACATCTGGCCAGCAGGAGAAGCCTACCAAAGTCCTGTCTACACACACATGCATGACCAGACAGAATGTTTTGAAAACATACTATTAATTCATTACGCATTTAGAGAATGTCATATTTTACTTGGGACAGAGGTTAAGTGTGTATTTGTCATACAAATCTGATGGTTTGAATCTGTTTTGACTTATGAAATGTCCCTAGGCCTATAAAGGAGAACGTGTCTCTTAGGAGTTGTTGTTGTAAATTATTATAATATATGTATATATAAAAATATGTCGACTTTTATATCCTAAATATATTGTTAAAAAAAATGCAAATTAGAGGGAAAAGTCCCTTTTGTTTCACCATGTAATGGATTTAAACTTGTTTGACCTATGACTGCTGAAACATGGCTCACTTCAGGCTGTGTTTGAATACTGAGACTGACTGAAAACATGCAAATCATTTACAGCTGATGAAAGCTGTTCTTTTGCCACTGAAAGTTTTGGAATGTTCCTAGACTTCTTACAAATTAAGAGGAAGAAATTAAACATCACGCAAGATTGTGCAGATAAAAATGTTGTTTCAAATACTAACAATTGAGCAACACACACATAGTTAGCCTAGAAATCTAGACGCACCCTAGCGGCAGCAAATCTAATCTGCCTGCGAGTTTTGTCTAGCAACTCTCAATACATTTCTGAGCTGTAAAAGCCAAACTCTGGTCAGGCCAATCACATCGTGTATACAGTCGGTGGGCGGGGCTTAACATGACAGCCAAGTTGCGCTTGTGTGTTAAGCCTAGTTCAGACTGCAGGATTTTCAAACTCGTCGGGTCACTGCTCTATGCACACTGCATGACTATCTGGGGTATCATTCAGTCACTGCTGTGTTCACACTGCACGATGGTTTGACGACAGAGGAGTTCACACTGCATGACTGAACAAGAGGAAGAATCGCCGACAACTCTCTCTCTCTCCGGTGCGCAAACTACGTTTCCCAACTACACGTGCGATGTGCCGAGTAAACAACGCGAGATCACACGTGCGTCAGACCGGAGTTCTCACGCGAGACTTTGAATTGTTATTTAAAATGATAAACTGCACAACGTTTGCTTCAAACTGTATGTGCGCTGATTTGTGGAGAAAAAGAAAAAAGATTATGGCGGAAGAAATTGTTGGAGAGACAGAGGGAGCCAGGATTGTGTTCTGCAATGACAGCTTGAGGTAAATAAACAATTTTGTAATGTGCTGCTGCTGTGGCTGGATGTGCAAATGTTTGGCCTTTGTTTCTGTTTGATAGAATTGTAAATATATCTATTAAAATACTGATATTCTGCTCTATAACTCCTCCCTGAACGTCCTGCTGCCCTGTATCTCACTCTTTCATTGGCTGTCGGTCATCACCGATGTAATTTTCAGTCAGAACGCTGTTCACACAGCAGGAGTTTCAATCGCCGACAGGTCCAGATATTTAGCATGTCAAATATCTCACCGGCGTCGGCGACTCGTCGGCGATTCTCTCTGATCGCGTCTTTGATTATTCACACTGCGTGATTGTCACTCGCGTGCACGAGCACCGATTTGCCTGTGATCTCGGGCATTTGTCGGCGATTTTGCAAAACCTGTCGGCAACTCAAAATCAGGGCAAAAATCGGGCAGTGTGAACTAGGCTTTAGTAAACACAGAAGCTGGTGAACTGTGGTCTTGCGAATCAGCTTTGACCAGGACTCTTGAAGACTTGGAGTTAACAAAGAACGGCACTGAAGTCATTCTTAAGAAGGGTTTAAATCTGAAAGAAAGTTTTGAAAGTTTAATCTGTCAACTAGCTCTGCTTCACCTTCTTCATTGCTCTGGTTGGTTGTAGCGCTATCCAATTGCGTGCAGAGGGAGTTTGAAAGACAACCGTTTATCCCGCCCCTCGGAGTGAGCCCTGCCAATGGTGAGTTTCCAGACCAAACATCTTGATGTGGGTCTGGCTTGTTAGGCTAACACATAGTTTCATTACTGAATAAATTAGGGTTTACAAACTAATTGGTTTAGTGACCAATTCAATGGATCCTATCTTAACAATTCGAAAGCATGGTCTAAAGAGCACGGCACAGGTGCACTTAGCAATTCGAGTGTTGTTTCAAATACCAAGATCTGAAGTCTGAATCCACTGAAGTCTGAATCCACTTTTGCTAGTTTAACGACAGAAAAATGTTTGCCCTGCCAGGCGCATATAGTCTAAAAGAGTCGTCCCTATATTCTTATGGGTGTGTTTTGGGTGTAATGTGCAATAAACCAATCAGATTCTCATCTCCCATTCCCTTTAAAAGGCAGTTGAGCTCACACCATGGCAGATTCGCTATTTACATAGCGGAAAGACTGTGTGCTTCTCCAGAAAGGAATCCTTTTATTTTTAATATTTAACAATGTGTTTATGCTGCTGCACGTCCGTGTGTGTGTAATAAGCAGAATTTATACGCATTGTGCATCCATCTATAGGCACACATTACTAACACGGCCATTAAATAACAAAAATACTGTGCATTTAACTTGGACCAGGTTTTTGTTTTGGTTTTCAGTTGCCTCAAAATAACAAATGTGCCAACAATGTGCCTGAACACACCTCATTTTCAGACCAGCACGCCCATGGGCAAACAAATGGGCGCGAGCGTATTTGCTATTTAAACAACGTGACGATGGCAATGAAAATGATAACTGTATCAGGCAGAAACTAGCAAATAACATTTGTGTCGCCCCTGGCATCGCATTGCGCTGGGTATATGATAGGGCCCAATGACTCATTTATAAAGACAATCATTTGTTTCATTATTGAATGAATCAAATTTTTAAACAAATCAATTGACTGAATGATTTAATGACTCATAAAGACAGTGTCTGAAATCTCTCTCTCTTGAGTAGGTACTTATTTTGAATGAGTACTTTGCATCAGCTAAAAAAAAGTACATTCCATATGTGTGAAAATGTGCATTATGAATGACATACTAGTACATTCATTATGTTGTCATTATATGTGACCTAGCGTCAGTCGCATCACTACTCGTCGCATACTGTTTTTCGCAGTAAAACAGTGATTTTAATTAGTGATTTTATCAAATCGATTGAATAAATAATTCAATGAGACACACTCAAAAAACAGTCAGTTTTCGCCTGCTAATGGCGTATCAATATAAACACTAAAAAAATCCCCACTAATACAGAGACCGACAGACTATAACAAGCACAAGCACAAGCAATTAGCAAAATTGTGATTTATAATTTACAGCACTCTTGGAATTGAACTCTTGGAATATTATATAATCTTTAGTTGAAGGAGCAGTATAAAACTATTATAGCCTACATTAGATTAAGACTCGGTTTCTGTTGATAATCTGTTGATTATCTCACATGCAGCCACCAGGCTACACTGTTCTGTCTGCGTGTGCATGATCTGGACAGAATTTGATTACACTGGGCAAGCGAATTTGGAAATGCATGATTTGACAAACAAGATGTATGTGGCAGGTTGGAGAAGGAGAAGCTGCTGATGAAAACTGTTGGGGGAACAGCAAGGGTTGGGTGTTAGTGTTTGAAATGAACAGATTACATATAAAAAACTTCTCTTCTCTGTATTTCTCCACTAGCTTGCTTTCTAATCAAGTTGTCAGATAAACCGGGCATTGTATATTATGAATGTTGTACGCTCCTTGATGAATTGCTTTTGTTAATCTCTTGCACAAACTCGTCTGCTAAATACATACTTTTCAATGTAATGTAAATGTATTATTAAATTAAAGCTATTAATAGAGATGCGATGCTGTTAACATTTAACAAGTTTCCATTTTGAGCAGAATGGTGTTTAGTTCTCAATCTGCTTTGATCTCCTCTAATCTGTGACGTGGTGCTCTTTTAGTGTGAACAATGCGCCCTATTTTTGATCATTGTCACCCTTGCCATCACCCGCACTTGCTTGCAGTCCACCTTCACTATATTTAGCTCCATGTTTCCTTCACTGCCACTCTGGACGCAAGCCCCCCGCTGACATTCTGATTTCATCCGTCTTTGTCGGCTTGTCGGGTTCCTCTGCTTGCAGACATCCTTGGGTGTGAGATAAACTTTCTGATAAGCTGTGAACAATGTTGTTGCACGCTAAGGATTGATGCTACAGAAAGATGATGGATGAGTGTCCAACCCCTCAACCCGTCCTCACCCTTGTGATAAAACATTTGGCTCATCTTGCATTATCATTAAAATGGGTTAAAATGAGGAATCACGTTTCCCTTGATTGTGTGTGTGTGTGTGGGGGGGGGGGGGGGGGGACTTTTGGGTTTGGTAAGATTTTTTAATAGGCCTATGTTTGAAAGAAGTTTGTTTTGCACAGTCAAAAACTTTATGTGCTCAAAAACTAAAAAAGTCATAACAATAACATGAAATAATTTTTGTTTTCTATATTCATGTATTTTAAAATATATGAAATTTTAATTTATTCTGGTAATGGTAAAGCTTAATTTTCAGCATCCTTCAGAAATCTTTCCAATATGATGTTTTGGTGATAAAAAAATTTTTTTTATATTTTTTTTGTTTAATATTTTGTGGAAACATTGATGGATTTATCAGAACATTGAAAAGACCAGCATTCATTTGAAATTTTTTTGTAACATCATACCAGAAAGTATTCACAGTGCTTCACTTTTGCCACATTTTGTTGTTACAGCCTTATTCCAAAATGGATTAAATTATTATTTTTCTCACATTTCTAAAAACAATACCCCATAATGACAATGTTAAAGAAGTTTGAAATCTTTGTAAATTTACTAAAACACGGAAGAAGAAAAAAACACATCTACATAAGTTTAATCTATTTTGGAATAAGGCTGTAACATAACAAAATGTGGAGAAAGTGAAGCACTGTGAATACTTCCCGGGTGCACTTATCTTTACTGTCATCTTCACTGATTCAGATTCAGCATTGTGGTTAGCAGTAAAACAAAAAGAGAATGAATGAGGGCTTACTGAGCTCAGTTTTCTCTCTTCTCCTTCTTTTAAAGAGAAAGCAGCCTGCCTAATAACTCACACACACACACACCAATGTGTGGACAGGCAGACAGATGGATAAAGATGATCAAAATAACTGCAGAACACAGATGAAAGTGTAGATGTTTCATTGCAATGCTGCAATACTGTGACGACAGTTATTCATTTTGGTTAGTGCTACATACTTTTAGACCAAGAACTTACTTTTTCTTAAGCCAGAAATCACATCACACATCTTAATTTATCTTATCAAATTAATTTGTTAAAGGAACACAAATCTGACTGACGCAACTGTTATTGGTTAACTTTTCTTGTGACCAGGATAAAATAAATTGGTAAAACTAAGTTATATTCATCCTCTCTTGTCCAAACAGCAACAGAAGTCACCTCCTCAAAACATTAAAACATTAATTTTCAGCGTTTCAGTTAAAGGTGGGGTAAGTGCTATCTGGTAACCTTTGTTGGTATTTCAAATCACCAAAACAAACACGCCCCTACCCCCAAAAGGGTCTCGCCCCTATTTTGATAGCGCCGCCCCACACATACATAGGCCTACGTAAACCCAGAGGCATCAACGGCTAAGGCAGAATCTCTGTGTTTCTAATCCAGTTCGAATATTTAATGAAAAAGTCATCCCTTCTATCACAAAAACACAAACCGTTCTTGTGAGCAAGACAGTCCATCTAACGAACATATTACAATTATGACAAGATTAGAGTTACAGCAATCACAAAAACACACACAAACCGTTGTCATGAACAACTCACTAGTACGCAAGCACACAAGATTAGAGTCATAGCGATCACAAAATCACAAACTGTTCTCATGAACAACTCTATAGCACAAGCCGACAGTCCAACTAACAACATATTACAATTATGACTGGATAAGGGTTATAGATCATGAAAAGAGTAAACAAACATATATTAGGAGTATAGTAGCTTACTTGTCGGAGACATTGTGTGAGCTGATGCTTGAAGCACGTACAGTGATGAGATTTAGATGCTCCGTCCATACAGTGTGGAAATGAACGGGTCTTTATCATCGCTGAAGTGAGCCACAATACGATCGCAAATGGACTAACACGCGAACATGACACACGAGCATAGTCAAGCTGCATATATTAGGCTAGTTCTCGGCTAATGTCCATGTGACTCGTGTGTTTTGAATAATGACGTGCACAGAGCGAGAGCGAGCGGTCAATAGTAGACACGCCCCTTACCTGCTGATTGGCTACAAGTTTTTTATGCCTAGAAAAGAAAAATTTTGTATTGGCACAGTATTTTTAATAATAATGATTATACATTGACCATCTGTTTATAAACCCAACATGTTCTCTACATCTATTCCAAAACTGCCTCTGTTTATAGAGTCTCATGCGAAGAGAAGTATGCATTCATTGCTTAAAGGATTTTGAATGTAAACTGACATAAATAATTGTGGAATTATGGTATTGTGGAAGTGTCTCTAGTTCTTGTACTGCATGAGCCACTGTAATTTTAGAGTCATGAAACAACTGAACGCTAGCCTAACTGAAAGCAGTTAATGTGTGCATGAATGAGAACAAGGAACTCTTTTTGGTGTAAATGTGCATTAAACAGGTTTAGTGTCTGCTGTTTAATCTGTTTCTGCTTTGAGTTTGGGCAGTAATGTTTCTTAGGAAAAACTGATGATGGTTGAGGTGTGATGTTTGATGCTGTTGGTTTAAAGCAGAGGTTTAATGCCTGTGTTAGCTGTGCATGATGGGAGTGTGTATATGGTTATGTACTGAGTCCTGAGGTGGTTTGTTTTTCCAGCTGTTAGGAGGAAAGCCCAGTCCCATGTGACCTGTGTTTCTCCAGCTGTTCTCAGATCAGCCGTCTCAGCTGGGACCGGAGCAGGACCTCAATAAAAGGCCATCTCTCACATGACTTGGTTTGTTTCTCTGATATTTAAACTCACGTTCTCCTTGATTTTTGTCAGAGCTGAACACAGTAAGGATCTGTTTTGCCATACAGTGTCTTGTCATTTAAGAGAATTCAGACTGAAAGCTCACTCTGCAGTGACCAAGCCTCTCATCAGCAGAAAGAATCAAAAGGCTAGACTAACCTTTGCTGAGAAGCATGTTGTGTGAACAGAGGAGAACTGGTCCAAAGTTCATTTTAGTGATGAATGCACATTAAATTTATTTGTGTCTGATGGGAAAAATTATGTTCGGCATCAAACAGTGGAAAGATTGAACCCAAAGTGCCCAAAGAAGTCAGTGAAAGAGGGAGGAGGAATTGCCATGGTTTTGGGGATGTTTCTGCAGCAGGAGTTGGGTCTATTATACAGCTACATGCAGAAACTCAGAACCTGTTTATCAGAACCTCCTTCAGCAACATGTGGTTCCTTCACTGCAAGCATCTCCCTATCAGTCTGCAATTTGTATGCAAGACAATGCCCCCTATCACACTCCACAACGGGTAAAGCAGTTTCTTGAAACTGAGAACATTGAAATAATGAAATTGCCAGCCCAGAGTCTGATCTAAACCCCATTGAAAATCTACTACAGTTACCGAACTGTGGAAGAGACTGGAAGAAGAGTGGAGCAAGATCACACCGGAGCAGTGTGAGTATATAGTGATGTCCTGTGGCCGCAGATGTGCTGAGCTCATTCAAAGCAAGGGCCTCAATACTTCCTACTAATTTTTGACTGCTAAAAGCATCACATTTTAGTTGTAATTTTTTTTGTACTGCATTGGTTATTGTTCCCTAATTTTGATCACGCTGTTTTTGACAAAATTAAGTTTTTTGTTGAAGTACCGTGGTATTTTGTAAAACATGGCTGGCAGAACAATGGTATACCCACAGCTAATCGTCCTTCAAACTTCAAGCAATTAATATCAATAATATTTCTGAAAAAAATCGAATGTTTCTAAATTGTTCTCTAATTTGGATCTCCACTGTATATAGACACTATGTATAATTAACAATAACAATGTATACATTTTATTAATAAAAGAAAGAAAAAATATATTTTTTAATTATTATTTTGTCTTATTTTCTAGAAAATACAAAAGGGTCCTTAGGGGTATTTCCTGTAAAACGACATAACTCACTGCTTAAAGGTGCACTATGTAACTTTTCCGTCTGCAAGAGGGCACCTATTCAAAACAAAGGCATAGTTTGATGACGCCAAGTTTGAGCTCAGAATCTTGGGCTCTTCACCTCACAGCCGGTGGGAAAGAATCGGGATAGGACTCGAGCAGAAATCATGTTCATAGATGTGATTATTAACGTTACTGTAGAATGAAGCAGAGCAGGACCGAGTGTTGTGAAGCTGAGCAAGGCCGCTGGAGCGATTGTTACACAAACACATGCCTTGTGAGCAGCGTGACTTTTATTATGATGGGACACAATCGCCGGGCGCAGGCACTTTTCTCGCTTTTCTGGTCATGAGTATGAAGTTACGTAGCTCTGTTTATCATATTAGATACATTTGAGTGTGTTTAAAATGATGTTATGACATTACTCTGTGTGTTTGCTAAGCAGCTGCTGTGACACTTGTTGCACACTAAGAGTAAAGCGCTTCTGCAGAAAAAAAACGGAAACTGAGGGTAACGCAGATATGACACAGTATTGACAGGCGACTCCCTCAGACGCTATGCTCAGACGTCCCGGCTCCTTGGTTAAAATAGCAATTTTCTCACAATTTACAAATAGTTGAACACATTTGGGATATTACTCACCTGAACAAAAAATATATATAACACTGGCTTAGTGGTTTTTGGATATTTTACTGCAAAAATACTACATAGTGCACCTTTAATAACTATACTGCATCATTGAAGAAATCAGTTACAGTTAGTCAAGGCTGTTTCCCGAAACCGTATTGTCGTGAATCTGTCGTGCAACCATTACCGTTGGTTAATGATGTCACGTAGGTAGGTGGCGGAGTAATAACTGCTTTTAATTAATTATTTTGAGATCGCATTCATGCTAACATTTTTTTGCTATAAATTATGGACATGGTGCCTCAAGAGTTATTTTGCTTTATTTTCAGATTCAGTAGGCTGGTTCTTACGTAGGGCTACTAGGGCGCGTAGGTTGCCTATATGCGCATTCTTCAAAAAAGGTGATTTAAATCTCTTGACATACAAATATAATTCATGTATTTTAGTTTGTATTTGAAATAAAATATAAAATTTTATTGAATGCCAGCTTGATTATTTTTCCCAAGATAAGGATTTATTCCAAGGATTTATTCCAAGTCCAAGAAATGCTTCTAACCACCGGTTGAGAGCAGTCGTTCCAACCACATGTTGTTTGCAATGCTGTTTTGCCAATTTCGGGATAAAACTGACTCGAGGAATTATGATAATGAGGGAACTTGCGACCACAGTAGGCTAACGATTATTTTGGGAACACACTGGGCGACCAAGGCTCATTGATGCACGTGGGTCATAAAGGCTGGCCCGTGTGGTTCGATCAAACAGATGAGCTATTGCAGCTCAAATCAGCAAAAAAAGGGGGAATCAGCATGTTAGAATGTATCTTGCTTTAGGATGTTAAAAAAGACAAAATACTGATTAATAACATTATATTCTGCAGTGTTAATAATGACAATGCTATATAAGGCTAATGTAGCACGAAATGGTTAAGAACATGCAGGAGAAGGCACCAGAAAAGGAGTAGCAAAAGTTATATGAAAACATTGTACCCTTGAAAGTGTACCCATGAGGTTCTGACTGCTGTATGGAATATAAGTCCTCTGGTCTTAAAGGGTTAACATATTAGTGCGGACAGTCCCAGCTGGTCAGACACGTCTGTCAGCACAGCTATTACAATCCTCTCTGCCAAAGGGAAGGGGAGCAGGGCCAGTGACCTTGGAACCAACTGAACATTATTTTCTGCCTGCCACCCAAATACACATTACATTTAGAATTCGCTTGTGGACATATGTTTATGAATGTATATTTGTATTTAGTGTGAGCATGACTGTCCGGTGCTTGAACTGTACAGGATGCCATGTTAACACAAGTCCTTGTTCAGGAGAATGGTTTTCTTCTTTGACCCCTTAAACTTCATACAATGTGATAATGCAACAATGACTCATATGCTGAGTGCGAATATGTGTGAGTGCTGATGTCTGTGAGAGACCCCAAGGAGCGAAGAAGAGTGTTAATTTTGCTACTCAACAAAGGAGCTTTGTGTCCTTTAGTTTAAAGCCCCATGTGGAGATCTCATTTTTTATTGTGAGTGATAATGGGGGCTTACTCACTTCAACACAGAAAGACACATTGGTCAGGCTTAGTGCAGATCCATGGACCCCGAAAGGGTCAAGAGGTTATGGACAGACATCAGTTCCGCAGAATTCCAAAGGATGCAAACACTCATCTTGTGCTGCGTGTTTGTTTGTGCTTTCAGCTCGCAAGTATAGAACGACTCAATAGAAAAACACACGTGGATCTTCTCTCAAAACTTTCACTTCAGGCAAAGCTCACATTCACAACCCAGGTAAACTTATCTTTTGCTGTAGTGTACACAAATCCATCTCATAACTGACTTCATATTTCACAATGTAACTTTACCCATCTTATTTTTAACATAAGAGAGCCATTTAAGTAAGGGCACGGCCATCCTTTTTACGGAATGGGTATGGGGCAAGTGTCAGCCATTGTACAAAAACAGCTTTATATTTCAAATGTATATTGTACATTTTGCTGTCATAGTGCTTTAAAGGGATCAATTGATAAAACAACTTTCCTTTCCTTTTTAATATATAAAAGTTTGTTGTTATATAAGAATATCCTGTAAGTTTCAGAGCTAAAAACTGCTTAATTGGGAACTGATTGAAATGCACCTAAGAATGTAAGTGTTAAAGGGGTGGTTCTATATTTTTTATTTCTAGTCTTGGTTGTGTTTATTGGGCACAGTATAACATGTCTTAATACTTCTTTTTATTAAAAACGGCGTATTTTTCTTATATTTTACCTTTATTCCACACCGCTGTCTCCACTGTTCTATGAACGGCTCGTTTGCTTCCTGCTTCTAGAGAACCCTTCCCTTCTGAAAAACGCAATGGTCTTTGATTGGTTAGATGGCCAAATTGGCTGAAGTGCCAAGCACAGGTTGTCCAGAAATGCCACGCCCCTTACCATTACGGGCAGGGGTAATAGCAAGGGTTTATGATGTCACCAACCTGGGAAGAAGCTCGTTGTAGTCCAAACCGGCCATTTTTGTAGGCAATATACTGCCATAACTTTAAAATACAATATCTCCGTTTGCATTGAACTTTCAGCGCTGTAACTTTGCAGATACTGTTTATGCTCAAGCAGCAGCATTAGACACTAACTAAAGTTAAAAAAGTGAAATCGCATGCAACATAACATAAAACACTAAACCAGCTATTCTATTTTAAATTGTGTTTTGGCAATTTAGTTGAAGATTTGAATGATAATTGAACTAATTACATACCAGGCAGAATGCAGTAAAAGAGATTTTGAAAAGTAAATTTATTCTACTTACACACAGGCATATATGTGTGTACTGTACATGTTTGATTTTTCATATTTCAATTGAAGAGATTTCTTAGCAACTCTGTGAATTCAAATGGAATGATTTTACTCAGTTAGCCTATAGGTTTTAAATGAATAGCAATGATGTATGAAATTCCTACCAACTCATGCATTTAGTGAATAATAACCCCATAAATTAAGTATTAATTTAAAAAAGTAATAACACTATGCCACTCTGAGTCCTCTGTGCCAATGCTGTTAGTTGGGGCCTAATTTTTATCTTTTCGTCTTTTAATTGTTTTACTCCACAAATATAAAAATCAATCATTAACAATAGACATAAAAAAATATTTGGGATCATAATTGATATTCATACAATATCACAGATCACTATTTTCCAGTGAAATAAAATTCAATCAATAAACCTCAAAAACCTGTTTCTCTTACAGTGTGGGTTTATTTTTCACTATGTGACTTTATTTACTAAACTCACAATTACCTTTTTATTTTAGTCACTCTCAGACAGAAACTTGCTTCTGTACATAACCACAATAAGCATGTTACTTGAAAAAGTGTACCTGTTGACAACTTTCTACTGGCATGTCATTGAAAAAGTCTAGAAAGAGTGAGTTTGTGTGAAGCCAGCAGCTCATGAGAAGTATTGGCGAAAAGAGTGGAGCACGGTGACAGGTCTGACAGGCCAGGCTCTCGCAGTCCTCAAGACCTTGAGTTAAATATAGATGGAGGGATTGGGTGTGCTCTTGGAGACATGAGCCGGGGCAGTAGGAGAAAGTGATGAGCTCTCCACTTGTTGGATCTTTCTATACCCAAGCACGTCTGTCCATCACTTGTCTGTTGGCACCTTAGCGCTCAAGTCTCCTTCTTCTCACATCCTCCCTCAACAAGCATCTCTAGCTTTTAGAGCCCTGTGGTTCTGTTTTGATCCAAACTGCCACATAAATCAGGTGCTGTGCACAGGCATTGGGGCCCTTACATGCTAAGTGAGTGTTTGAGCAGCTTCGCCTGTGCAGATGAGTGAAGGTGAACACTTGTGGATAGTCGCCATGTATCTGCCTTGTTTCTGAGACAAAAAGTACTATCGTGTGTTGCTCCATTAACATTATTTCCATGGTGTTCCTCTTGAAGGTAAGACTACACCACACTGGTTCAGTAACAAGCTGGCAGAGAGGCTAAACATCTAAATAGTGTGGTACAAGATGAGATTCTTGAATTCAAGTCATCATGAGAACATGTTTTAATCATGGTGTCTTGCTGCTGCTGCTCCTGTCCCTCGAATGACATGACATGACATGTTTTAACTGAATCAGGCCTCTATCCAAAAGACTGCTGCCAATGTTTAAGGCCCCCTTGTGGAAAACCAGTGCTTCAGATCCATTGTCATCAGCCATGGGTTCAGTTATTATGTGAAGTCATCATTGTCCTGAAGTGTATGGAGGTTTTAAAATGTATTTAGAGATCAAGCTCAGTGACTTGGTTAAGCCTTGGTCCTGGCTACCAGGTCATAAAATGGCTCACCTCTGATCCAAAACGTGACAGAATGACATCACGCTGGTAGTAAAATTGGCTCAAGTGTGATCCATGTCTTAGTCTTAGCAGCTCTGATCTGGACAAGTTATCAGCGAGACTTTGCCTGCCAACTAATAAACATGACACGCCAGCTGAAATGGTTTCACAATTGGAAATAAGTTTATCAGCAATTTGCATTGTAGTTGTTTGCTACTTAATGATTATTATTATTTTTTTATTATTATTATTATTTTTTGGTAAGAAATAGTAAAGTCAAACAAGTAATTCATTCTAGGATTTTTTTTCTTTGTTATAAAATCAGAACACTCCAAATCACCCTGGCATTTTTTTTTTTTTTTTTTTTTTTTTTTTAATGAATGTAAGCCATGATTTTTTTTAATATTTTTTTTGGGGTTCATTATAGAAGATGTTGAAGTCATATATGCATGCACTAGTTATTTTTGATATATTTTTGATATATGATAGGACAAAATAATAGATTTACAAAATCGATGTGTCATATTGTATTTACTACACTGTAAAAAAAAAAATGTCTCCAATTGAAAATGTTCTAGTGACTGATCACATCTATTTTTTTTAATTGGCCAAATTTAATTTCTGTGAATTAAATTGCATCAATTCACAGAAATTCAATTTGGCCAACTGAAAATTTTAGATGTGATCAGTCACTAGAAAATGTTCAATTGGAGACATGATTTTTTTTTTTTTTGTAAGTTCAGACAGTCACTGGTATAGTAAACAAAGGGATACATTAAGTTAAGAATAGAATGAAAGAGATGAAAATACATGAATGGCATAATCTTGATATCTAGAGTAGATCTTTTCTCACTAGTATCGTATGACTGGACTCAGTTCCTTTGGTGTTTCTCTTTTTGGTTGGCATGGATGTGAGATTAGTTTCCAGCTGTCCTAGTGAACCTTATCGCACTTCAATATTCTGGTTTGTCAGAGAATGAAATAACTTTTCTGTCCCCGGAGGCAGAGTGAGAGCGGCTGGGACCACCTGACACTGGATCACCCCCATGGAATCCTGGGAATGGTGGTGTTCATTCTGTGGAGCCACACCACAGGAGATCTGGCATCCCTGAATTGTGTTTATTTGTTGGCACCCTGTCGTGAAAACCTTCCCATCAACTGCATATTAATCTTGTCAGCAAATTTCTAAAAGTCTTTCTTCCTTTGCATCCGCACCTCTAGCAGCTCAAGCTTCTGATGAATTTATGGCCCTCTCTTCACCTCCTCACTAGCTTCAGCCTCGCTCCTGTTCTCCTCCCGTTTCTTTGCTCCTTTCCTTTCTGGTCCATATATATGTCCTCTACACACACATGCATAAATATACAGAGTTCTTTGGTGACATGTAACCATCGTAGAAGGACACTATGAGATATCTCCTGCTGAGATGAGAGCCTATCTTTTGACTGTAGCAATAGCCACAACCATGATCTGACTAAATACTACTACTAGAAAATACTGGCTAATATTCCCTCGCTCTATACAAATATGAATTTAATTGTTTTCACATTACCAACCTCATATGTTGCATGCAAAACTCTGCAGAAAGCTCAACAGATTTCCACAGAATTCCTGTCATTTATAAAATTAAAAACATCTCCCACCCATTTAAGTGTTAAGGGGGGGGGGGGGGGGGGCACTTAGTTTCAGTCATCTCTGCCCCATATCTCTGAGCCCAAGTAGTGCTTCGGCTGTGCTTACCCATAATATAATCCCGAGTCAATATCTGCCTAGGATATTTCTCTATTCTTGAGGAGTAACGGCCTTAAAGATGAATGAGTCCAGATAACTGTGAAAGTTAGAAGGTTTCTTCTTTCGTTCTTTTTTTGTTGCATCTTTATTCATACAAAACATTGGGGGGGGGGCACTGAGTTTCAGTCAATCTCATGTCAATCTTGAGTACCTATAGAGTAGTATTGCATCCTTCACATCTCTGAAAAGTCTTTAGTTTTATTATATTTATAAAAGAAATATAGGCTGTACCAAGTCTTTCCGGAAAAAAACGAGCGCCTGGAGGCGTATCGTGTGGGCGGAGCTAAAGAATCATGAGCGCGCACAAAGCGGTGACGTCCTCAAAATAAACCATGGCTATCAATCAGATTCAACTAATACAGATATGATCCAGAATCAGATCGGAAGGCTGAAATAAATTGAACAGGAGAAACAGCAGCAGCAGGACGTCCGTCTCTGTGGTATGTACTGTATTTAGTCAACATTTGTGTGTCTTTACTTGCAGTTTATGAGGACCTGATTTAGTTTATGGACTATTGTATGCGACTAAACGTACTCGGTTACTTTCGTAACCTCGGTTCCCTGAGAGAGAGGAACGAGTATTACGTATGGGAAAAACTCCTTTTCTCGAGAATGTGAAGCAAAACTTTTAATAAAGGTATCTATGTAAAGCGCAGTGAGCTGCACGGCCATAGCCCAGCGCGAGGAGCGCTCTGATTGGCCGGGCTGCGGCAACTGCAGGAACCTATGGTGAGGCGGCTGAGAGGAACGAACCAATGGGGGGCGTTCCAGAAGCCCGCCGAAAAAGGTGCTTATATTTGCATACAGGAGGCTATATAAGACCCTAATTCGCCATAGGTGTCAGGTTTTAAGATCGACTGAAGCGATACCTGAGAAGCATAAACACGGCACGGAACGTAATACTCGTTCCTCTCTCTCAGGGAACCGAGGTTACGAAAGTAACCGAGTACGTTCCCTTTCGAGAGAGGTTCCTCGTATTACGTATGGGAACACAATGTAAAGCGCCGTGTGTGCTGACTGACCCAGTATACCCAAAGCACATGTTATAAACCCCTGAGACACCGACAGAGGCGGCTTAAAAGGGGAATGAAGAACCGGAAGAGTCGGTTCGTTTGAACAGCTGATCGGACATAGTCGGATCTTATGATGAAAGAATAGTGCTTAAGGACTAATGTGTACAGGCCAAAATGTAAGGCAATCTGTTTGCCAGGGTCAAGATAGAGCCTAGATGGAGAGAAGCCCTGCTTGTAGAGCTGGAACCTCCAACTTGTAGAATCTGATAAAAGTGGACGGAGAGGCCCAGCCTGCCGCCGCACAGATATCTTCCAAAGAAATGTCACACGACCAAGCCCAAGATGAGGCCATGCCTCTAGAGGAGTGGGCTTAAATGCCTGTAGGACAGGTTAGGTCCTGGACCTATATGCTAGTGGGACTGCATCCACTATCCAGTGTGAGAGACTGTTTCATGACAGCACAAACTTTAGTGCGGCCACCGAAGCAATGAAGAGCTGATCCGACTGCCTGAAGGGGGCGGAGCGCTCTAGATACAATCTCAATGCTCTGACTGGGCAGAATAGGTTTGCGTCTTATTCTCTCTGAGACGCGGGTTAAGCAGTGCAAAGACCTGCATACTGAAGGGGTTGAAAGCACTTTCAGCATAAAACCATGCCTCGGTTTGAGCACAACCTTGAAGTTGCTGGACCCAAACTCAAGACAGGAAGGGCTCACGGAGAGTGCAGGTAAGCCACCCACTCGGTTAACCGAGGCCACAGCCAGCAGAAAAAGGTTTTGAGTGATATGTGCTTCAAGCTCGTGTTCTGAAGTGGTTAGGAGGGGGAACCCTTCACGGCCTCCAAAACCATGGCGAGGTCCCAAATAGGGACCGAGGTAGGGGCAAAGCGGGCTGAATCTCCTGGCCCCTTTAAGAAAACACACAATAAGATCACTTTTCCCTAGTGAATGTGCCGCGATCGGAGCGTGGCTAGCTGCTATGGCGGAGACACACACCCCGAGTATGGAGGGGGGACGACCCGCATCCATTAGCTCTTGGAGAAAGCGAGCGGTTCCGCCAGTTCGCATGAGTGTGCGTCGATGTTTCGCGTAGCACATTGGTTAGAAAACCACTGACCACTTCAAAGCAGAGCTGCCAGATAGCAGGGGCTCTAGCTTCCGAAATAGTGTTCATAACTTGTCAGAGAGGTTCCCGGATACCGTTGATGGGCCATACGTGGAGGGCCCACAGCTCGGGATTAGGATGCCAGACCTTCCCTTTCATTGGCAGAATAGGCATGGGGCTGTGTCTGACAGCTGAAACAGTATGGAGAACCATGTGCGGTTCTTCCAAAGTGGGGCTATTAAAAAGCACAGGCTGCAGCTGGATCGCGATCGGAGGGAACATATAGAGGGAGTCTGGGCCAACATGGGCCAGGGCATCCCTGCGTTTGCAGAAAAAAAATATTGGGCAGCGTGTGCTGTGCGAGCTGAATTGTTTTCGGGTAAAGGGACCATCCCCCTGGGGACATGGGTCCTCTGGATAACATGTCCGGACCCTGATTCAGAATACCTGGCACGTAAGCCGCCCTTAGGGAGCTCAGATTGTGCTCTGCCCATAAAAGGAGATGCTTAGCCATGCAGTAAACAGAGTCTGATCTCGGCTGCCCTAGCGATTTTATGTACATTATCAAGACGTGGTGGTTCTTATGCCGTAAGTCTTGAGTCTATGACAATGACTGTACTGATAAGCCTGCCCCTCGAAGGCGAATCTCAAGAATGGCCTGTAGTGGGGGTGGGGGGTTATCGTAACGTGAAGTATGTGTTTTTCAGATCTATTGAGAAAACCCAATCCCCGGGGCGAATGTGCGCGAGGATTTGTTTCACCGTCAGCACCTTGAAACGAGCGTGTCATAAGTGCTTTGTTCAGATGCCTGGAAAATGGGCCTGAGACCGCCACCCATTTTCGGCATGAGGAATTAGCGACAGTAAAAACCTGACTCGCTAGCGTCGGGTGTACTGTTTTCGCCGCTCTCTCCTTTAACAGTCTCAATGCCTCAGCGAGAAGCACGTGACTGACACTGCTTCTTACAGAGGGCTCGACCACGGCTTGAATCGCGGGGTCTGCGAGCAAAACTGTAGCGAGAACCTCGTTTTATATGTTCAACACCCAATATTATATACCAGGAATGGCCTGCCAGGCCTGGGCTCGTAAAGCCAGGGGTTGAATTAGATTCGGGGGCTGGCCGCTTAGTAATAGGGGCCTGTTAGCCGGGTTGCTTGTGCTGTAACACTGCTTGTAACACTGTGGGGATAGTGTTAGTTTTGGCGGTGCAGGCTTTGCAGTGGGCGCACGCCTCACATTTATATTGTGTGTGCGAGAGTGAACTTTGTGAAAAGTGCTTGGGTGCAGGAGTGCAGACTGTAAAGTGGGCACATTTCCTACATAGAAAGCTCTTTTGTGTGTAGTGTAAACAATGTGCAGTGGCGCACAACCTACGTAGAACACCCACGGTGCAAACCAGTGAGCAAATCCACAGGGGTAAACGCACACAGCATTAGTGTGCAGACGAGCGTGTTTAACACAGGCTAGTTGACTGCAATATTTCATCTCCAGTCACTTAACTTAAGGGAACTGGGAGAATGTAAGGAAGTGCGGGTGGTATGTGAGCCATTCCACAATGCCGTTATGCTCTAGTCTAGACTGAAAGCGCGCATGCAGACAAGCGTGTTTGACCACAGGCTAGTTGACTGCAATAAGGCTAGTTGACTTTATATGGTGTAATCCGGCCGCGGCGGGATTTATTTGTGATTTTGTGAGGCTGAATTAACAGTGCTTATGTAGGGGTGCACACTGTGTAGTGGACACTTTGTCTACAGTGTAAAAACCTTTCCAGCCGCCTGAATAAAGGGGACTGGAAGTGATAGAGTGAAAAAAGGGCTTAGCTTGGCAGCCATTTTCCGACGCCCTTATGCTCTGACAGTGAGCGCGTGCTATGACGTAAGCCGCGCTCTAGTCAGCAACGCGCTGTGGAAGGGGCGCGCGCTATCATGACAAGGCAGCCATTACAACTTCCTTGGCAGTAAGCGCGCGCTGCAGCAACATTGTTCTTGACATACCCAACAGCCCGAGCTCGCTCGTCTAACTTACTCTAGTATTCTCTGTCCGCAGCGCTTCAGCACGGCGGCGGTAGAATGAGCACGGCGAGAGCTTCGGCTCGAGTTTGTTTATTCACTCTAGTATTCTCTGTCCGCGGCGATAGAGCGACAGGACGAGAGAATTGGAAGCGTGAGGTAAAACTCTGTCCGCGGCGCTTCTAGCACGGCGAGAGCTTCGGCTCGAGTTTGTTTATTCACTCTAGTATTCTCTGTCCGCGGCGATAGAGCGACAGGACGAGAGAATTGGAAGCGTGAGGTAAAACTCTGTCCGCGGCGCTTCTAGCACGGCGAGAGCTTCGGCTCGAGTTTGTTTATTCACTCTAGTATTCTCTGTCCGCGGCGATAGAGCGACAGGACGAGAGAATTGGAAGCGTGAGGTAAAACTCTGTCCGCGGCGCTTCTAGCACGGCGAGAGCTTCGGCTCGAGTTTGTTTATTCACTCTAGTATTCTCTGTCCGCGGCGATAGAGCGACAGGACGAGAGAATTGGAAGCGTGAAGAAAAACTCTGTCCGCGGCGCTTCTAGCACGGCGAGAGCTTCGGCTCGAGTTTGTTTATTCACTCTAGTATTCTCTGTCCGCGGCGATAGAGCGACAGGACGAGAGAATTGGAAGCGTGAGGTAAAACTCTGTCCGCGGCGCTTCTAGCACGGCGAGAGCTTCGGCTCGAGTTTGTTTATTCACTCTAGTATTCTCTGTCCGCGGCGATAGAGCGACAGGACGAGAGAATTGGAAGCGTGAGGTAAAACTCTGTCCGCGGCGCTTCTAGCACGGCGAGAGCTTCGGCTCGAGTTTGTTTATTCACTCTAGTATTCTCTGTCCGCGGCGATAGAGCGACAGGACGAGAGAATTGGAAGCGTGAGGTAAAACTCTGTCCGCGGCGCTTCTAGCACGGCGAGAGCTTCGGCTCGAGTTTGTTTATTCACTCTAGTATTCTCTGTCCGCGGCGATAGAGCGACAGGACGAGAGAATTGGAAGCGTGAGGTAAAACTCTGTCCGCGGCGCTTCTAGCACGGCGAGAGCTTCGGCTCGAGTTTGTTTATTCACTCTAGTATTCTCTGTCCGCGGCGATAGAGCGACAGGACGAGAGAATTGGAAGCGTGAGGTAAAACTCTGTCCGCGGCGCTTCTAGCACGGCGAGAGCTTCGGCTCGAGTTTGTTTATTCACTCTAGTATTCTCTGTCCGCGGCGATAGAGCGACAGGACGAGAGAATTGGAAGCGTGAGGTAAAACTCTGTCCGCGGCGCTTCTAGCACGGCGAGAGCTTCGGCTCGAGTTTGTTTATTCACTCTAGTATTCTCTGTCCGCGGCGATAGAGCGACAGGACGAGAGAATTGGAAGCGTGAGGTAAAACTCTGTCCGCGGCGCTTCTAGCACGGCGAGAGCTTCGGCTCGAGTTTGTTTATTCACTCTAGTATTCTCTGTCCGCGGCGATAGAGCGACAGGACGAGAGAATTGGAAGCGTGAGGTAAAACTCCGTCTGTCCGCGGCGCCTCCTCAGCGCGACGGTATAGTGACGAGAGCTTCGGCTCGAGTTCGCCTATTCACTCTAGTATTCTCTGTCCGCGGCTGTAGCGCGACGGAATGAGAGAAGAGTGGGAACAACTCTGTGGCAGCGGCGGAAGAAGAGCCGCGGCGGCGGCAGAGTGAAGAGAGCTTCGGCTTGAGTGTGCTCATGTCCTCTAACATTCTCTCTTTCCGCGGCGCTATTCAGCGCGACGGGACGAGAGCAGAGGGAGAGTGAGAAGAGCTCCGTCTTTCCGCGGCGCTTAACGACGCGGCGGAACGAGAGAGTCCTCGAGTAGAACAAGCCTGTAAGCTCTAGAAGTGGCGTTGCAGCGGCAACACACACAAACACATATAACACTCAACATAGACACAGTTTAAAGGATATATAACGCCGGATGGCGTAGCTGGAACGGCAGAGAAGGCGGAGAGGGAGTCCGTCGTCCTCAGCTGCAGGTTCCGCTGGTGCCTTTTCAACGGCGGTGCTTCTTCCGGAGACCAGCGAAGGTATCGCTGAAGGAGATAAAATCTGACACCTATGGCGAATTAGGGTCTTATATAGCCTCCTGTATGCAAATATAAGCACCTTTTTCGGCGGGCTTCTGGAACGCCCCCCATTGGTTCGTTCCTCTCAGCCGCCTCACCATAGGTTCCTGCAGTTGCCGCAGCCCGGCCAATCAGAGCGCTCCTCGCGCTGGGCTATGGCCGTGCAGCTCACTGCGCTTTACATAGATACTTTTATTAAAAGTTTTGCTTCACATTCTCGAGAAAAGGAGTTTTTCCCATACGTAATACGAGGAACCTCTCTCGAAAGGGAACCTTAGCAGTAGCAAGCAAAACGGTTTTGCACGTCAGAATAGGGTAACGTTATACATAGAACAACAATGGAGTAACCGTTAGCGCATTTGAATGACGAAGCGCGCTTTGTGAGAATGCTGGGTTTATGTTTGGGTGGTTTTACAATAAACAAACTGACACCTATAGTGGTCAGCTAAACAAATGTATTTAAACACACACCATAGATCGCATGCTCCATTGATAAATTAACTAAAGTTATACACGATCGTGTTGTTTACTGAAGTTTCTCTTACTCGACGATAGCCAACAACACAGACATTTGAAGCAGTTTTACTCACCGGCTGCTTCCAAAGCACGACCGCGAACCTTTATTACTGGGACCGCTCCGTCAAAAACACACTTCTTTGGTAACTGTTGATTTGGTGAAGTCCTGTGACAGCAGTGACCGTGGAGATCCACTTTTGCAACGCGACTGACGCGTGATGTTGTGAAGCTTCCCGTCATTTCTGCGTTCAAATCGGTTCAAATGCAGCGCTGCCTTCCCGGAATGCTATGCGGACGCATTAAAGTCGTTTGTCACCCATAGGAATGAAGTGGAGCGCTGCGCGTCAGAAGTGTTCACGGACAAGTGGATCTGCACCTTGAGAGCAGTGTTTATGGGCCTGCCTTTGCTCTCTCACTCTAGTCAAGGGCGCGCACCCTTCTGGGAGAAGAGCCCGTACGGCCCATACAAGGACCTTCCGCTCTGTCGACGTCAAGCGGACCCATACTCGAAAAAAACTCTCCGAAACCGGAAGGAGTAACCGGAAGGAGTATTTTTGACACAGAAATACTCCATCAAACGTCCAACTTAATTTTTTGAAACTTTGTCTTTAGGATGGGAATCCAAGTCTTTAACAGTGTAAAAAGCTCAGTATACATGAAACAGCATTTCACCCCCCCCCCCCCCTTAATTATATGCTATTGTAATATTGATTAATATTTTAAATTTTACTTTTGTAATTTTAGTTTTTATTTTAATTGTAGTTTGTTGAATTAGTTGAAGTTTTTTTTATTTTATTTTAATAGGCTACTTCAGCAGAAATGTATATTTCAGTTAGTCAAAGCTGCAGTCCGTAACTTTTTTGGGTTAAAAATTGACCAGCCATTTACAACGAAAGCTAATAATATTATTTTTTAGTAATTTACTAATTTAAGTAATACTATTTTAAATTCCAGTGGTTTCCAGTCGTTTATAAAAGCAGACATGATTTTATTAATATTTAAAGGCTACTTTTATATTTTGGAGCAACTAACTCCACTCCTACCCTAAACCTACCCATATCTAAACAATATAAAACACATAACAGGCAAATAAATGTACAGACACAGGTATTTATTGCAAAAACTGACCAAAGCAGTATAAAAGTATTAACTCATGTTGCATTCCAAGTCTTCTGAAGTCATACGATATCTTCATGTGAAGAACAGAGTCGATCTTGATGTTTTAATCGCTGAAATGATGATCCCGCTGCCCCGTGAACGAACTCATTCATTTCTCATTCAAATAATTCAAAAGACTCCTGAGCATGACGCAATCGGTCACAAGACACACGAGAGCCAATGACATTTTACAATCAATGCTGACGTAATGACACAATTGGTCACAAGACATACGAGAGCCAATGCAATTTCACTATGAAATCTCACGTAACCGGCGCCAATATTTGAAATTTGATTGTGTTTGTTGATGATCTTCTGCGGATGGAGATGCTGATCGCTTTTGGGGATTTTCTTCATACAAATCAATCGTTTGGCCTCGGAAAACTTGGATTATTTAACTTTTTTGAATAACTTGTGTATGCAGTCGTATATGTCAGGCTATATCCTGTGTTTTATATCATGTTCAGACAAATGGGTAGGTTTAGGGATGGGGTTGGGTTACATGTTAAGCATGTCTAAATAGCGTAAATAAAATACATGTAAATAAAATTATGCTTGCTGATTAAATTGAAAAACACACTCCAACATTTCATAATGGCAAAATTATAAACTAATACAATTTCACCATGACGATAACATTACTAATACCCAGCGCGTCTGTGTAAGACGCCAAAGGTTTCTCACTGAAATGAATGGAGCACCCAGCGCGTCGAAACATGACGCCTTGGGGCACCTTTAGCGTCTTTATTGTGACGCGGAAGGCACTTGACCATGCTTCGGTTTTTGACGCCTTGGGAGTGAGAATGGGTTGGAAATCGAGACTCATCAGACCAGGCAACATTTTTCAATTCTTCAACTGTCCAATTTTGGTGAGTTTGTGCAAACTGTAGTCTCTTTTTCCCATTTGTAGAGATGAGTGGTACCCAGTGGTCTTCTGCTGTTGTAGTCCATCCGCCCCAAGGTTGGGCATGTTATGGATTCACAAATGCTTTGCTGCATACCTCGTTTGTAACGAGCGGTTATTTCAGTCAAAGTTGCTCTTCTATCAGCTTGAATCAGTCGGCTCATTCACCTCTGACCTCTAGCATCAACAAGGCATTTTCTCCCACAGGACTGCCGCATACTGGATGTTTTTCCATTTTCACACCATTCTTTGTAAACCCTAGAAATGGTTGTGCGTGAAAATCCCAGTAATTGAGCAGATTGTGAAATACTCAGACCGGCCCGTCTGGCACTAACAACCATGCCATGCTCAAAATTGCTTAAATCACCTTTCTTTCCCATTCTGACATTCAGTTTGGAGTTCAGGAGATTGACCAGGACCACACCCCTAAATGCATTGAAGCAATATATATATATATATATATATATATATATATATATATATATATATATATATATATATATATATATATATATATATATATATATATATATATATATATATATATATTACCCTGTCAAAATCTGACAGTAAAAGAACATACAATTTAGGCCAAATTATTGTGTGCAAAACATGTATTCATAAAAACTCTTACAGTAGCCAAACAACCTTATAAAATTGGGTTACATAAATTAGGACGTGGACTAAAGGTGTCCAGTTCAACTCTGCTCTTTTTCTGTTGCTTCCCATCAAATTATCAGGTGCTTAATATTTGTGTTTTACAGGCTTTAGGCTGAACATGTGTGTTGGGAATCAGGTTACAGGGGCAGTCTTGTGTTTTAGGGGTCCAGTGAGACCTATAGTCAGAATAAGAGCCGAGTGTGTCCCCAGTATAGCACAGTGACGACAAACACAAGACTGCCAGAGAAAACCGAAGTATAACGCTGACATCATCATAACAACAGCTAATCCTTGCTTTATTTTCTGAAAAGAGATCTGTGAATGATAAGCTTGAGTATTTGGTGTGTTTCTGTATGATGATGCAGGGTTGAAAATGGTCTGATATATTTTCAGTCGTGGCTAAAACAAATGATACATAAATACCTGCGGTTTGGAACTAGTCGGTGTGGCATACTGAGTCCCAAATCAGGCAAGTACCAGGGTTACAGAAGACCTTTAATGCCTGCTCACCCTAGATCCAAGCTGCTTAGATTTATTGAGATGTTGAAATATGGGAAGAAGATCTGGGCCTATCGGAGTACAGCAGACTGAGCAAAAGAGAGAGGGAGGAAGGATCTGTCACAGTAATGAAGCAGTCTACACTTCTTAAAAAAAGGGTCAGGGTGCTCCAAAATGTCTGAGGTCATAACTCACAACAGACTCTGAAAATAATAAAATATCACACGACTGGATTTATAACTTTATATATACTTAATTTTATTGTCTTTTTTTATGCTTTTTTTATCTGCTTCGTATTCCTAATTTGTTATATCATGCAAATTTTAAATTGTAATTCTCATTTAAAAGTGGGATAAAAAAGGATAATTAAGATTATTGTGTATATTTTAGGAAATAGGATATTTTATAATTAAGGAAATTATTTCCAACATATTGTGAACATTTCACTTCAAATCAAGAGACATTTTTTAAGGAAACTTAAGCAGTTTTGAGGCTTGAATTGAGAAACTGGTTAAAGAAGGCTACCTATGTAAAGAGAATGAGTTAAATTATGCATTTTATTTAGCGGATGAATGTTAATTCCCAGCATGCTTTGCATACGGCTGGATATGGATAGTAAATATTGAAATTAAGTGTTATTTTATGTCATTTATGCTTCATCAACATCAACACACATTTGTAAGTCAACTTAAAATAATAAATCATATTTTACTATTTTTTTATTTATTTAACTAATATTTTTAAGTAGATAGCACTTTTTTGTTTCAATTCTTTGCCCACTGCAGAGAGAAACCCTGCTCTAGAAAACATACACAGACTTTCAAAAATCCTGCAACATCATGCAACTGTCACATGATCCTTCAGAAATCATTCTAATATGCGGATTAGAATATATTGACACTTATTTCAAATGGAAACCTTTGTAACATTTTAAATGTCTTTACTAAGACTCTTGATTCATTTAATGCGACTTAAAAAAAAAAAAAATTCTTTAAAAAAATTATGATAATAACAAATCTTACAGACCCCAAACTGTTAAACAGTGGTGTACTTTGGTTCGTCATGAACACAAGAAAAGTAGTGTTACAAGCAGTGAAACATCCTGTTATAATAAATATCAACACTCTCAGGACGCTGCTCGGCCAATCAGAACGGAGGACTGGTCTGGAACTAACAACTGTACAAATTCTATACTGGCACTGTAAGGGACTCAAGGGAAACAAATCCCTATCAGGACCTCAGTGAAGTGTGATCTTACATCCCTATGAGCATAAAGCTTCATAAGAGAGCTGCCGTTAAATTTCCTTTCCCTTCAGTGTGGAAAGAACGATCTCATTGTATAAATATTACACTGTATGCTGGTGTAATAATAAGATTCAAAATGCATTTAAAATTAAATACTATAGGTGCCACAATAAATACAAGACTCCATACTGTAAAATGTTCAATGATAGATTTAAACCGTTTTGTGGGGGCATTGTAATAACTGCCATGGTGATGTAATTGAAGCACGCAAAATATTTTATTGCTTAGAGAGATTTATGGCCCTGTGGCATTTTGGCCAGATAAAATGTAACTCAAGACACCAAAAACAGACTTTGCTTGCTTTTTTCGGACCGAAAAGATTTTTCTTCTCAACCAATACGAGATTACATCTCGCTCTTCTGGAGAAGATCTCCGGAGATCAGGTCTGGCTCTGTTTAGCCCGTGCTAAAAAGGTTATCTCTAGTGTATGAAGGTGCTAAGCAGAGATCTTTCAATGCGAGCGCGCCTCGGGGAGCGTCTGTATGTGTGTGCGTTCCGCTTGTTTGTGCAGAACTTCAGATGGGGATCGCTCTTAATGGTTTTATTGAATTAATCACATGAGTGAGAGACCAGCCTTGGCCAGAGGCTGCAGGAGGCCCGGCGTCCTGCCCGTCGCGGTGATGGCAGCCCATCGGAATGGCTTGTTGCTCCGCACACAGAGAGCGGGGGCCACTCTTTAACTTAATTAAACGCTAATATGAAGCAGTCAGTGCATCTGCTTTTGTTGCACGGGGGTGTTGGGACGGATCTGGGCCTTTTAGTGTGTGCTGAAGCTGCTGAGATGTTATTAGTGCAGGATTACAGCAAACCCCCCGGCTCTCAGAAGGGAGATGGTGGTGGACGGCGTCCTGTGATGTGGGACCGGTTGAGGTGTGATCACTGGCCAAAAGATTAGAGCGAGATCTACGTCTCAATCCTGTTGTGCTGACAGATGGAAGGGAAGCGGTGTGGAACCTTGAACGCTCTCTCTTATAGGACGGTGGTAGTGCTCCTTGACTTATTTTTTGAGCTGTGGTGAATGAAATATGAGATAAATGATACATTTTAGGCAAGCCGATGTGTTTATATCTTTTGGTGTACCTTCACATCAGAAATGTGGGATCTTTAGTGCTAATTTGAGAAAGTTTTACTGCTTAGTCTATAAAAATGAAGGCATATGTTTGTTGATTGACAGGTCACTCTGCGGTCTGGGTGGTCTTTGCGGTGCTAGCGTGGGGGGGGGGATGGTTATGACAGCTTGCATGCCTTCAAGACATTTTTATTTTGTCCACCTCCTTAAAAAAAAAAAAAACTTAAAAAGGGATTGACCATGTCAGGCATGAATATCGCATCCCGAAGGCATTTCTGACATGTGGGGCTCTGAGTCCACATGTTCCCAGTAAAAAGAAAAACCGTATATTCTCTAATGAATACAACCTTTCACTGACTTTTTTAAATATAATTCGCTTTTTACGGCTCATTTTTGACTTGGTTTACTTTCAATTCTTCACAGGCTGCAGAAATATATATCAAGTCTCGATGCCAGAGGAACTTCACAGGCTTTCTTTGAAGGCTCTCGCAGTCCAACTGATGTGAGACTCACAAATACAACAATCTAAATACAGATTCTTAGCTGTTGTCCCTAATGTCCACACACACACCGTCTGGTGTTCTTAGACATCCATCACGCAGGGATGTTTACATACCAGACCCTTTACAAACATCCATTAATTGGAGATAATTACATCTGTTTCCAACAGAGAGAAACAGCATCCAAAATCTAAACAGAGCAGTGGACAAAACAAAGAGATCCCTAGGACAGGAGATCCCATCATCCCCACTGATCCTCTGCTTGAAATTACGGATGTTGGATTTTTCTACTCACACCTGTCGCCAGACAGCTGAACCCAAAGATATGCAGAGAAGGCTGGGGCTAGTTGTCACACTCCAGGGAGGTTTATTTCTAAGGCGCAGTTTCTGTATAGACACAATCCTTAAGCCTTAGCTACAAATGTCTATTTTTACATTTTCATTTCATTTTATTGCAGGAGGACAAAAGATACCGTTCATTCAAAATACCTTGACCTTTTGTAAACTGGGTAAGTTGTCATAATGGGAAATGCCATTAAATAACCTGAGGTAAAATAGAGGTTCTCAACCTTTTTGAGTCCAAAGCCCCCCAATGTCCACAAAAATTTTCAAAGGACCCATGACTTTTCCAGTTCTTGATTTACTGGATCAATGACCTTTGTTCATCTTCGGAACACAAATTACATTTTTTTTATGAAATCTTAGAGCTCTCTGATCCCTCCGTAGACAGCAATGTAATAACAACTTTTCAGAAAGTTAATGTAAGCATTACTACACGTGCTTGTAATGCTGACGCAAGAGCTAGTCAAAAATGCTAATTTAGTCTTATTTTAAACCATTTGAAGTTATATTACCCCTTTGAAGTTTGCTGCCCCCTGCTTGAGAACCTCTGTGGTTGAAAACCTGTATTATAGGCTATTCACACTGTGAAATTTTTTTTTTTGTTTTTTGTTGGTTTAACTTAAAAAAGTAAGTAACCTGGTTGCCTTAAAATTTTGAGTTTATTGAAATAAAACATTTGAGTTTATACAATAAAGGAAATTAGTTTAATAAATAGAAACTCAAAATATTATTGTATCTGAACCACATCAAAAAATTGACAAATCAAAAAATAGCACTATTTGGCAGGTTTCACTGTGTCATCAGAAATAAAACACACACAATTACCCAATATGCTTACACAATCTTTTAATAATATTTTAATAAAGAGAATCTAAAAATTCATTGTATTAACTCAAAATTTTAATTTCAATGAACTCAAAATTTTAAGGCAACCAGGTAACTTTTTTTCTAAATATTTTAAAAAAAAATGCATAAAACAACAAATAGGGTAATAATAACAAGGGTAATACTCAAAAAGATCAGACCACTGTTTTGACCAGTTGTAGTTTTAAAGCAAATTGTATTAAAAGGGTTTTGAAATAATAAAAAACAACATATAAAACTCACTGCTGAAAAAACAACACACATTTGTGCAAGTGGACTTGATTTTTGATGTGTGACAACTTGCCCCAATCTCCTTTGTGTTATACTTCAAAAATATGTATGTAGACTATTCATTTTCTGCAGACATGTCTTAAAAACCAAAGCAGGCACAATGGGTGAATAACACATCGGTGTGACAGCCTCTGTTGCATTCAAGCGTTTTATATTAGCTAGGAACGTGGGAAGAAAGTCGGGTCCTTTTTCACCATGTGTCGGTTTGTGTGTCCGCTGTGTGTGCATCTATGACTGAGGTTACATTGACATCTGAAACAACATTTACTCATGTCTAGATCACTTCAGCTTCCTTGGACTAGCCCCAGCTACGCTTGGATATTTGGATAAGATTGACATTCATGGTGTCTTTACCTGACTTAAAGAGATAAAATAAGCTATTACTATGAGTAATAGTGTGCTTTTCAAGCTACTATATTCTTCTTTTGAAAGCGCATAATCACTATTTTTTTAGCAAAGCAGTGATCATTGTCAATATGTTAGTGCATTGGACGGAAAACTTTTACTGACAAACGGAAGGTCACTTTGCTTGTGTAATGCAGATTTATGGCTGGGTATATTTAGATAATGATGTAGATCAAACCTTTGAAAAACACGTCAAGGACATTTTTCATTCATCACCCCTACTATATGTGCATCGTAAATCTAAATGTTGTGTGCCATTATAAAAGGGTTTTGGAAACAAATCTTAAACAAGTCCATAATTGATTTGTATTTATTTTCCTTGTTTAATTGGACAAATGAACTGCATTCCTCTGCCACAGTATAGGAGCATTATTGTTGGGGAAGGATAAACAGACGGTGGTCCAGAACGGATTGTAAAAGACTAGGATAAACAGTGAACACTGAGGAAAGGATTGAATGTCTGTTTATAGGGAGTATTATGAAGTGCATGACTCTAAAATGACTAATTACATCAGCTGTGTGGATTTCTGGGGAGAGCTCTTAAAAATGTCTCTCTCTGTGTGGGTTCATGCTTGTAATGCGGTTCACATAGCAATGGGGCGCTTTCAAAAGCTCAATCGGCCTCCACACCTTTGGCGAATCAATGCGTACGTAGTGGCTCTGAAAGGAGAACAGGACCATCTGACACAAACATTGGGCTACATTCTGAAATTGGATCTTGGTTGTTTTATTTAAATTTAAAAGTAAATACACTGGACCACAGGTCATCTGTTATTGCTTGAAATCCTTTTCATAGGAGTGAATTCAATGGTTACTGTTTGAATTGACTTTCAACATTGAAATGTGGTTGCCAGCTGGGAGTGATAATGGGGAGGTGAGAGAGTGAATAAAACGTGCAAGGTAGAAAGACATTAAAAGCAAGTGAGAGAAAATGGGTGCATGCCATTCACTGCACTGTTGCTTTGGCAAAATGGAGGTTGATAATCAGATTTATGGTTACATTTTGAAAAAAAAAAATGTTGTTGTTTTTTTACATTCAATAAACAGTTTTGAAGTGATAAACCAGTTAGTAATTTATAATAACCTAAATAGAATTTAGCTCAGACATTATACCACCAAGTATTGATCAGTCAGCTTATGTAACATACAATTTTGTGTTGGTGAAGTCACAAAAACACTTCCATCTGCCCACTCAGTAAAATAATAACTCTTATCTTGAGATTTGTTAGAAATCGATGAGATGGACAGTCACTGATATCTTTTGTCAGAAAACAGTTTTTGGAAAATCAATGCTGCCACCCAGTGGCCATTACAGTTATATGAATTAATAAAGCATAAAGTGAGTATTATCGTTTTAATGCATTAGCCCATAGTTTCCTTCCTTGCAGCATTGGTTACTGAAAATGTTATACTCATTTTTCCATTTCCCCCCTCACTTCAAATACAGCAGGCAATCTCTGATCCGACTGTGGATGCGGTTTCCCCCCCTAAACCATAGGCTGCAACTCACTACAATGTTGCTCTGTCCAATGTCACGTCAAGGTTATCTCTAATGTTTTGTTATTGTTTATTTATATGTGCTGTACTAAGTAATGTTTACATATAAAGAGATCAGGAGACACATTAAAATAACATGAAACAAAGTCACCCACTCTTTTTAAATTTAAAACATTTACGATTATTTTTTATTATTATTATTATTAAAGGGATAGTTCACCCAAAAATGAACATTCTGTCAACATTTACGCATCCTCAAGTTGTTCCAAACCTGTATAACTTGTTTTGTCCTCCTGCAGCACACAAAGGAAGATATTTGGAAAATTGCTGACAGAATTTTCATTTTTTTGGTGAACTATCTCTTTAAGGAGTGACACAATCACTGATGTCCAGTCAAAGTAATAAAGAGGGAAAATATGTTATGAGGTGAAAAGCGGGCAGTAGATGCTTAAAATCAGCCAGATGACTCAAGGGTTGGGGAACTGATATGTCAGGAACATTTCATACACACTCTCAATGCTGTGGATGTTATGAGCACTCTCGCTCTGTTATTGCTATGAATATCAACCACAATATAAAGCTAAATTATTTTTGGACTCAAGTGTTTAGAAATTGGTTCAGGCCTAGGCTACTATTATTATGTTGGTCTCCTTCAACTGAAGCAGAAGGTTAAAAGGTTATGAGTTCAGACAATAGAGAGAAGGCCTCTCCAGTCATTATCAGTAGAAGCTATGATTCAATTAATATGCTTTTCCATAAAAACGTGGCTGTGTTTGATTAGTATGTCCTGTTGGATGAGGATTAACATAGAACGTGTTCTCAGGCGTTTAACTTTTTCTGAGGAATTTTTAATATTGGTAGGTGTGACATTTATAGCTTTGAGACCCAGACCGGTCTCATAAAATGCTGCAAGCCTTTTTACAGCTTTATAAATATACACTTCATTTGCTTTTTTCCATTAATGTTAGATTGAACAAGTCTGAAATGGTGTCTTGAGGGATTTGTTTCATTATTTCCAAGACACTGATGATTAGGATGTTAACACGCAGCAGGAACGCGAGGTGTGAGAGGTGGGTGAGAATTACTGTTAAAACCGAGGAGCACTAAATAAGAGTGAAATAATATGTTGCTGAAACGAGCAGCATCAGTTTCCAGGTGGTGAATTATGAATCCCACATACGTATGAGCTTGTAACTGTAAATTCAGGTCAGGTTATGAGCTCAGTTAAGTCAGTGTGGATCTCCCACCAGCTTAAAAAAAAAAAAAAAAAAAAAAAAAAAAAAAACACCACAGCCTATGCCATACAGAAAGATTTAAATCATTCAATTATTTCTTCACTATTGACAGCTCTTGTGTTTTTATAGGCTTGCTGTGATCAGTGAGCGAGAATCTGTCTTGATGACTCACTTCTTTAACTTGTTCCACCGCATTAAGCATAACAGAAAACATATGTCAGGTGAATCATGTTAATCTAGTGTGTAATGTGGAGCACCTAAGACTAGATGCGTACTCACCCATCAGATTCGCAATAAAAAAATGCCCCTAGATTACCTTAATTTTAGTTTGTACCTCTCCATTTCCAACAACTGCATTCGTATTATAAAGAACTATCACAATTAATTTGCAGTCCGTGCCAATGAAACACTCATTATGAAATGAAGAACTGAATGCTAGCCCATCATAACATGCGCATGAAAGATTTCAGGAAAACAACTGTCTAACTTCTCCTTGGTGGTGCTGCTTCGACTTTTTGGTACTTTATTGTCAAGGTGTCCATAATGTTACAAGTAAAATAATAACTAACTACCTGCACTTACTATAGGGTTAGTTGCATGTAATTTGCATATAATAGCCATGGATTTGGTTGAAGTTTTGAACCATATAAAGGCGGCTGTAATTAGAAATCTGCATAGTTTATCCTTTTGATCTTTCATTCAGTAAAACAAATTACAAAGTGTGTGTGGGGGGGGGGGGAATTCATAAAATTCTCATTATGAAATGTTTTTGTTGTTGTTCACATTGGCACCTAATTATTGCAACACCCTTTCCCAAGATAACAGTTTTCTCCTATAATGTCTGAGTTTGGAGAACACCTGAAGAGATCAGGCATCATTCCTCCATACAGAATCTCTCCAGACTTCCAGCTCGTTTGGGCTTCTTCTCTTCAGTTCACCCCATTCATTATCTATAGGGTGCAGGTCAGGGAACTGGGATGGCCATGTGCTCAGTGATACATTTTTGTTGATCTGATGTTTGTTTTGGAACATTGTCTTATGGAAGATCTGGAGATATATATAGGAGATATATATATATCCAACAACTGCATTCATATTATAAGGAACTATCAAGATTCATTTGCAGTCCTTGCCAATGAAACACACCCATTATGAAATGAAGAACTGAATACTAGTCCATTATATCATGTGCATGAAATATTTCAGTAAAACAGCTGTCTAACTTCTCCTATAGTATATATATATATAAATTAAAAAACACAACAGCCTCAGTGAGTTAATTTGTGGAGAATTTCTACTTTATGGACTTCAAACAGGTACAAATGACACATGAACTTTATAAAAACATTAGCATAATGCTTCTTCAGGATTGTAAAAGCACAAGGCAAACTGCTATAACAGCCGAAAAACGTCAGTTTTGTCATTGTTTTATGTGATTGTAAGAACAGCTCTTTCACGTTTTCTCCTCTTTCTCTTTTTCTCTACAAAACGGTCTGTCGCATCAGCAAAGAACATCACGTCCTCTTTGCTCTCGATCTCACGCTGCAGGAACTGAAGACCAGCACTGTTAAAACCCAGGACATCCTGAAAACACGGATAAGCAAGAAAAACACATGCTTACACAATCTGATCATATGAGCGGTGTGTCACACTGGCTACAGCGGGACTCACCCTGATCTCTCGCACTTTAGAGATCGTGTTGGTCCGTAACTCATCAATGACTGACAGAAGCATCTGATTACTGGTAATCTGACCAAAATGGACTCTAAGAATATGGAAAATGAGGAAGCTGTTAGTCAGGAGCAAAACCACATGGCCTAAGAACATAATCAATGCTAACTGAGAACAGCATTTAATAACACATTGGTAAAATCAATATAAATAAATGTTAATTAAATTAAAATAAACAGTAATACATTAGTGCAATAGCTACAAATGAGTACCTGAGCAGGAAGAAGAGGCAGCGGCACACTAGCTCCACCTCCAGGCCCTGCTGTACATAACCATTGAAGAGCTGCAGCAGATCCGGGACATAGGGAAACGGCAGCACCAGTAGAGACACCTCCAGCTCACTATCAACACACCGGACAGAGAGAGATGAAGAGAAAAACAGAGCCGAGAATCAGACTGACCCATAAAACATTACGGTACAGAGTGCTTTCGTCTGGGCTGATGAAGAGCTCTTACCTGGACCGAACTTTCTTCATCACCTCCAGAACATATCGAGAGGGCTGCATTTATAAATAGAAATCATGGAAAATGAGAGATGAATCTTGAGTTTTAAGAACATTTTCAATTTAAAAGTAAATAAAGCTCTTTAATGTGGTTTGATTCAGATATCAAACTGGTTCCAACTAACATCAAAATCATGTTGTTAAAATGATGTTATAGTCAATAACCAATAAATATACAGTATTGAAATTCTTTTGTGTAATTTTCAGGTATGTGTATCACAACATTCAACAATGTTATTAAGTTATCCAATATTTACCTTTAAACATTTAATAATATTGACCATTATCCGATATGGTGCATATTGTTCACCCCTTATTATTAACCAAATATGACAACCAAACAACACACACTCACAGAGATATTTCCAAAAGCCACAAGGATGGGGTTCATTGTAGGGGGTGGTAACTGCAAAAATAAAACAATTAAATCACCATCATTACATTTAAAATCCATAGTTTATGATACTTTTCAAGTTCCAATCCTAATTATGTGCAGACTAAAAGAGACTTAAATAAAATATTTTGTTTAATCTAGTAATGGAATTTGAGTGCTTTTCTCTAAAAAAAAAACATCATACCTCCTTCCCCTCTGCTTCACAAGTGGCTCTGTGCTCCTCTAGCTTTTTACTTTCCTCTCTATAGAGCTCAATGGCCTCCATTATTCGCTCGGCCTATAGAAACAGAACACGAGTGTCATTTCTCCATTATTGTGTATGAAGAAGGGGAGCTCTTTATTTGTACAGTTCTGCAGACTCACAGCTTTCACTGTCTCAATGGTCTTCTTCCCAGCAGGCTCTGCCTCTCCTTTGGTCTCTCCAGGAACCTGCAAGATAAACAAGGAAACACTTAGACCATGCAGAAACTTAGGAGACATAAAGGATCTTTGGAGAACCACTTACCACGGGTTCACCACCTTTAGCCAACGACTCCTCAAATTCTGCTTCCCTCTCCTGACGAGAAAAATATTAGACATGTAAGATTCTAAAGTCTAAAGTTATGCAATTTTTTTTTTTTTTTTTTTTTTTTTTTTTACAAAATAAATAAATGTGCATGCCACCTCAGTGATAAAACTTTTGCATTCGGATGGTGACGTAAACATAATGCTGCTTGGTTATTTTAACATATGTAATTGCTGCCATAATAATGGCTATTTCAAGCCGGCCCATTGACAGCATCTTAGTAATAAAAGTCTAGATCTTAAAAATGCATCCAAATTACAGCAAAGCGCAACCATTCGGTGCTTTGCAGTGGCCAAAATAGATATGAACAGTGAATTTTTAAGTGATTTATTCCTAAACTCAAATATTTGGATTCAGACAGCAATTAAATTACCACACAACATTGGAGTTTGTCTAAAAACAGTAGGTAATTCGGCCAAGGATTTTTATGTGGGGGATGGGAGAAAAACACTGACATATTGGATTCGGACGGCAATAAAATCACAGACTAGCTACACAGACTTGGGATTTTTGGGAGACTGAAGATACCATTAAACTTTCTTTTGGTGTGCATTAACCATAAAACTGGTTTTCAGAAACCAGTGAGCATTTTACATTAAACACAATACAATACAATACAATTAAATCATATTATTAGTGACTGTATTTATGATTTTATGATTATATTAAGACATTTAGGTCTTGAATGCAATCAAATCAAAATATAATATTTTTCTTAAATTATTAATACACCTGGAATAAAATGATGTAACGCTTAAGTTAAAAGACAAGGTTAAAGGTGCCCTAGAATTAGTTTAAACAATATGTTGCATAGGCCTGTCACGATAAATTTTGCTGGACGATAAATTGGCCAAGAAATTATTGCGATAAACGATAATATTGTCGTTCTGAGACCATTTTCATCTAAAATAATGATAATGACATAAAAATGCAGAATCCTTTTTAAAGATCAATAAACTTTAATTTCTAAAGACTATTTAACACTAAAAAAGGAAAACATTTTAAATAACCACAATAAATGAACAAAATAAACAAAAAACAATAAAGGCATGGACTCTCAGTCTGTTTAAAAATTTTTTTTTTAAATAAATACCAAAAACAATAAATAAAATGGATGAAAACTTTTATTGATAAATCCCAGAACTGTGTTGACAATACATTTCTGCGCTACTGGATGGTTTAGTGTGAGGTGCGCGCGATCTCCGCGTGATCAGGCTATGTGTGTGTGTTGCAATGCAGCATGCATTAGTTTAGCGCGATGATTAACTTACGTGTACAATAAGTGTGCATTCTCCTGAAAAATTTTGAGCATCCAGATGGTATAATCAAACATGTCTTGTGGAGAGCTCATGGAGTATGCATTTATTTGTCATTTTTAACTGTTCAAAACAGAGCCTGCATGTCAGAAAATTGCTTATCCTGTAGCGCCCTCTATAGGCCAGCGACTAGTCGACGTCAAGCTTAAAGCGTCATAGCAGAGCATTACGGTCGACTAGTCGATTAGTCGACTAGTTGGTGCAACCCCTAGCGCGCAGTCAACGATAGAGACGAGGAAAACAAAAAAGCATGCAAATGGCAATTATCGCGGCCGGAAAAATTATCGAGCTCATTTTTTAAATTGTGCGATTAATTGATTTATCGACTATCGCGACAGGCCTAATGTTAAATTGTTCTCTGATATCTACAAAGAGGGTATGTGGCTTATTTAAGGGCAAAAAATGTCCAGATACAGTTTTACAGGTCCATTTACAACTCTAGAAATTGTCCCTAGGATGTAATGCTCTGTTTTTGCCTTATTTGGAAGAGTCATGAATATTAATGTGAGCTCTGCTCTGATTGGCTTAATTCAGCAGCTCACAGCTCACAGCAGTTCAGCTGTTCAGCGAAGCAGCTCATGAGTCCTGACAGTACACAGGCCGACTGAATGACACTTTAAGCAGAACATCTCAAATGGAGATTGATAAAATGCAGGCTACTTGTTTATGGGTGTTTTCAGATTATCCGAGAGAGAGAATGCTCGCGTGCATATGGTTGCTAGATTGTACATGTTTAGGTAAAACACTGGATAGTCTACATGTTCTTTTCACAGAAAAGCTCTGTTTGGAGGATTTAAATTAAGGGAATCTGGCAACCGCAAGCACAGTTTTTATTTTTTAAACAACATTTTAGACTCGTCTTTTTTCGTCAACGATATTGCATGTTTATATAACGTTAGTCACAATGTAGACAACTCAGTGACTGTGATGTAGCCTAATCTGAAATACAAGCATGCAAAAACATCATACCTCAGTTCTCAAAAATATAAATATATATTTTTTCAAAATGAATAGCATTGTCAAATGACTATCGTTTTAACTTATATGGTGGAAAAGGTGAAGTTTGCTAAAAGGATCGGTAAGCAACATATGTACGGTTGTATTTTATAATACAAAATAATATTAACATTTGTCATTAGACACACTATTTAGTTTTGTATGGTACTTGGTGTTTCCTATTGTTACTGTACTAGCATCTTGCCTTATCTAGACAATGCTGTCTGAATCTGAATCGCAACTTACTGCTTGCAGGAATATAATGTAGTTGTAATTGCCCCTTTCTTCAGTTTAAGACGCTGAGCAAAGCTAGCTTGAAATGGGCCGAACAAACAAACGATTTTGAATTAAATTGTTGCGGTATCCGATTATAATGAATATCAACCATGACTGTTGACATTTTTCATCTGTGGGAAGGGTATGAAAAGTCCTCATGTCCGCTGCATAGCCTGGATCATGACATTTATGTCCATGAGAGCTGCCGTTTTTGCTATCCTCGAGTGTCGCTTGTTTACCTGCAGAACTGATGATTCGGCTCCGTCAGTTCAGGCTGACAATGAACATGTTCGGACATATGCAAATGTTAAGGGCGTACATATAAATGATCCCCAATGATTGCGTTACCGGTGGCGTTATGTTGAGAATCACTTATTTTTCTGTGGTGTTTTTCATGCATGAGATTTACATAAGAAGTAGGAGGCAATGGTGTTTGAGACTCACAGTATGTGACGTCCATGTACTGAACTTATTATTTCACTATGGCAAGGTTAATACAATTTTTCATTCTAGCACCTTTAAAATCAGTAAAACATAAAAAAGTATTTGCAAAATAGCTGAAAATATCTTGCACACATATGACAAGCTGCATTTCATTCTATATTACTTCAGTTGAAGCTAACAGAGTTTACCAGAGCTGTAAAGGTAGATCTTAACCTTAAGGTCATTATTACATAATTCAATCAAATCTGTTTTCTAGTGTGTGACATTCTGCAGAAAAACCAAGCTCTCACCATTTCCTTCTCCTCCTCTAGGATGATGGGCTCCCTCGTTCTCTCCCACAGCCTGAGGGACTTATCATGAGATGAGGAGACAATGTGGTCTCCATTGGGGCTGATGGCCAAGCACCAGACCTCACGATGATGACCCTGGAAAACATATCCAGGGGGTCAAAAATACACTCAGGGGTATGAGAGGATCTGTAATAATACAACAGTTCCAATACATCTTTGTCTGTGATTACATTGATTAGGATTTAAGCAAAAGCAGACAACGGCTTACGTAATGCAATCAGCCTCTGCTGCATATTGACTGGACTCTTATTATAACTCTAATCCTTTCAATATAGCAGCTACTTCCACCTCAGCGACCTTTGGAAAACTCATTTCGGCTATGGAAAAATGCCTATTGAACGCTGTCCAACTATCAGAGAAGGTCACCTCCAATGTCTGGATGTGCTCAAACTTGTCAGCGTCCCACTGCTTGATCCTTCTGTCCTTTCCCGCGGTGAAGAACAGATGGGTTTTAGGGACAAACTGAAGAAACATGACACTATAGAGAAAAAAACAACAGAGAAAAAAATAATGTGGATGACAAATAATGACCATCTGGGCTGATGTCATCCAGCGACTACATCTCACAAGTGCTGGAGTCGTCAACACCATAGGTAGGTGACACCTGACCGAACACTGAAATCACTGTACTTGTCATCAACCGGTATCATAACTTTCAATATAACTAAAAAACATAGGTAATGTGACAGGGAACAGACTGTGCCAGCAATGTGTCACTATACAAGCAGCAGAGTTTTTATTACCTGTCGTCATGTGCAAACATAGAGCGATGACAGTCTCCGAAATCCAAACCCCAGATCTTCACGTTTCTGTCTGCTGAGCCTGTGGCTATTAAAGCGCTGTCCTGCAAAACATGCACAGCAAGCCACAAACATTTGAGCACAATTACATCACCCGGCGAAATGACTTGCGGGATGTGTAGTGTTAGTAAGTGCACTCACATGTGAAATATCCAGGCACAGAACGGGCAACTTGTGTCCATATAGCGACAGGAAGAACTAGAAGAAGTTGAGACAGAGGGCACATCTTTTATTAAGCACAGCGCACATATCTGTCCTGCTGTTTTGGGTAGAGTTGCTAAACAGTATGCATAATGACATCATATTACATTAGTGACATTTGGTTAGTTTCAAATTGTGCGGACATTTCTAAGACACTGTGGCCCCAATTTACAGTTAGAATTAAATTGCCTCGGATTGACAGAAAGTGGAATATAACAAATTGCAATATTAGAGGTAATGACAATGGCATGTCCTGCTTCTGTGGTCCATAAAATTAAAGTAATTTCATTAAATATTTTACTTATGGAATATAAATAAAATGAAAAATCTTTTCCCATGAGTATAAGCATAGATGAATGAGGTAGTGCGTATAAAGCAATAACTTACTTTGAAAAAACAATAGAAAAAAGCATTTACAAAAAATGCTAAAATAAAAAAATTAAAAGTGTGCAATACAATAATATTTGAATAAAAATATTTTGATAGAATTTAATACAAATATTTTCATCTGTCAATTTATATATTCATCCATCTATCAATCTATCCATCCATCAGGTTTATAAAAGCTTTCAAAAGAACTTCTACCAGAGCCGCGGACTGATGATCACTTAATACAAGTGGTCAACTAAAATTACAAGTAAATGCCAAGCATTCGGCTTGAAACTTTTTTCTTTCTTTTTTGTGGGGATATTGAAATGTAAATATTTTTGGGAGCAACATTTTTTTTTTTCACTTGATCAAAATGACAGTGGGTGATATACGAGGCCATCAAATCAGAGACCCTATCAGCTAATGTGCTAAGATCATCTGAGACGGATGTTAATATAGTGTCAGTATCTTTATTGGTGGTGAAATAGTCTTTTGTTGGATACAGTTTAATCATACGAATTGAACATGCAAGAGACGTTAACATCCATGTTTTGCTGTGAGGACGGTATTGTAATGCTGTAATGTTGATCTGGCGGTTTACCTTTAGTGTGTCTGTGTAAAAGATCTTGACTGTACAGTCGAGAAGCGAGACAGCCAGCAGTCTCTGGTCCGGACTGTAGCGCACACACAACACGTCTTCATCTAACTGTAGGGTGCGTGTATGTTTTACTGTCAGTCTCCTGTGGATTACACAAAGCAATAATACATTAAAGCCAAGAGGAGAAACCTGGACGAAAGCTGTGGTTTGTGATCACAGATAATAAACTCACTTGTTCTTTCCAGAGTCCTGATCCTTTATGAGCTCAAAGTCCCAGAACTTCACAGTCTTGTCAGCACCCCCAGTTACAATCCCTCTCTGTATAAATACACACAAAACAAATCCACTGAAAAAAGCAGAAATCAGGAAGGGATGAAAAGTTAGTCCATTGAAAGGTGGATATTATACCTGGTCTGGAGAGAGACACATGGACCAAAGAGCTCCATCATGTGCATCAGTCGTCTCTAACAGGCTTCCTGAAGCCAGATCGAAAATCTGAATATTCCCACTCTGACAGAGAACAAATAAGGAATAAGCACATTAAAATAAAATAAAAATACAGAAGAACTAGTTTCTAGGAAAGGTCAGTAAGTACTGACTAAATGTTTTGCAGGAGAAAATAAATATATTTTTAACTATAAAAAAATGAAACAATGTATTAAACAAAATATTACAAGTGGGGTAAGTGTTATTTCAAAAATGCTTTATAAAAGTGCCTCGGGCCAAGTACCAAAACAAACTAGCCAATCAGCAGTAAGGGGCTTATCTATTCCATGCAAAACATATCTAGCATATGGCTACTGAAGACTTGTAATATAGTGCAAGTCATGTGTAATACAGGATTTTGTGTATTTTTTGGAGCGTGACAGTACATAGTCTTCTTTTTTGTATGGAAAAGAGCAGCTCAGATATTCTGCATCTCAAAGCAAATACAAAGCATCTCCTTTTTGTGTTCCACAAAAAAAGTCTATCATTTGGGTTTATAATGAACTTTTAATGTAATGACAGAATTTTAAGGAACTCTTTAAACTTGTATTGATTGACGTTAGAGAAGTAAACAGTTATATACCTTTGTTCCTAAAATAATCTGTCTGTCTCCAGGAACAAATATCGAACAGAGAGCATATTCACATCCCATGGTACGAATGACCTGCAAGGTGGATCTGACAAAAGAAGATACTTCTTGTTAAGATTTGTCAAAATCGACAAACCAATACAAAAAAATAGTTGTGATGGAAAATATTTGGCTTCATCAAACTCACCTGTTCCAGACTTTGATGGTCTCTCCAGAGGCGGAGAGGATGGCTATATTATCTGAGCTGAAGGCCAGCGTTCTGACATCTGTACGATGACCACTCAGTGTGAGCTGAGAAGTTTTAGTGGCAGTAGGATTCTTCTCTGTGGTCTTCAGCGTATATGTCTCCAATGTGTTATTCTGCAGAAGAAGAACAATCTTCATCTCTCCATTAGGAGCTCTAAGGCAGTCCACTGATCTGGAGGTGAAAAAAACATTACCATTATTACTTGATAACGCATTAGAGTTTAGATTCTCTGCCCAAGCCCGAGCCCGAGCCTGACCCGAACCAACCCGGCACTATCCTCGGGCCGGGTAGGCCTTGATCATGCGTTTTTTATTTTATTTTTTATCATTAGCCTACTTTACTAGTCTAATTGAGTGGGCAGAAAGCTATGCTATAATCAGAAATTATATATATTTTTAGCAAAGTAAGAACTAATACAACAACTACGGTAAGGAACAAATGTGTAGGCTACAAAGTTGCACAAACTCACAGCTCGTACAGTGATGAAGCGCAGCATTCTGCACAGAAACGCTCTGTATCAAGAGCTGAACACTGCACTTTGCTTAAAGGGTTAGTTCACCCAAAAATCATCGCAACCCAATTTAAGACATTTTATATTTTAGTCCCAGAGCATATGCAGTCAATGCCCACTTTACTGTCCATGTCCAGAAAGGGAATAAAAACATCATCAAAGTAGTCTATATGTGACATCAGTTGGTTGATTAGAATCTGTTGAAGCATCGAAATACATTTTGGTCCAAAAATAACAAAAACTATGAATTTATTAAGCATTGTCTTCTCTTTTGCGTTCTTCCAAAAAGATTCAAACGATATGAATCGATCAATGATTCGGGTCGCCAATGTCACGTGATTTCAGCAGTTCGAATCGCGTCAAACAGACAAACTGCTGAAATCACGTGACATTGGCGACCCACAGCATTGATCGTCTCACTGATTCATTAACCGTTTGAATCTTTTTGGAGACACATGGAAGAGAGGACAATTCTGAATAAATTCATAGTTTTTGATATTTTTGCATCAAAATGTATTTTCGATGCTTCAAGAGATTCTAATCAACCAACTGATGTCACATATGGACTACTTTGATGATGTTTTTATTCCCTTTCTGGACATGGACAGTAAAGTGGGCATAGACTGAATATGCTCAGGGACTAAAATATAAAATATCTTAAACTGTGTTCCGATGATGAACAGAGGTCTTACGGGTGTGGAACGAGCTGGATTTGAGCAAACATCAGTTTACCGTGAGCGGTTCATGAGCGCGCGCCTGCTGATTATTGAGCGGAGTCAAGTCAACTTTATTTATATTGCGCTTTTACAATGACGATTGTTTCAAAGCAGCTTCAAAGTGTTAAACAGGAAAATATTGCAACAAAATTTGATTTGGCTGTACAGTCGCTGCACAGCTCAACTCATTTAAGTTCATCAATGTTATTTTAACATGAGTCTCACCAGTCCGCTTCACTGCACTTTGCTCATTACAGGCTCGTTCTCATCAGAACGCCCACGTATTAATAAATGGTCGGGTTTAAAATCGGGCTCAGGCTCATAAGTAAGGGATAATGTACACCCAGCCGGTTGTTATCGCAGAATAAACCCCGACAGAGTGATCAGGACCCCAACGCGAAGCGGCGCGCTTATTACACGGCTACTAGTCTCAAATAAATAATTATTAGACACAAAATATTGTCTTGAGATTAAATATTTTATTAGCTCTTACGCAAAGCTTCCGCGAAGAAAAACAGTTCCAACCTGCTTTAAGCCTTTATCTATTGCTGAAGATTTGCCATATTGCTAAATGTTGAAAATGAATGCTGAAAGGGTTAGTTCACCCAAAAATGAAACCAAGCCTATGATTTACTCACCCTCAAGTTATCGTAGGTGTATATGACATTCTTCTTTCAGACAAATACAATCAGAGTTATATTTAAAAATCCCAGGCTAACGTTAATCCAAGCAGTAGTTGTAGTTGTGTTTGAAGTCCATAAAAAAATTCAGCTGTCCATCAAATAATGTGCTCCATGGGTTATTAGAGCCTTCTGATTCAAATCGATGCATTTGTCTAAGAAAAATATCTATATTAAAATTGTTATAAAGGAAACCTGCCTTGAAGTCTTCCATTGTAACCTACGGCTTTTTAAGCCACAAGATGGTGCCAGCGTTAAGCATAGAAGTAGTACCGGTCCAGATAACTCATAGTACCCGGATGAACGGGTGTTATTTGGGAATAACATACCCTTGAAATGCACGATTGACCAATCAGAATCAAGTATTTCACAGAGCCATGTAATAATTACAGTTAATGTGTCAGGCCGGGCTTGGATACAACGTGCACAGGCAGGGTCTGGCTTGATTTTTTGAGCCTGATCTAACCTCTATAACACGTACAGGGGGGACTATGCTTGCATGCTGGAGTACTCTTACCTGATCTTGGATGAAGCTTTTATGTTAGCAAGTTTCTGGATCTCATGACTCAACTTTCTCTCCACCACAGGCTCAGATACATCCTCTGTTTTTCGAGACCTGCAGAACATACCAATTAACAAAGAATAGTATTCTGATTAACTTATTACACAGAACTGAAGAAGAACTCAGAAACCACTTCACATTTCAAAACGGAGGTCTCACATACTTTGCTTTTTTCTTGGCATTCTTTAGTAATCTGTCCATTTTTTTCTGGATCTCCTCCTCTGATAGTACAGTAAAGACTTCAAGCGTAGCATCCAGACCCTGCAGAAATTTAAAAAAGTTATCATATGATATAGACCCAGGCTTTGTCCACACTAATATGCATTTGCTTTATACAACTTTTTCTCTCTGTTTTGGCCTTCTGTCCATACCTTTCCCAAATGGATAAGTTTGAAAACGCTGTTTTCACATTGTAGTGTAAACTGTGAAAACTGAGGTATTTGAAAATGATGACGCATGTTTAGTCATGTGATGCATATTGAACCGAGAGATTGAACTTTTTCCAAAATGGATGAGAGAGAGTGAGCAGAGCAGGACAGAGTGTTGTGGAGCTGAGCACGGCTGCTGGAGCAACTGTTATACAAACACATGGCTCGCGAACACCGGGAATTAATGTGAATCAAACAACAAAAGGCCAAGAAAAAATATACACGCAGCTTTAATAAGCATTAATCTATTAATTTGCATAGTGACAACTATACAGTGTTATTTTATCTTTGATAACTTTATTAGATGTCTTTTGTAGACCATTACTTGAACAGTAATGTTAGACCTTCCTGAGATTAAAACACTGTTTTTCATTGTTTTATTGTATATTTATTGTATTTATTTGACCATTTGTTTGTACTTTGTTTCTTTGTTCTTGTTCTTATCGTATTCATATAAAGCACAAAAAATAGATGTTTTATATTCATTTTTGTTCAAACATTGCTGTTTATTTTGCTATAGATATTTAAAAAAAATCAAGCAATGTTAATTATGTTCTTCATTTTTCAGTTTATTACAAAAAAGTATAACAAAAAGAACCGATAAGAGTAACGTTAAAGTAACGGACCGATAAGCAGTATAGGTAAGAGTAGTAATACCGTTAAAATCTTAACGATACCCATTCCTAATAATGACAACGTGAAATAAGTTTGTTTGAAATCTTTGCAAATGTATAAAAAAGAAAAGAAAAGAAATAACGTATACAAGTATTCACAACTTTTGCTCAATATTTTTTTGAAGCACCTTTGGCACCAATTACAGCCTCAAGTCTTTTTGAGTATGATGCTACAAGCTTGGCACACATATTTTTGGGCAGTTTCTCTGATTTTTTGCAGAAAAGAAAGATGTTAAATCAGGTTCGAGTCTGGGCTCTAGCTGGGCCACTTAAGGACATTCACAGAGTTTTCCGGTAGCCACTCCTTTGTTATCTTGGCTGTGTGCTTAGGGTCATTATCCTGTTGGAAGATGAACCTTCACCCCTGCCTAAGGTCCAAAGTGCTCTGGAGCAGGTTTTCATCAAGGATGTCTTGTACATGGGATGTCGGGGAAAAGATGAATACAGTAATGTACAAGACATCCTTGTACATTACTGTATTCATCTTTTCCTTGATCCTTACTAGTCTCCCAGTTTCTCCAAATAAAAAATATCCGCACAGCATGATGCTGCCACCACCATGCTTCACTGGAGGGACTGTATTGTCCAGGTGATGAGCAGTGCCTGGTTTTCTCCAGACATGACACTTGAGATTGATTCATGCACCAGAGTTCAATCTTTGGTCTGTTTTGCTGTCACATGCCTTTTACAGAAGAGTGCCTTCCATCTGACCACTCTACCATACAGGACTGATTGGAGTGCTGCACAGATGGTTGTTCTTCTGGAAGGTTCTCCTTTCTCCACAGTGACCATCACCTCCCTGACTAAGGCCTTCTCCCCCGATTGCAGTTTGGCCAGGTTGGCAGCTCTAGGAAGAGTCCTGGTGATTCCAAACTTCTTCCATTTACGGATGATAGAGGCCACTGTGCTCATTGGGACCTTCAATGCTGCAGATCTGTTATCTCCGAGGTCTACAGACAATTCTTTAGACTTTATGGCTTGAGCTCCTCAATTCTGAGTGTCATGTAAATTCTTATGTATATGTCATTTTTTGTTTTAATTAAATTTGTAAAGATATAAAACAAACTTCTTTCACATTGTCATTATGGGTTGTTATTGTTTGTATAATTTTGAGGAAAATAATAAATTGAATCAATTTTGGATTGTTTTGGAATATGGCTGTAACATCCCAGCACTATATATGAATCTGTGAAAGGCTTCTGTTTGGGGGAGGGGTTAGTATACACAACTATGAAATATACTTACATGGCACACTAGCACTTTAGCCTTAGCATCTGTAACCAATGATACAACCCTGTCTCTGGCATCCCTCAGAACAGAACCAGCTTTCTTACAGCTGAGTATCCGCTGAAGACAGAAATCAGATATTTGTAAACATTAGAAGGAAACCCATTTAAACTGTCATCATGTGAAGTCACTGGTATCCACTGAATACATGAACTGAATAGGGTGAAGTTTACTGGATAGAAGAAATATTACTTCTTCTGGCTCTTCATTGAGTCCTTCCTCATCTTCCTCCTCATCCATCAGAGTTCTGACTTTCTTTTCCTGAGGTTCCCCCAATTCTTTACCCTGTGAAGGCACTTTGATGTTATTCTGAACACATTCAAATGAGATCAGTGTCAATTATCTACATAAGACTAAAGATCACATTCAAGACTGTACAGGAGTCAACACTGTAACCCAGCATGAGTGATATTGCTTTACCTCCTCGATGCACTGAATGTCCCAGGCTCTGAGCTCACTGTCAGCAGACCCTGTAAGCAACCTATTCTCCTGATTCAACAGGACCATTCCCCATACCTACAGAGATTGGACAAGGGTGCACTGTATTACAACACCAATAGATATTTGGACATTTTCAGAGTCTCATTCTCCAAGAGTAAAGTAAGAAAACACCTTATGTCACTTAATTACACTGGCTTTATGTCCCCCTAGGATGCCAAAGCGACAAGAACATGCATATAGTGTGTTGTGTACATTATTTTTGTTGTGTTCAATATATATTTAAATATATTACCTCACTGCGATGTCCCACCATGGTCTTGAAACAATGCTGTGTGTCCAAGTCCCACCACTTTACAAAACTGTCCTTGGAGCTGAGGAAACATGACACACACAGAATCAGACCAGGAGCTACACCAGCTCATTACTGCAATTCTGCCCTGAGGTACACATCCAGGCACTTTAGTTATGTTATTCATTCATTTAGAATAAAGTATTCTCAGAAAACAAAGCTATGACATTTTTTCTTTCCCAGAAAATAAGTCGCTTCTGTGTCAAAATTGTTTTTATTGTATTAGTCATATTATATTATCACATTTAAGAATAATAAATCATATTGGTAAATAAAACAAGAATATTTTCAAATATAACAAACACTATACATTAGGGCTGTAACGATATGAAATCGAAATCGCAATACGCAGGTCCACGAACCTGTATCGCGATGTGAGAAGGCAGAATCACGACACACCCCTTACAACTCCCAGAATTATCCTTCCTGCCCAGGTCAAACTTTTAAAGTCAGCAGTATGGCAACATTTCGGCTACCCGGTGGAGAACAAGGATGGCAATCGTGTAGTTGACAAGACCCACACAATTTGCCGTAAGTGTTTCAAGAAGCTTCCCCAACCGGTCGGCAACGTGGTGTGAGCGTGGCGTTTCTGTTGCGTGTCATCCGCGGGGCGGCTGCGTGGCGTTTTCTCTTTCTTTGCACACCAGAAGCGTGTCTGACGTGGCGCTGCTGCTGGTATTGATGTACAGGAGGCCCTATACTTCATGTTAAATATATATTGCCTATTGATACCGCAAAGAAAACGTCGGCAGTAGCCTATTGACCACACAGATATATGGTATTGACGGCAAAATATGCTACAGAATATTTCGTTCTGTATTGACAGGTTTAATATTTCAAAATCGATAATTATGTTGTTTTTTATTATTACAAGTAGGCCTATCTCTGCATTTATGTTAACCTACAGACTTTCAAACATGAAAATGTCATGTATTAATATGTATTCGTGTCAAAATGGCATATAAACATCTTTTCCTATGCTATTTTGCCTAGAAACGCTTCCAACACGCTCGCGTGTCGCGTGAAAAATAGGCGTCTCTTCTATTTGAAGCATGCACGCGTTTTCCGTGCGGCTCGGACCTTGCGTAAGCCGCGCGGCTGACTCAGGCAGTATGCAAGCTCTAACCGGTTAACATGGGAGCCGAAATAAAAACGGACACGCCACGCAGCCGAGACGCTCACGGCACGCTTGCAGTGTGTCCCCGGCCTAAGGTGGAGGAAGGGTTGAGTACTGCTGAATCCATCTCAGTCACCACCGATGGATGGACGTCCATTGCCACAGACAGCTATGACTATAACCGCACACTATATCACGGCCGATTGGCAAATAGAAAACCCCATCCTCCAAACACGCACTGTGTATCAGAGCCACAGGCAGTAAGGCTCAGTTACCAATTTTCTTTGTAAATGTAAGATTGATAGAAGAAGATTTTTAAAAATGCTCGAATCATCTCCCCTATGGACTTTAGTTCTGTTTGTTTTTTTAACAGTGTTTTATTACAAAGAAAACAGAAGTGTTATAGCTTTGGCTATATAGTTTAATTTACTTAGGTATTTTGTTATTAATTTGCATAGTTAATATTGTTATTTGGTGTTCAGTTTATACAGGTTTTTCAAATGTTATTTAATTTATTTATTTTTTTTTCCCTCAAAATATTCCCCCCCCCCGCATATCGAGGTTTGTATCGTACCGTGGGTCAAAAATCGTGATACGAACCGAATCGTGGGTTTAGTGTATCGTTACAGCCCTACTATACATGTTTTTAATTTCCCTCACTCCACAACAAATCCTTTAAATTTAACAGTATTCAGATCAAAACAGGAATGAAAATTTAATTATTTATTTAATAATTTATTATTTACTCAAAATAAGTATATAGAGAGGGTATGCACGTGACGTCATCGTCAGCCAGAGTGACTTTGATAAATATTTTTGTACCGAATAAGGCTTATATAAATGTCAGAAAACATGATTCTTGGCTGATTCCTGTCAATATCCATTGATCACTGGATCATCTTTGGTATGTTGTATGGAACACTATACTGAGTCCAACATTTAGTTACTTTAAATTGATAACTCAATCAATTTAATAGACCCAGCTGAGAGGGAATGTCCTGGCAGGAAAGTGACATTGATGCATACCCTCTATTCATTATATACAACTTTAATTACAAATGCAAAGCATTACATTTATTTAAAGCGAATCTGAAACAACATTTGTGTGTGGGAATTGGGAAATGCGATACACCTCTGTTTTGCAGCTCAAGGTTAAATAATTAAATCGCTTTGGAATATATCACAGCACGTTATATAGTATACAGTGTATATATACATATATGTAACACGTATACAGTGTTTATATATATATATATATATATATATATATATATATATATATATATATATATATATATATATATATATATGTGTGTGTGTGTATATACACACACATTCATGTCCATGATACAATAATATACATTATCAAGTATTTTTAAGTGTTGAATTCATTCAAATTAAATGTAAAGGCTGATTTACCTTGTAATCAGCAGGTTTTTGTTCTCCAAGAACAAAACTTGTGTGATTGCATCTTTGTGTCCTTTGAGCCTGTACAGACCACACTCATTGATGACATCCCACAGAATCACGTCTGTGTCCTGAAACACAATAACATAGAAAATGACTTTGGTTCAGGCAAAAATGAACATCTGCTTTGTAAATTTTAAATTGTAGTCTCACTTTTGAGCCAGTGACAAGACGAGCGCCCAGTGCATCATATTTAATGACTGAGACAGCGGATTTGTGTCCACTGAAGGAGATGTTGCTTTCACCGTTAAGTAGACTAAAGATGCGTACACCTCCATCTTCATAACCCACCGCTATGTGGACACCATCAGGAGAGGGACACAGGTACGTCACCTCATGCTTTTTACCTTCAAGTATAAGAACCTGAGGAGTTAAAAGGGAGAGAAGGTGAGTGCAACATTCGGGAGTTTATGAGTCAATGTACTACTACATGATCTTTTTAAAACATTTAAATACCTTCTCAGCTTTGCGGACATCCCATATGAAGACATGTTCACAGGCTCCCACAGCGACATATCGACCCTTCTCACCACCCCTGAGGGTCACAAACGCGATGTTGGCCTTCTGATTGCCAATCACCCCGAATACAGCACTTGCCACATAGCGCAGGTACTGCTTTGTTAAACCCATGGCAAACAAGAGGCTGTAAACACAAAATTACAGTAGGGGATTCATGTAAAATGTCACTGACTTTATCTAGTGCACATTTTGTCATGTGAACACATAATTTAAAAAGGCCCAAAATACATAACTGCATATTAGAGTAATTTTTGTACAGGATGAATGTTTTTTACATTAAAGCAAAAGTGTTTATATTTGTAACTGTTCAGTGAAACAGCCTGCACATAACATAAGACAAGTTGAACCACTTAAACCACTATTTCGTCATATTGATGGCAGCTTACATTAGCATATCAACATTTATCAACATTAGAGATTAAAACCAGATCTGTGGTTGTGACGTTGTTCAATGGTATTTTGGTTCTTCGGCTGCACTAAAGGCCCATTCCCACCTCCAAAAGCTATGATTGCCATTTATAATGTACATTAAAAAACAAACAAAAACAAACAGTCTATAACCTGAAAGTGAGCAACTATTACTGCCACACCACGTTTTCAAGTCCATGCGACGATGTACACAGCAAAGCGAACCACATGCAGTTCGTGTAATCTTGTATATAAAGAGCTAGAAATATGCAGATATTAGAAAGTAACAAAATAAGTCACTGTGTACAGAAAAAGAAGTTACATACTTTGTCGATTTGATATATATATATTATATCTGAAGTCCTACTGTGGATGAGGAGAACGTCTGCATGCTTTCAGTCGCATGCGTGACATCCAGTAATGCAAAGACTAAAGAGGTAGACTACCGAGCAAAACTACGATGTTAATTCACAAATGTTTTAGGAATTTTTCTATGGACATATGTGTCATAGCAAAATATTTGTTTTAATTTTTCATCCTTACTCCCACTCCTTATGCGTTTTAATTATCTTTTCTTCTTATGAATTATGTGCATGTATCGATTACTTCGGTCTGTGACGTCATGTTGCTGTCCATGATGCCTGACCATTTTTTACGGTCTATGGGCCTGACTGATTCCCTGCCTACAATTTTATTTATGTCTTACTGTGTTTATTTATTGTACCCTGATTTTTTGTATATTTTGTATTTCTTTAAAAGCAATAAAAAACGGAAGAAAAAAAAGATTCCCTGCCTATGTGTTTATTACAATTAAAAAATGTATTGAATTTGTCTATTCATTATACTTTATTATTCTCATTTTAATTTTGAGGTGAAGGTAGAATGTCGATTCAAATCTATGATCTATGCGTTTTCTATAGTTAACGACAAAATAGCCACGGTCCCTCTGTAATACCGGAAGTGATGATTTTTGTCCTCGTGAATCAGCTGATCAGGAAACTCGCTGAATGTTGCAAACACGATGTGTTGACCACAAGCAGCTAAAATCACATTTTAACAATGGTCTATTTAAAAGCGGAAGCACAGGAGGATGACAGTGATCTCTAGCACTATCTTTAACGGATTAAACCGAGCTACCGTGGGTTTGTTTTTGCAGTAGACAGGACTGAATAGCTACATCAGTGGACATCAGGTAACGTTAGGTTGCTGGTCATTGTGGTTGTAATTTGTTGCATTTTCATCAACTCTATATGGTTAGAATTAGTATGAGGTGTTTTTTTTTCCCTTTCTATCTTCCTTGCTGCATGATTAAGTGTGCTTATTGCCATCGAAATGAGACTTGTATATATTTGAACAAACTCCCAGCTTTGTTGTTGTCGATTAAATCTAATTTGGAGAGTCGACCTTTACACATGCAGCTCATTTCTGTTGAATATCTTATCTGTTCCTGGAGTCCTGTCTGTCTGCACAGATAGAGCCTCTCTGTTGTGCTTGAAAGTCAATTACGTTCATAAACACTACACTTCTCAACACTGCAGCTGCTGCACCAGACACAGAAATTATTGCTGACTACTTTTTCAATTATTGACACATTCTGGAGGATTGAAATTTAAACATTGTGACTGTGTGGAAAGCACCACACTGTATTCAAATCTAATTGTAATGTCTTAAATTCATTGTAATCCCGAGTTATTATGTTTTATAAACTGGTATATATATATATATATATATATATATATATATATATATATATATATATATATATATATATATATATATATATATATAAACACAACATACTTACTATAGTGGTTCTCAATGATCCAGGAGACCAAGGCCCACTAGGGGGCCTAAGCAAACTTCCAAGATGGCTTAAAATGGTTTTAAAACAGCCAGAGGCGCACAGTAGAGAAGTATTTTTACTTTCTACTGAAGTACATTTTTGAAGCATATGTACTTTATCAGTGTTCTTTGGAAAACATTTACCTCACAACATTCCAAAGTGTAGTATTGTACTTTTGAATGCACTTTTGAAATGATATTCAAGTGTCAGATTGAATATCATTTAATACTTATTACATTCAAATGTAGGACTTTCTTACTTTTACTCAAGTAAAGGAAATTCAAAATTTTACTTTAGTACAAATATGTAAGTACTAAAGGTTTCTTGTAATTAAGTATTAAAACTAAAATAATAACTTTTATTTATGAAATGTAGTGCAGTAAAAAGTATGACATTATGCTTTGGAATGTTGTAAAAGTAAAACATTTCCAAAGAAAAACACAGATAAAGCACATATGCTTAAAAATGTACTTGAGTAAAAAGTTAAATCTGGTACTTCACTATTGTCCGTCTCTGAAAATAGCCAAACTTAATCAAAATGATTACCAATTCTAAAAATTAGGAAGTGTAACATTTAATTTACCGTTAAATGTTAAATTAACCTGAAATTCAATCAGTCAAATCTTGTCAGTCATTGTATCTACCCACCTACATGTTTAAACTGATGCAGACATAGTGTGTTTGATTGCTAATATGGCCCAGGGGTCCATTTCGTCATACCTCGCTTAAAGGGTAGGGTCACCCAAAAATGAACATTCTGTCATTAACTACTCACCCTGATGTGGTTCCAAACCTGTAAGACGTTTCATTTTTCAGAACACAAATGAAGATATTTTTTAATTAAAAAATGCTTTCTGAATCATCCATAGGCAGCAATGTGTTGCAACTTTCAAGTTGACATGTGACTCCAGTGGTTCAACCTTAATGTTATGAAGTGATAAGAATAATTTGTGTGCGCAAAAAAGCAAACAAAAATAATTGCAGTCACATGGACCTGATGAATTGCTGGACATTTATAAGGAAACAGCCAAGCTAACAAAATGAAAAAAGTTATACAAGTTATAATTAAATGTATATGTTAATGTATATAATATTAAATGTACTGTTCATTACATTATTCCCTATTATTTCCATTATTTCACAATTTCTAGTATTTGTACAGGCATTCTATTTTAATTTTAATGTTGTAATTGGCAATTAATATAATTTTACCTGTTACGCAGATTTCACGACAGCGTTAAAGTTTCTTGAGGCTCAATACATTTTTTCTAATGGCACAGCCAACAGCATTTTTATTTAGTTCTTTACATCTCCTATGCTGCATCAAGCCATTCCAACAATAGGTGATGTCTTTTCTTAAATTAATACATGGCTTAGACTAAATGTACATCATGTGTGTAAGACTCCAATACAATTATTAGGTTATTATTCCCTCATGAATAAATCTCTCAGTAAGTAAAACTGGCTGTGTCTATCTTATGATATACTACACAACATTATATTATTTTCAAAGGAATTATTCAATTATTATTGTTATTATTTTAAATTATCTCTGGCTGTTATCTGGACCTATTATTATGACCGCAACTCCAGGATGAGCTTAGAAGAACCTAACAATCATGTCAAATCGTGTAATCCAGATATGAAGAACAGACCCCAGGGCACACTAAAGTCTATTTGTATGTAAACACTTCTCTCTGTCTTTCAGTTCAACAATTTTCAGTGACGCAACATCATGGATCCTTTGGGAGCTCGTTCCCAGTTTGTGGAGGTCCAGAGCCTTCACACATGGGACCAGCCTCAGGGAGTCCAAGATGAGGTAGATGGAGGAAACCACTTAAGAGAGGAGGAACACAAGCTAACAAATCATGTCAACTCCTTAACGTCCCCTTTCCCCTCCAGACAAGACATCAACAGCAAGATTGTCCTATAGTAAGTGTTATTTACACTGCTATTGATAGTCCCCAAACCTTCTATTTTTCCTGAATCCTACATAAACTTCTGTGGTTGTTTAAGCATAAATCGCTTAATAGTTTTTTTGCTTTAATTCCAGCCTTCACCCTAAAAGCATAAGCATCCAACTTGCTTATAAATGTAATTTTATTTTGCTGTCTTAGTTTGATATTTAAATAATTTAGACCTAAAGCATTTTATTCCTCTGCATGTCTCTTTGTATCAGTTATTTTAACCAGCTCATTACTTTTTTAGTCATTCCCTCGTGCACACAAATCCTCTTTATAGCTCAGTCACATGCGACCTTCTGAGAAGTCCTTCTTGCTGTGCTTTCTGGCGAATATAGCTGTGTTAGGGCGGGATCAAATTCATAGTTTCTCTTTTTCAGAAAGGGGAAATGTATTGCATGTAGCTTCTCTATGAAGTCTATTTCAGAAAACCAGTCCTTCTGGAAGTTCAGACAGGAAAATAATTCAGCAGTGCACATTGTTTTGTGCTTGCAGGATTTGTATTTAACTGAAAAACATTATTTTGATAAAGAAAATGTTACACAATAATATTAACACTTAATAATATTATTAGGGGCCAAGCACCGAAGGTGCGGAGGCACCTATTGAAATCGTTAGTGTTCCTATTATTAGGGGCCAAGCACCGAAGGTGCGGAGGCACCTATTGAAATCGTTAGTGTTCCTATTATTAGGGGCCAAGCACCGAAGGTGCGGAGGCACCTATTGAAATCGTTAGTGTTCCTATTATTAGGGGCCAAGCACCGAAGGTGCGGAGGCACCTATTGAAATCGTTAGTGTTCCTATTATTAGGGGCCAAGCACCGAAGGTGCGGAGGCACCTATTGAAATCGTTAGTGTTCCTATTATTATTCTGCTTCTTCTTCTTCTTTTTCCGCCATAGGAGTCTCTGGCAGCCCATAGAACCGTATGGTAAAAAGTTGTGAAATTTGGCACACTCATAGAGGCCAGTCTGAGCTGTCACTATAGCAAATTTGGTGCCTCTAACTCAATCCCTCTAGCGCCACCACCTGTCCAAAGTTTCACTCATATTTATGCTTATAACTTTTGACCCCTAAGGGCTAGAAACAAAATTCTTTTTTCATCGGATTCCTTGGCTCAAGCCGATTCGATTTCACCCTATGATGTCATTTTCCGGTATGCAAATTTTCCCGCCATTTTGAATTTTCTGAAAAACCTACTTTTTCGAACTCCTCCTAGGCCGTTGCTCCGATTTTCACGAAAATTGAAACAGATCATCTTCAGAGCATGTTGACAAAAAGTTATGGAATTCAAGTTGATTCGTCCAATCGTTTTCAATAAACGCACAAACAAATTTTACGTGGAGGTTGCAAAAACACACTAAAGGCTATATCTCCGCAACGCTTTATCGTATTCAAACCAACCTTGGTACATGTCATCACAAGCATGACTTGAAGCAACATGCAGCGTTTCGGCGCAGCGCCACCTACCTGTCCGGAGATACGAAAAATGCCTATTTTGGCTTATAACTTCTGAACCGTTTATCCAAAAATCATAAAATTGGTCTCATTAGATTCAGGGCGTCATGCCGAGTCGACTGATATCCAATTTTACCATGTCGGCCATTTTGGATGTCGGCCATTTTGAATTATGTGCAAAAATGCTGTATTTTATGAACGCATGAACAGATTGTTATGAAACTTGGTATGGGTCATCACCACGATGCCCTGAAGTAGCCTGAGAAGTTTCGAAACAGCGCCACCTAGTGGAGAATTTTTTTTTTCAAACGCTTATAACTTTGGGTGTGGTTGACATATTTTGATGGGAGTGTGTTTTTTGGTCTCCTGAATCCTTGCCGACTCCAACGATACCAGACTTGCCAGGTTTCGGCATATGGTTTGCGCAGAGTTGTAATTTAGTGCTTAAAAAACATTTGCTGATATCTTCGAAACCGCTAGTCCGATCGAGACGAAACCAGCCTCAGAAGTTCGGAAACATAGGTCGATAGCTATACGCTAATGCCCAAATCTCAAAATATTGATAGTAAGGGGTAGTAAAATCCAATCAAAGTCAGGTGTCAGTCCTTTTTTACGTGTTTTTTCATATAAATGTCTATAACTCCAAAACAAAATGAGATATTTTCACCAAACTTGACACACATATGTATGGGCTCACTATGAGGACACATAAAAAAATTGGTGGGATTGTGCCTCTTGGTGGCGCTATAATAAAACAAAACATGAAATTCCCATTGACTTCAATGCAGTATTATGGTTTAAAATGCTAATGCTATAATTTAAGAATGCATTAGCGTATCGTTACAAAACTCGGTATGTGTCTTCCGCTCCATGTCCTGAAGATACTCAAAAAGTTTCGGGGTAGCGCCACCTTGTGGTCAAAAGTTGTAATAAAATGTACAAAAATGCTAATAACTTTTGATTAAATTAACCCATTGTAATGAAACTGGTCATAATACAGTCAATGGCTCATGCCGAGAACATGGATACCAATTGTGCCATATTTTGCAAACCTATCTGTCCTCCGTCTTGTTATTTGTTAAAAACCTACTTTTTCAAACTCATCCTAGACCGTTTGTCCGATTTTCACCAAAATTGATCCGTATCGTCTTCAGACCATGCTGACAAATACTTATGGATTTCGGATTGATAGACAAAACAGTTTTCATATACCACTGCAACAGAGTTGAGCCATGATGCAAAAATTACTCTTGAGGCTGTATCTCTGCAATGCTTTGACATATTGACACCAAACTTTGCATGTGTCATTGTCATCTCAATCTGACTAAACCACATCAGTTTCGTAACAGTGACACCTATTGGTCGAAAGTGATAAACCATTAAACTATTATTATTGACTGTATTTAAAATTTGACTGCTATTTTGCCTAAAATCAACTTAATAGGTCCTTAATGGCTCATTGTTGCAGTTGGCTTGAGACTTCCAGCCATGCTGGCATGTCTTGTCTTCTTCTTTGCGCTTGGCCCCGATAATGGCTGCTTGCAGCTATATTTAGGGGCCAAGCACCGAAGGTGCGGAGGCACCTATTGAAATCGTTAGTGTTCCTATTATTAGGGGCCAAGCACCGAAGGTGCGGAGGCACCTATTGAAATCGTTAGTGTTCCTATTATTAGGGGCCAAGCACCGAAGGTGCGGAGGCACCTATTGAAATCGTTAGTGTTCCTATTATTAGGGGCCAAGCACCGAAGGTGCGGAGGCACCTATTGAAATCGTTAGTGTTCCTATTATTATTCTGCTTCTTCTTCTTCTTCTTCTTCCGCCATAGGAGTCTCTGGCAGCCCATAGAACCGTATGGTAAAAAGTTGTGAAATTTGGCACACTCATAGAGGGCAGTCTGAGCTGTCACTATAGCAAATTTGGTGCCTCTAACTCAATCCCTCTAGCGCCACCACCTGTCCAAAGTTTCACTCATATTTATGCTTATAACTTTTGACCCCTAAGGGCTAGAAACAAAATTCTTTTTTCATCGGATTCCTTGGCTCAAGCCGATTCGATTTCACCCTATGATGTCATTTTCCGGTATGCAAATTTTCCCGCCATTTTGAATTTTCTGAAAAACCTACTTTTTCGAACTCCTCCTAGGCCGTTGCTCCGATTTTCACGAAAATTGAAACAGATCATCTTCAGAGCATGTTGACAAAAAGTTATGGAATTCAAGTTGATTCGTCCAATCGTTTTCAATAAACGCACAAACAAATTTTACGTGGAGGTTGCAAAAACACACTAAAGGCTATATCTCCGCAACGCTTTATCGTATTCAAACCAACCTTGGTACATGTCATCACAAGCATGACTTGAAGCAACATGCAGCGTTTCGGCGCAGCGCCACCTACCTGTCCGGAGATACGAAAAATGCCTATTTTGGCTTATAACTTCTGAACCGTTTATCCAAAAATCATAAAATTGGTCTCATTAGATTCAGGGCGTCATGCCGAGTCGACTGATATCCAATTTTACCATGTCGGCCATTTTGGATGTCGGCCATTTTGAATTATGTGCAAAAATGCTGTATTTTATGAACGCATGAACAGATTGTTATGAAACTTGGTATGGGTCATCACCACGATGCCCTGAAGTAGCCTGAGAAGTTTCGAAACAGCGCCACCTAGTGGAGAATTTTTTTTTTCAAACGCTTATAACTTTGGGTGTGGTTGACATATTTTGATGGGAGTGTGTTTTTTGGTCTCCTGAATCCTTGCCGACTCCAACGATACCAGACTTGCCAGGTTTCGGCATATGGTTTGCGCAGAGTTGTAATTTAGTGCTTAAAAAACATTTGCTGATATCTTCGAAACCGCTAGTCCGATCGAGACGAAACCAGCCTCAGAAGTTCGGAAACATAGGTCGATAGCTATACGCTAATGCCCAAATCTCAAAATATTGATAGTAAGGGGTAGTAAAATCCAATCAAAGTCAGGTGTCAGTCATTTTTTACGTGTTTTTTCATATAAATGTCTATAACTCCAAAACAAAATGAAATATTTTCACCAAACTTGACACACATATGTATGGGCTCACTACGAGGACACATAAAAAAATTGGTGGGATTGTGCCTCTTGGTGGCGCTATAATAAAACAAAACATGAAATTCCCATTGACTTCAATGCAGTATTACGGTTTAAAATGCTAATGCTATAATTTAAGAATGCACTAGTGTATCATTACAAAACTCGGTATGTGTCTTCCGCTCTATGTCCCGAAGATATTCAAAAAGTTTCGGGGCAGCGCCACCTTGTGGTCAAAAGTTGTAATAAAATGTACAAAAATGCTAATAACTTTTGATTAAATTAGCCTATTGTAATGAGACTGGTCATAATACATTCATTGGCTCATGCCGAGAAGATAGATACCAATTTTGCCATATTTTGCAAACATATCTGTGCTCCATCTTGTTATTTGTTAAAAATCTACTTTTTCAAACTCATCCTAGACCGTTTGTCCGATTTTCACCAAAATTGATCCGTATCGTCTTCAGACCATGCTGACAAATAGTTATGGATTTCGGATTGATAGACAAAACTGTTTTCATATACCACTGCAACAGAGTTGAGCCATGATGCAAAAATGACTCTTGAGGCTGTATCTCTGCAATGCTTTGACATATTGACACCAAACTTTGCATGTGTCATTGTCATCTCAATCTGACTAAACCACATCAGTTTCGTAACAGTGACACCTATTGGTCGAAAGTGATAAACCATTAAACCATTATTATTGACTGGATTTAAAATTTGACTGCTATTTTGCCTAAAATCAACTTAATAGGTCCTTAATGGCTCATTGTTGCAGTTGGCTTGAGACTTCCAGCCATGCTGGCATGTCTTGTCTTCTTCTTTGCGCTTGGCCCCGATAATGGCTGCTTGCAGCTATATTTATTATTCTGCTTCTTCCGCCATAGGAGTCTCTGGCAGCCCATAGAACCGTATGGTAAAAAGTTGTGAAATTTGGCACACTCATAGAGGCCAGTCTGAGCTGTCACTATAGCAAATTTGGTGCCTCTAACTCAATCCCTCTAGCGCCACCACCTGTCCAAAGTTTCACTCATATTTATGCTTATAACTTTTGACCCCTAAGGGCTAGAAACAAAATTCTTTTTTCATCGGATTCCTTGGCTCAAGCCGATTCGATTTCACCCTATGATGTCATTTTCCGGTATGCAAATTTTCCCGCCATTTTGAATTTTCTGAAAAACCTACTTTTTCGAACTCCTCCTAGGCCGTTGCTCCGATTTTCACGAAAATTGAAACAGATCATCTTCAGAGCATGTTGACAAAAAGTTATGGAATTCAAGTTGATTCGTCCAATCGTTTTCAATAAACGCACAAACAAATTTTACGTGGAGGTTGCAAAAACACACTAAAGGCTATATCTCCACAACGCTTTATCGTATTCAAACCAAACTTGGTACATGTCATCACAAGCATGACCTGAAGCAACATGCAGCGTTTCGGCGCAGCGCCACCTACTGGTCCGGAGATACGAAAAATGCATATTTTGGCTTATAACTTCTGAACCGTTTATCCAAAAATCATAAAATTGGTCTCATTAGATTCAGGGCGTCATGCCGAGTCGACTGATATCCAATTTTACCATGTCGGCCATTTTGGATGTCGGCCATTTTGAATTATGTGCAAAAATGCTGTATTTTATGAACGCATGAACGGATTGTTACGAAACTTGGTATGGGTCATCACCACGATGCCCTGAAGTAGCCTGAGAAGTTTCGAAACAGCGCCACCTAGTGGAGAAATTTTTTTTTCAAACGCTTATAACTTTGGGTGTGGTTGACATATTTTGATGGGAGTGTGTTTTTTGGTCTCCTGAATCCTTGCCGACTCCAACGATACCAGACTTGCCAGGTTTCGGCATATGGTTTGCGCAGAGTTGTAATTTAGTGCTTAAAAAACATTTGCTGATATCTTCGAAACCGCTAGTCCGATCGAGACGAAACCAGCCTCAGAAGTTCGGAAACATAGGTCGATAGCTATACGCTAATGCCCAAATCTCAAAATATTGATAGTAAGGGGTAGTAAAATCCAATCAAAGTCAGGTGTCAGTCATTTTTTACGTGTTTTTTCATATAAATGTCTATAACTCCAAAACAAAATGAAATATTTTCACCAAACTTGACACACATATGTATGGGCTCACTACGAGGACACATAAAAAAATTGGTGGGATTGTGCCTCTTGGTGGCGCTATAATAAAACAAAACATGAAATTCCCATTGACTTCAATGCAGTATTACGGTTTAAAATGCTAATGCTATAATTTAAGAATGCACTAGTGTATCATTACAAAACTCGGTATGTGTCTTCCGCTCTATGTCCCGAACATATTCAAAAAGTTTCGGGGCAGCGCCACCTTGTGGTCAAAAGTTGTAATAAAATGTACAAAAATGCTAATAACTTTTGATTAAATTAGCCTATTGTAATGAGACTGGTCATAATACATTCATTGGCTCATGCCGAGAAGATAGATACCAATTTTGCCATATTTTGCAAACATATCTGTGCTCCATCTTGTTATTTGTTAAAAATCTACTTTTTCAAACTCATCCTAGACCGTTTGTCCGATTTTCACCAAAATTGATCCGTATCGTCTTCAGACCATGCTGACAAATAGTTATGGATTTCGGATTGATAGACAAAACAGTTTTCATATACCACTGCAACAGAGTTGAGCCATGATGCAAAAATTACTCTTGAGGCTGTATCTCTGCAATGCTTTGACATATTGACACCAAACTTTGCATGTGTCATTGTCATCTCAATCTTACTAAACCACATCAGTTTCGTAACAGTGACACCTATTGGTCGAAAGTGATAAACCATTAAACCATTATTATTGACTGTATTTAAAATTTGACTGCTATTTTGCCTAAAATCAACTTAATAGGTCCTTAATGGCTCATTGTTGCAGTTGGCTTGAGACTTCCAGCCATGCTGGCATGTCTTGTCTTCTTCTTTGCGCTTGGCCCCGATAATGGCTGCTTGTTATTATTCTGCTTCTTCTTCTTCTTCTTCTTTTTCCGCCATAGGAGTCTCTGGCAGCCCATAGAACCGTATGGTAAAAAGTTGTGAAATTTGGCACACTCATAGAGGCCAGTCTGAGCTGTCACTATAGCAAATTTGGTGCCTCTAACTCAATCTCTCTAGCGCCACCACCTGTCCAAAGTTTCACTCATATTTATGCTTATAACTTTTGACCCCTAAGGGCTAGAAACAAAATTCTTTTTTCATCGGATTCCTTGGCTCAAGCCGATTCGATTTCACCCTATGATGTCATTTTCCGTTATGCAAATTTTCCCGCCATTTTGAATTTTCTGAAAAACCTACTTTTTCTAACTCCTCCTAGGCCGTTGCTCCGATTTTCATGAAAATTGAAACAGATCATCTTCATAGCATGCTGACAAAAAGTTATGGAATTTAAGTTGATTCGTCCAATCGTTTTCAATAAACGCACAAACAAATTTTACGTAGAGGTTGCAAAAACACACTAAAGGCTATATCTCCACAACGCTTTATCGTATTCAAACCAAACTTGGTACATGTCATCACAAGCATGACCTGAAGCAACATGCAGCGTTTCGGCGCAGCGCCACCTACTGGTCCGGAGATACGAAAAATGCATATTTTGGCTTATAACTTCTGAACCGTTTATCCAAAAATCATAAAATTGGTCTCATTAGATTCAGGGCGTCATGCCGAGTCGACTGATATCCAATTTTACCATGTCGGCCATTTTGGATGTCGGCCATTTTGAATTATGTGCAAAAATGCTGTATTTTATGAACGCATGAACGGATTGTTACGAAACTTGGTATGGGTCATCACCACGATGCCCTGAAGTAGCCTGAGAAGTTTCGAAACAGCGCCACCTAGTGGATAATTCTTTTTTTTCAAACGCTTATAACTTTGGGTGTGAGTGAAAAATTTTGATGGGAGTAGCTTTTTTGGGCTCCTGAATCCTTGCCGAGTCCAACGATACAAGACATGCCCAGTTTCGGCATATGGTTTGCGCAGCGTTGTAATTTAGCGCTTAAAAAACATTTGCTGATATCTTCAAAACCGCTAGTCCGATCGAGACGAAACCAGCCTCAGAAGTTCGGAAACATAGGTCGATAGCTATACGCTAATGCCCAAATGTCAAAATATTGATAGTAAGGGGTAGTAAAATCCAATCAAAGTCAGGTGTCAGTCATTTTTTACGTGTTTTTTCATATAAATGTCTATAACTCCAAAACAAAATGAAATATTTTCACCAAACTTGACACACATATGTATGGGCTCACTACGAGGACACATAAAAAAATTGGTGGGATTGTGCCTCTTGGTGGCGCTATAATAAAACAAAACATGAAATTCCCATTGACTTCAATGCAGTATTACGGTTTAAAATGCTAATGCTATAATTTAAGAATGCACTAGTGTATCATTACAAAACTCGGTATGTGTCTTCCGCTCTATGTCCCGAAGATATTCAAAAAGTTTCGGGGCAGCGCCACCTTGTGGTCAAAAGTTGTAATAAAATGTACAAAAATGCTAATAACTTTTGATTAAATTAGCCTATTGTAATGAGACTGGTCATAATACATTCATTGGCTCATGCCGAGAAGATAGATACCAATTTTGCCATATTTTGCAAACATATCTGTGCTCCATCTTGTTATTTGTTAAAAATCTACTTTTTCAAACTCATCCTAGACCGTTTGTCCGATTTTCACCAAAATTGATCCGTATCGTCTTCAGACCATGCTGACAAATAGTTATGGATTTCGGATTGATAGACAAAACAGTTTTCATATACCACTGCAACAGAGTTGAGCCATGATGCAAAAATTACTCTTGAGGCTGTATCTCTGCAATGCTTTGACATATTGACACCAAACTTTGCATGTGTCATTGTCATCTCAATCTGACTAAACCACATCAGTTTCGTAACAGTGACACCTATTGGTCGAAAGTGATAAACCATTAAACCATTATTATTGACTGTATTTAAAATTTGACTGCTATTTTGCCTAAAATCAACTTAATAGGTCCTTAATGGCTCATTGTTGCAGTTGGCTTGAGACTTCCAGCCATGCTGGCATGTCTTGTCTTCTTCTTTGCGCTTGGCCCCGATAATGGCTGCTTGCAGCTATATTTGTTATTCTGCTTCTTTTTCTTCTTCTTCTTCTTCCGCCATAGGAGTCTCTGGCAGCCCATAGAACCGTATGGTAAAAAGTTGTGAAATTTGGCACACTCATAGAGGCCAGTCTGAGCTGTCACTATAGCAAATTTGGTGCCTCTAACTCAATCCCTCTAGCGCCACCACCTGTCCAAAGTTTCACTCATATTTATGCTTATAACTTTTGACCCCTAAGGGCTAGAAACAAAATTCTTTTTTCATCGGATTCCTTGGCTCAAGCCGATTCGATTTCACCCTATGATGTCATTTTCCGGTATGCAAATTTTCCCGCCATTTTGAATTTTCTGAAAAACCTACTTTTTCGAACTCCTCCTAGGCCGTTGCTCCGATTTTCACGAAAATTGAAACAGATCATCTTCAGAGCATGTTGACAAAAAGTTATGGAATTCAAGTTGATTCGTCCAATCGTTTTCAATAAACGCACAAACAAATTTTACGTGGAGGTTGCAAAAACACACTAAAGGCTATATCTCCGCAACGCTTTATCGTATTCAAACCAACCTTGGTACATGTCATCACAAGCATGACTTGAAGCAACATGCAGCGTTTCGGCGCAGCGCCACCTACCTGTCCGGAGATACGAAAAATGCCTATTTTGGCTTATAACTTCTGAACCGTTTATCCAAAAATCATAAAATTGGTCTCATTAGATTCAGGGCGTCATGCCGAGTCGACTGATATCCAATTTTACCATGTCGGCCATTTTGGATGTCGGCCATTTTGAATTATGTGCAAAAATGCTGTATTTTATGAACGCATGAACAGATTGTTATGAAACTTGGTATGGGTCATCACCACGATGCCCTGAAGTAGCCTGAGAAGTTTCGAAACAGCGCCACCTAGTGGAGAATTTTTTTTTTCAAACGCTTATAACTTTGGGTGTGGTTGACATATTTTGATGGGAGTGTGTTTTTTGGTCTCCTGAATCCTTGCCGACTCCAACGATACCAGACTTGCCAGGTTTCGGCATATGGTTTGCGCAGAGTTGTAATTTAGTGCTTAAAAAACATTTGCTGATATCTTCGAAACCGCTAGTCCGATCGAGACGAAACCAGCCTCAGAAGTTCGGAAACATAGGTCGATAGCTATACGCTAATGCCCAAATCTCAAAATATTGATAGTAAGGGGTAGTAAAATCCAATCAAAGTCAGGTGTCAGTCATTTTTTACGTGTTTTTTCATATAAATGTCTATAACTCCAAAACAAAATGAAATATTTTCACCAAACTTGACACACATATGTATGGGCTCACTACGAGGACACATAAAAAAATTGGTGGGATTGTGCCTCTTGGTGGCGCTATAATAAAACAAAACATGAAATTCCCATTGACTTCAATGCAGTATTACGGTTTAAAATGCTAATGCTATAATTTAAGAATGCACTAGCGTATCGTTACAAAACTCGGTATGTGTCTTCCGCTCCATGTCCCGAAGATACTCAAAAAGTTTCGGGGCAGCGCCACCTTGTGGTCAAAAGTTGTAATAAAATGTACAGAAATGCGAATAACTTTTGATTAAATTAACCCATTGTAATGAAACTGGTCATAATACAGTCAATGGCTCATGCCGAGAACATGGATACCAATTGTGCCATATTTTGCAAACCTATCTGTCCTCCGTCTTGTTATTTGTTAAAAACCTACTTTTTCAAACTCATCCTAGACCGTTTGTCCGATTTTCACCAAAATTGATCCGTATCGTCTTCAGACCATGCTGACAAATAGTTATGGATTTCGGATTGATAGACAAAACAGTTTTCATATACCACTCCAACAGAGTTGAGCCATGATGCAAAAATTACTCTTGAGGCTGTATCTCTGCAATGCTTTGACATATTGACACCAAACTTTGCATGTGTCATTGTCATCTCAATCTGACTAAACCACATCAGTTTCGTAACAGTGACACCTATTGGTCGAAAGTGATAAACCATTAAACCATTATTATTGACTGTATTTAAAATTTGACTGCTATTTTGCCTAAAATCAACTTAATAGGTCCTTAATGGCTCATTGTTGCAGTTGGCTTGAGACTTCCAGCCATGCTGGCATGTCTTGTCTTCTTCTTTGCGCTTGGCCCCGATAATGGCTGCTTGCAGCTATATTTAGGGGCCAAGCACCGAAGGTGCGGAGGCACCTATTGAAATCGTTAGTGTTCCTATTATTAGGGGCCAAGCACCGAAGGTGCGGAGGCACCTATTGAAATCGTTAGTGTTCCTATTATTATTCTGCTTCTTCTTCTTTTTCCGCCATAGGAGTCTCTGGCAGCCCATAGAACCGTATGGTAAAAAGTTGTGAAATTTGGCACACTCATAGAGGCCAGTCTGAGCTGTCACTATAGCAAATTTGGTGCCTCTAACTCAATCCCTCTAGCGCCACCACCTGTCCAAAGTTTCACTCATATTTATGCTTATAACTTTTGACCCCTAAGGGCTAGAAACAAAATTCTTTTTTCATCGGATTCCTTGGCTCAAGCCGATTCGATTTCACCCTATGATGTCATTTTCCGGTATGCAAATTTTCCCGCCATTTTGAATTTTCTGAAAAACCTACTTTTTCGAACTCCTCCTAGGCCGTTGCTCCGATTTTCACGAAAATTGAAACAGATCATCTTCAGAGCATGTTGACAAAAAGTTATGGAATTCAAGTTGATTCGTCCAATCGTTTTCAATAAACGCACAAACAAATTTTACGTGGAGGTTGCAAAAACACACTAAAGGCTATATCTCCGCAACGCTTTATCGTATTCAAACCAACCTTGGTACATGTCATCACAAGCATGACTTGAAGCAACATGCAGCGTTTCGGCGCAGCGCCACCTACCTGTCCGGAGATACGAAAAATGCCTATTTTGGCTTATAACTTCTGAACCGTTTATCCAAAAATCATAAAATTGGTCTCATTAGATTCAGGGCGTCATGCCGAGTCGACTGATATCCAATTTTACCATGTCGGCCATTTTGGATGTCGGCCATTTTGAATTATGTGCAAAAATGCTGTATTTTATGAACGCATGAACAGATTGTTATGAAACTTGGTATGGGTCATCACCACGATGCCCTGAAGTAGCCTGAGAAGTTTCGAAACAGCGCCACCTAGTGGAGAATTTTTTTTTTCAAACGCTTATAACTTTGGGTGTGGTTGACATATTTTGATGGGAGTGTGTTTTTTGGTCTCCTGAATCCTTGCCGACTCCAACGATACCAGACTTGCCAGGTTTCGGCATATGGTTTGCGCAGAGTTGTAATTTAGTGCTTAAAAAACATTTGCTGATATCTTCGAAACCGCTAGTCCGATCGAGACGAAACCAGCCTCAGAAGTTCGGAAACATAGGTCGATAGCTATACGCTAATGCCCAAATCTCAAAATATTGATAGTAAGGGGTAGTAAAATCCAATCAAAGTCAGGTGTCAGTCATTTTTTACGTGTTTTTTCATATAAATGTCTATAACTCCAAAACAAAATGAAATATTTTCACCAAACTTGACACACATATGTATGGGCTCACTACGAGGACACATAAAAAAATTGGTGGGATTGTGCCTCTTGGTGGCGCTATAATAAAACAAAACATGAAATTCCCATTGACTTCAATGCAGTATTACGGTTTAAAATGCTAATGCTATAATTTAAGAATGCACTAGTGTATCATTACAAAACTCGGTATGTGTCTTCCGCTCTATGTCCCGAACATATTCAAAAAGTTTCGGGGCAGCGCCACCTTGTGGTCAAAAGTTGTAATAAAATGTACAAAAATGCTAATAACTTTTGATTAAATTAGCCTATTGTAATGAGACTGGTCATAATACATTCATTGGCTCATGCCGAGAAGATAGATACCAATTTTGCCATATTTTGCAAACATATCTGTGCTCCATCTTGTTATTTGTTAAAAATCTACTTTTTCAAACTCATCCTAGACCGTTTGTCCGATTTTCACCAAAATTGATCCGTATCGTCTTCAGACCATGCTGACAAATAGTTATGGATTTCGGATTGATAGACAAAACAGTTTTCATATACCACTGCAACAGAGTTGAGCCATGATGCAAAAATTACTCTTGAGGCTGTATCTCTGCAATGCTTTGACATATTGACACCAAACTTTGCATGTGTCATTGTCATCTCAATCTGACTAAACCACATCAGTTTCGTAACAGTGACACCTATTGGTCGAAAGTGATAAACCATTAAACCATTATTATTGACTGTATTTAAAATTTGACTGCTATTTTGCCTAAAATCAACTTAATAGGTCCTTAATGGCTCATTGTTGCAGTTGGCTTGAGACTTCCAGCCATGCTGGCATGTCTTGTCTTCTTCTTTGCGCTTGGCCCCGATAATGGCTGCTTGCAGCTATATTTATTATTCTGCTTCTTCTTCTTCTTCTTCTTTTTCTTCCGCCATAGGAGTCTCTGGCAGCCCATAGAACCGTATGGTAAAAAGTTGTGAAATTTGGCACACTCATAGAGGCCAGTCTGAGCTGTCACTATAGCAAATTTGGTGCCTCTAACTCAATCCCTCTAGCGCCACCACCTGTCCAAAGTTTCACTCATATTTATGCTTATAACTTTTGACCCCTAAGGGCTAGAAACAAAATTCTTTTTTCATCGGATTCCTTGGCTCAAGCCGATTCGATTTCACCCTATGATGTCATTTTCCGGTATGCAAATTTTCCCGCCATTTTGAATTTTCTGAAAAACCTACTTTTTCGAACTCCTCCTAGGCCGTTGCTCCGATTTTCACGAAAATTGAAACAGATCATCTTCAGAGCATGTTGACAAAAAGTTATGGAATTCAAGTTGATTCGTCCAATCGTTTTCAATAAACGCACAAACAAATTTTACGTGGAGGTTGCAAAAACACACTAAAGGCTATATCTCCGCAACGCTTTATCGTATTCAAACCAACCTTGGTACATGTCATCACAAGCATGACCTGAAGCAACATGCAGCGTTTCGGCGCAGCGCCACCTACTGGTCCGGAGATACGAAAAATGCATATTTTGGCTTATAACTTCTGAACCGTTTATCCAAAAATCATAAAATTGGTCTCATTAGATTCAGGGCGTCATGCCGAGTCGACTGATATCCAATTTTACCATGTCGGCCATTTTGGATGTCGGCCATTTTGAATTATGTGCAAAAATGCTGTATTTTATGAACGCATGAACGGATTGTTACGAAACTTGGTATGGGTCATCACCACGATGCCCTGAAGTAGCCTGAGAAGTTTCGAAACAGCGCCACCTAGTGGAGAATTTTTTTTTTCAAACGCTTATAACTTTGGGTGTGGTTGACATATTTTGATGGGAGTGTGTTTTTTGGTCTCCTGAATCCTTGCCGACTCCAACGATACCAGACTTGCCAGGTTTCGGCATATGGTTTGCGCAGAGTTGTAATTTAGTGCTTAAAAAACATTTGCTGATATCTTCGAAACCGCTAGTCCGATCGAGACGAAACCAGCCTCAGAAGTTCGGAAACATAGGTCGATAGCTATACGCTAATGCCCAAATCTCAAAATATTGATAGTAAGGGGTAGTAAAATCCAATCAAAGTCAGGTGTCAGTCCTTTTTTACGTGTTTTTTCATATAAATGTCTATAACTCCAAAACAAAATGAGATATTTTCACCAAACTTGACACACATATGTATGGGCTCACTATGAGGACACATAAAAAAATTGGTGGGATTGTGCCTCTTGGTGGCGCTATAATAAAACAAAACATGAAATTCCCATTGACTTCAATGCAGTATTATGGTTTAAAATGCTAATGCTATAATTTAAGAATGCATTAGCGTATCGTTACAAAACTCGGTATGTGTCTTCCGCTCCATGTCCTGAAGATACTCAAAAAGTTTCGGGGTAGCGCCACCTTGTGGTCAAAAGTTGTAATAAAATGTACAGAAATGCGAATAACTTTTGATTAAATTAACCCATTGTAATGAAACTGGTCATAATACAGTCAATGGCTCATGCCGAGAACATGGATACCAATTGTGCCATATTTTGCAAACCTATCTGTCCTCCGTCTTGTTATTTGTTAAAAACCTACTTTTTCAAACTCATCCTAGACCGTTTGTCCGATTTTCACCAAAATTGATCCGTATCGTCTTCAGACCATGCTGACAAATAGTTATGGATTTCGGATTGATAGACAAAACAGTTTTCATATACCACTGCAACAGAGTTGAGCCATGATGCAAAAATTACTCTTGAGGCTGTATCTCTGCAATGCTTTGACATATTGACACCAAACTTTGCATGTGTCATTGTCATCTCAATCTGACTAAACCACATCAGTTTCGTAACAGTGACACCTATTGGTCGAAAGTGATAAACCATTAAACCATTATTATTGACTGTATTTAAAATTTGACTGCTATTTTGCCTAAAATCAACTTAATAGGTCCTTAATGGCTCATTGTTGCAGTTGGCTTGAGACTTCCAGCCATGCTGGCATGTCTTGTCTTCTTCTTTGCGCTTGGCCCCGATAATGGCTGCTTGCAGCTATATTTAGGGGCCAAGCACCGAAGGTGCGGAGGCACCTATTGAAATCGTTAGTGTTCCTATTATTATTCTGCTTCTTCTTCTTCTTCTTCTTCCGCCATAGGAGTCTCTGGCAGCCCATAGAACCGTATGGTAAAAAGTTGTGAAATTTGGCACACTCATAGAGGCCAGTCTGAGCTGTCACTATAGCAAATTTGGTGCCTCTAACTCAATCCCTCTAGCGCCACCACCTGTCCAAAGTTTCACTCATATTTATGCTTATAACTTTTGACCCCTAAGGGCTAGAAACAAAATTCTTTTTTCATCGGATTCCTTGGCTCAAGCCGATTCGATTTCACCCTATGATGTCATTTTCCGGTATGCAAATTTTCCCGCCATTTTGAATTTTCTGAAAAACCTACTTTTTCGAACTCCTCCTAGGCCGTTGCTCCGATTTTCACGAAAATTGAAACAGATCATCTTCAGAGCATGTTGACAAAAAGTTATGGAATTCAAGTTGATTCGTCCAATCGTTTTCAATAAACGCACAAACAAATTTTACGTGGAGGTTGCAAAAACACACTAAAGGCTATATCTCCGCAACGCTTTATCGTATTCAAACCAACCTTGGTACATGTCATCACAAGCATGACTTGAAGCAACATGCAGCGTTTCGGCGCAGCGCCACCTACCTGTCCGGAGATACGAAAAATGCCTATTTTGGCTTATAACTTCTGAACCGTTTATCCAAAAATCATAAAATTGGTCTCATTAGATTCAGGGCGTCATGCCGAGTCGACTGATATCCAATTTTACCATGTCGGCCATTTTGGATGTCGGCCATTTTGAATTATGTGCAAAAATGCTGTATTTTATGAACGCATGAACAGATTGTTATGAAACTTGGTATGGGTCATCACCACGATGCCCTGAAGTAGCCTGAGAAGTTTCGAAACAGCGCCACCTAGTGGAGAATTTTTTTTTTCAAACGCTTATAACTTTGGGTGTGGTTGACATATTTTGATGGGAGTGTGTTTTTTGGTCTCCTGAATCCTTGCCGACTCCAACGATACCAGACTTGCCAGGTTTCGGCATATGGTTTGCGCAGAGTTGTAATTTAGTGCTTAAAAAACATTTGCTGATATCTTCGAAACCGCTAGTCCGATCGAGACGAAACCAGCCTCAGAAGTTCGGAAACATAGGTCGATAGCTATACGCTAATGCCCAAATCTCAAAATATTGATAGTAAGGGGTAGTAAAATCCAATCAAAGTCAGGTGTCAGTCATTTTTTACGTGTTTTTTCATATAAATGTCTATAACTCCAAAACAAAATGAAATATTTTCACCAAACTTGACACACATATGTATGGGCTCACTACGAGGACACATAAAAAAATTGGTGGGATTGTGCCTCTTGGTGGCGCTATAATAAAACAAAACATGAAATTCCCATTGACTTCAATGCAGTATTACGGTTTAAAATGCTAATGCTATAATTTAAGAATGCACTAGTGTATCGTTACAAAACTCGGTATGTGTCTTCCGCTCTATGTCCCGAACATATTCAAAAAGTTTCGGGGCAGCGCCACCTTGTGGTCAAAAGTTGTAATAAAATGTACAAAAATGCTAATAACTTTTGATTAAATTAGCCTATTGTAATGAGACTGGTCATAATACATTCATTGGCTCATGCCGAGAAGATAGATACCAATTTTGCCATATTTTGCAAACATATCTGTGCTCCATCTTGTTATTTGTTAAAAATCTACTTTTTCAAACTCATCCTAGACCGTTTGTCCGATTTTCACCAAAATTGATCCGTATCGTCTTCAGACCATGCTGACAAATAGTTATGGATTTCGGATTGATAGACAAAACAGTTTTCATATACCACTGCAACAGAGTTGAGCCATGATGCAAAAATTACTCTTGAGGCTGTATCTCTGCAATGCTTTGACATATTGACACCAAACTTTGCATGTGTCATTGTCATCTCAATCTGACTAAACCACATCAGTTTCGTAACAGTGACACCTATTGGTCGAAAGTGATAAACCATTAAACCATTATTATTGACTGTATTTAAAATTTGACTGCTATTTTGCCTAAAATCAACTTAATAGGTCCTTAATGGCTCATTGTTGCAGTTGGCTTGAGACTTCCAGCCATGCTGGCATGTCTTGTCTTCTTCTTTGCGCTTGGCCCCGATAATGGCTGCTTGCAGCTATATTTATTATTCTGCTTCTTCTTCTTCTTCTTCTTTTTCTTCCGCCATAGGAGTCTCTGGCAGCCCATAGAACCGTATGGTAAAAAGTTGTGAAATTTGGCACACTCATAGAGGCCAGTCTGAGCTGTCACTATAGCAAATTTGGTGCCTCTAACTCAATCCCTCTAGCGCCACCACCTGTCCAAAGTTTCACTCATATTTATGCTTATAACTTTTGACCCCTAAGGGCTAGAAACAAAATTCTTTTTTCATCGGATTCCTTGGCTCAAGCCGATTCGATTTCACCCTATGATGTCATTTTCCGGTATGCAAATTTTCCCGCCATTTTGAATTTTCTGAAAAACCTACTTTTTCGAACTCCTCCTAGGCCGTTGCTCCGATTTTCACGAAAATTGAAACAGATCATCTTCAGAGCATGTTGACAAAAAGTTATGGAATTCAAGTTGATTCGTCCAATCGTTTTCAATAAACGCACAAACAAATTTTACGTGGAGGTTGCAAAAACACACTAAAGGCTATATCTCCACAACGCTTTATCGTATTCAAACCAAACTTGGTACATGTCATCACAAGCATGACCTGAAGCAACATGCAGCGTTTCGGCGCAGCGCCACCTACTGGTCCGGAGATACGAAAAATGCATATTTTGGCTTATAACTTCTGAACCGTTTATCCAAAAATCATAAAATTGGTCTCATTAGATTCAGGGCGTCATGCCGAGTCGACTGATATCCAATTTTACCATGTCGGCCATTTTGGATGTCGGCCATTTTGAATTATGTGCAAAAATGCTGTATTTTATGAACGCATGAACGGATTGTTACGAAACTTGGTATGGGTCATCACCACGATGCCCTGAAGTAGCCTGAGAAGTTTCGAAACAGCGCCACCTAGTGGAGAATTTTTTTTTTCAAACGCTTATAACTTTGGGTGTGGTTGACATATTTTGATGGGAGTGTGTTTTTTGGTCTCCTGAATCCTTGCCGACTCCAACGATACCAGACTTGCCAGGTTTCGGCATATGGTTTGCGCAGAGTTGTAATTTAGTGCTTAAAAAACATTTGCTGATATCTTCGAAACCGCTAGTCCGATCGAGACGAAACCAGCCTCAGAAGTTCGGAAACATAGGTCGATAGCTATACGCTAATGCCCAAATCTCAAAATATTGATAGTAAGGGGTAGTAAAATCCAATCAAAGTCAGGTGTCAGTCCTTTTTTACGTGTTTTTTCATATAAATGTCTATAACTCCAAAACAAAATGAGATATTTTCACCAAACTTGACACACATATGTATGGGCTCACTATGAGGACACATAAAAAAATTGGTGGGATTGTGCCTCTTGGTGGCGCTATAATAAAACAAAACATGAAATTCCCATTGACTTCAATGCAGTATTATGGTTTAAAATGCTAATGCTATAATTTAAGAATGCATTAGCGTATCGTTACAAAACTCGGTATGTGTCTTCCGCTCCATGTCCTGAAGATACTCAAAAAGTTTCGGGGTAGCGCCACCTTGTGGTCAAAAGTTGTAATAAAATGTACAGAAATGCGAATAACTTTTGATTAAATTAACCCATTGTAATGAAACTGGTCATAATACAGTCAATGGCTCATGCCGAGAACATGGATACCAATTGTGCCATATTTTGCAAACCTATCTGTCCTCCGTCTTGTTATTTGTTAAAAACCTACTTTTTCAAACTCATCCTAGACCGTTTGTCCGATTTTCACCAAAATTGATCCGTATCGTCTTCAGACCATGCTGACAAATAGTTATGGATTTCGGATTGATAGACAAAACAGTTTTCATATACCACTGCAACAGAGTTGAGCCATGATGCAAAAATTACTCTTGAGGCTGTATCTCTGCAATGCTTTGACATATTGACACCAAACTTTGCATGTGTCATTGTCATCTCAATCTGACTAAACCACATCAGTTTCGTAACAGTGACACCTATTGGTCGAAAGTGATAAACCATTAAACCATTATTATTGACTGTATTTAAAATTTGACTGCTATTTTGCCTAAAATCAACTTAATAGGTCCTTAATGGCTCATTGTTGCAGTTGGCTTGAGACTTCCAGCCATGCTGGCATGTCTTGTCTTCTTCTTTGCGCTTGGCCCCGATAATGGCTGCTTGCAGCTATATTTATTATTCTGCTTCTTCTTCTTCCGCCATAGGAGTCTCTGGCAGCCCATAGAACCGTATGGTAAAAAGTTGTGAAATTTGGCACACTCATAGAGGCCAGTCTGAGCTGTCACTATAGCAAATTTGGTGCCTCTAACTCAATCCCTCTAGCGCCACCACCTGTCCAAAGTTTAACTCATATTTATGCTTATAACTTTTGACCCCTAAGGGCTAGAAACAAAATTCTTTTTTCATCGGATTCCTTGGCTCAAGCCGATTCGATTTCACCCTATGATGTCATTTTCCGGTATGCAAATTTTCCCGCCATTTTGAATTTTCTGAAAAACCTACTTTTTCGAACTCCTCCTAGGCCGTTGCTCCGATTTTCACGAAAATTGAAACAGATCATCTTCAGAGCATGTTGACAAAAAGTTATGGAATTCAAGTTGATTCGTCCAATCGTTTTCAATAAACGCACAAACAAATTTTACGTGGAGGTTGCAAAAACACACTAAAGGCTATATCTCCGCAACGCTTTATTGTATTCAAACCAACCTTGGTACATGTCATCACAAGCATGACTTGAAGCAACATGCAGCGTTTCGGCGCAGCGCCACCTACCTGTCCGGAGATACGAAAAATGCCTATTTTGGCTTATAACTTCTGAACCGTTTATCCAAAAATCATAAAATTGGTCTCATTAGATTCAGGGCGTCATGCCGAGTCGACTGATATCCAATTTTACCATGTCGGCCATTTTGGATGTCGGCCATTTTGAATTATGTGCAAAAATGCTGTATTTTATGAACGCATGAACAGATTGTTATGAAACTTGGTATGGGTCATCACCACGATGCCCTGAAGTAGCCTGAGAAGTTTCGAAACAGCGCCACCTAGTGGAGAATTTTTTTTTTCAAACGCTTATAACTTTGGGTGTGGTTGACATATTTTGATGGGAGTGTGTTTTTTGGTCTCCTGAATCCTTGCCGACTCCAACGATACCAGACTTGCCAGGTTTCGGCATATGGTTTGCGCAGAGTTGTAATTTAGTGCTTAAAAAACATTTGCTGATATCTTCGAAACCGCTAGTCCGATCGAGACGAAACCAGCCTCAGAAGTTCGGAAACATAGGTCGATAGCTAAACGCTAATGCCCAAATCTCAAAATATTGATAGTAAGGGGTAGTAAAATCCAATCAAAGTCAGGTGTCAGTCATTTTTTACGTGTTTTTTCATATAAATGTCTATAACTCCAAAACAAAATGAAATATTTTCACCAAACTTGACACACATATGTATGGGCTCACTACGAGGACACATACAAAAATTGGTGGGATTGTGCCTCTTGGTGGCGCTATAATAAAACAAAACATGAAATTCCCATTGACTTCAATGCAGTATTACGGTTTAAAATGCTAATGCTATAATTTAAGAATGCACTAGTGTATCATTACAAAACTCGGTATGTGTCTTCCGCTCTATGTCCCGAAGATATTCAAAAAGTTTCGGGGCAGCGCCACCTTGTGGTCAAAAGTTGTAATAAAATGTACAAAAATGCTAATAACTTTTGATTAAATTAGCCTATTGTAATGAGACTGGTCATAATACATTCATTGGCTCATGCCGAGAAGATAGATACCAATTTTGCCATATTTTGCAAACATATCTGTGCTCCATCTTGTTATTTGTTAAAAATCTACTTTTTCAAACTCATCCTAGACCGTTTGTCCGATTTTCACCAAAATTGATCCGTATCGTCTTCAGACCATGCTGACAAATACTTATGGATTTCGGATTGATAGACAAAACAGTTTTCATATACCACTGCAACAGAGTTGAGCCATGATGCAAAAATTACTCTTGAGGCTGTATCTCTGCAATGCTTTGACATATTGACACCAAACTTTGCATGTGTCATTGTCATCTCAATCTGACTAAACCACATCAGTTTCGTAACAGTGACACCTATTGGTCGAAAGTGATAAACCATTAAACCATTATTATTGACTGTATTTAAAATTTGACTGCTATTTTGCCTAAAATCAACTTAATAAGTCCTTAATGGCTCATTGTTGCAGTTGGCTTGAGACTTCCAGCCATGCTGGCATGTCTTGTCTTCTTCTTTGCGCTTGGCCCCGATAATGGCTGCTTGCAGCTATATTTAGGGGCCAAGCACCGAAGGTGCGGAGGCACCTATTGAAATCGTTAGTGTTCCTATTATTATTATTCTGCTTCTTCCGCCATAGGAGTCTCTGGCAGCCCATAGAACCGTATGGTAAAAAGTTGTGAAATTTGGCACACTCATAGAGGCCAGTCTGAGCTGTCACTATAGCAAATTTGGTGCCTCTAACTCAATCCCTCTAGCGCCACCACCTGTCCAAAGTTTCACTCATATTTATGCTTATAACTTTTGACCCCTAAGGGCTAGAAACAAAATTCTTTTTTCATCGGATTCCTTGGCTCAAGCCGATTCGATTTCACCCTATGATGTCATTTTCCGGTATGCAAATTTCCCCGCCATTTTGAATTTTCTGAAAAACCTACTTTTTCGAACTCCTCCTAGGCCGTTGCTCCGATTTTCACGAAAATTGAAACAGATCATCTTCAGAGCATGTTGACAAAAAGTTATGGAATTCAAGTTGATTCGTCCAATCGTTTTCAATAAACGCACAAACAAATTTTACGTGGAGGTTGCAAAAACACACTAAAGGCTATATCTCCGCAACGCTTTATCGTATTCAAACCAACCTTGGTACATGTCATCACAAGCATGACTTGAAGCAACATGCAGCGTTTCGGCGCAGCGCCACCTACCTGTCCGGAGATACGAAAAATGCCTATTTTGGCTTATAACTTCTGAACCGTTTATCCAAAAATCATAAAATTGGTCTCATTAGATTCAGGGCGTCATGCCGAGTCGACTGATATCCAATTTTACCATGTCGGCCATTTTGGATGTCGGCCATTTTGAATTATGTGCAAAAATGCTGTATTTTATGAACGCATGAACAGATTGTTATGAAACTTGGTATGGGTCATCACCACGATGCCCTGAAGTAGCCTGAGAAGTTTCGAAACAGCGCCACCTAGTGGAGAATTTTTTTTTTCAAACGCTTATAACTTTGGGTGTGGTTGACATATTTTGATGGGAGTGTGTTTTTTGGTCTCCTGAATCCTTGCCGACTCCAACGATACCAGACTTGCCAGGTTTCGGCATATGGTTTGCGCAGAGTTGTAATTTAGTGCTTAAAAAACATTTGCTGATATCTTCGAAACCGCTAGTCCGATCGAGACGAAACCAGCCTCAGAAGTTCGGAAACATAGGTCGATAGCTATACGCTAATGCCCAAATCTCAAAATATTGATAGTAAGGGGTAGTAAAATCCAATCAAAGTCAGGTGTCAGTCATTTTTTACGTGTTTTTTCATATAAATGTCTATAACTCCAAAACAAAATGAAATATTTTCACCAAACTTGACACACATATGTATGGGCTCACTACGAGGACACATAAAAAAATTGGTGGGATTGTGCCTCTTGGTGGCGCTATAATAAAACAAAACATGAAATTCCCATTGACTTCAATGCAGTATTACGGTTTAAAATGCTAATGCTATAATTTAAGAATGCACTAGTGTATCATTACAAAACTCGGTATGTGTCTTCCGCTCTATGTCCCGAAGATATTCAAAAAGTTTCGGGGCAGCGCCACCTTGTGGTCAAAAGTTGTAATAAAATGTACAAAAATGCTAATAACTTTTGATTAAATTAGCCTATTGTAATGAGACTGGTCATAATACATTCATTGGCTCATGCCGAGAAGATAGATACCAATTTTGCCATATTTTGCAAACATATCTGTGCTCCATCTTGTTATTTGTTAAAAATCTACTTTTTCAAACTCATCCTAGACCGTTTGTCCGATTTTCACCAAAATTGATCCGTATCGTCTTCAGACCATGCTGACAAATACTTATGGATTTCGGATTGATAGACAAAACAGTTTTCATATACCACTGCAACAGAGTTGAGCCATGATGCAAAAATTACTCTTGAGGCTGTATCTCTGCAATGCTTTGACATATTGACACCAAACTTTGCATGTGTCATTGTCATCTCAATCTGACTAAACCACATCAGTTTCGTAACAGTGACACCTATTGGTCGAAAGTGATAAACCATTAAACCATTATTATTGACTGTATTTAAAATTTGACTGCTATTTTGCCTAAAATCAACTTAATAGGTCCTTAATGGCTCATTGTTGCAGTTGGCCTGAGACTTCCAGCCATGCTGGCATGTCTTGTCTTCTTCTTTGCGCTTGGCCCCGATAATGGCTGCTTGCAGCTATATTTATTATTCTGCTTCTTCTTCTTCTTCTTCTTCTTCCGCCATAGGAGTCTCTGGCAGCCCATAGAACCGTATGGTAAAAAGTTGTGAAATTTGGCACACTCATAGAGGCCAGTCTGAGCTGTCACTATAGCAAATTTGGTGCCTCTAACTCAATCCCTCTAGCGCCACCACCTGTCCAAAGTTTCACTCATATTTATGCTTATAACTTTTGACCCCTAAGGGCTAGAAACAAAATTCTTTTTTCATCGGATTCCTTGGCTCAAGCCGATTCAATTTCACCCTATGATGTCATTTTCCGGTATGCAAATTTTCCCGCCATTTTGAATTTTCTGAAAAACCTACTTTTTCGAACTCCTCCTAGGCCGTTGCTCCGATTTTCACGAAAATTGAAACAGATCATCTTCAGAGCATGTTGACAAAAAGTTATGGAATTCAAGTTGATTCGTCCAATCGTTTTCAATAAACGCACAAACAAATTTTACGTGGAGGTTGCAAAAACACACTAAAGGCTATATCTCCGCAACGCTTTATCGTATTCAAACCAACCTTGGTACATGTCATCACAAGCATGACTTGAAGCAACATGCAGCGTTTCGGCGCAGCGCCACCTACCTGTCCGGAGATACGAAAAATGCCTATTTTGGCTTATAACTTCTGAACCGTTTATCCAAAAATCATAAAATTGGTCTCATTAGATTCAGGGCGTCATGCCGAGTCGACTGATATCCAATTTTACCATGTCGGCCATTTTGGATGTCGGCCATTTTGAATTATGTGCAAAAATGCTGTATTTTATGAACGCATGAACAGATTGTTATGAAACTTGGTATGGGTCATCACCACGATGCCCTGAAGTAGCCTGAGAAGTTTCGAAACAGCGCCACCTAGTGGAGAATTTTTTTTTTCAAACGCTTATAACTTTGGGTGTGGTTGACATATTTTGATGGGAGTGTGTTTTTTGGTCTCCTGAATCCTTGCCGACTCCAACGATACCAGACTTGCCAGGTTTCGGCATATGGTTTGCGCAGAGTTGTAATTTAGTGCTTAAAAAACATTTGCTGATATCTTCGAAACCGCTAGTCCGATCGAGACGAAACCAGCCTCAGAAGTTCGGAAACATAGGTCGATAGCTATATGCTAATGCCCAAATCTCAAAATATTGATAGTAAGGGGTAGTAAAATCCAATCAAAGTCAGGTGTCAGTCATTTTTTACGTGTTTTTTCATATAAATGTCTATAACTCCAAAACAAAATGAAATATTTTCACCAAACTTGACACACATATGTATGGGCTCACTACGAGGACACATAAAAAAATTGGTGGGATTGTGCCTCTTGGTGGCGCTATAATAAAACAAAACATGAAATTCCCATTGACTTCAATGCAGTATTACGGTTTAAAATGCTAATGCTATAATTTAAGAATGCACTAGTGTATCGTTACAAAACTCGGTATGTGTCTTCCGCTCTATGTCCCGAAGATATTCAAAAAGTTTCGGGGCAGCGCCACCTTGTGGTCAAAAGTTGTAATAAAATGTACAAAAATGCTAATAACTTTTGATTAAATTAGCCTATTGTAATGAGACTGGTCATAATACATTCATTGGCTCATGCCGAGAAGATAGATACCAATTTTGCCATATTTTGCAAACATATCTGTGCTCCGTCTTGTTATTTGTTAAAAATCTACTTTTTCAAACTCATCCTAGACCGTTTGTCCGATTTTCACCAAAATTGATCCGTATCGTCTTCAGACCATGCTGACAAATACTTATGGATTTCGGATTGATAGACAAAACAGTTTTCATATACCACTGCAACAGAGTTGAGCCATGATGCAAAAATTACTCTTGAGGCTGTATCTCTGCAATGCTTTGACATATTGACACCAAACTTTGCATGTGTCATTGTCATCTCAATCTGACTAAACCACATCAGTTTCGTAACAGTGACACCTATTGGTCGAAAGTGATAAACCATTAAACCATTATTATTGACTGTATTTAAAATTTGACTGCTATTTTGCCTAAAATCAACTTAATAGGTCCTTAATGGCTCATTGTTGCAGTTGGCTTGAGACTTCCAGCCATGCTGGCATGTCTTGTCTTCTTCTTTGCGCTTGGCCCCGATAATGGCTGCTTGCAGCTATATTTAGGGGCCAAGCACCGAAGGTGCGGAGGCACCTATTGAAATCGTTAGTGTTCCTATTATTAGGGGCCAAGCACCGAAGGTGCGGAGGCACCTATTGAAATCGTTAGTGTTCCTATTATTATTATTAGGGGCCAAGCACCGAAGGTGCGGAGGCACCTATTGAAATCGTTAGTGTTCCTATTATTATTCTGCTTCTTCTTCTTTTTCCGCCATAGGAGTCTCTGGCAGCCCATAGAACCGTATGGTAAAAAGTTGTGAAATTTGGCACACTCATAGAGGCCAGTCTGAGCTGTCACTATAGCAAATTTGGTGCCTCTAACTCAATCCCTCTAGCGCCACCACCTGTCCAAAGTTTCACTCATATTTATGCTTATAACTTTTGACCCCTAAGGGCTAGAAACAAAATTCTTTTTTCATCGGATTCCTTGGCTCAAGCCGATTCGATTTCACCCTATGATGTCATTTTCCGGTATGCAAATTTTCCCGCCATTTTGAATTTTCTGAAAAACCTACTTTTTCGAACTCCTCCTAGGCCGTTGCTCCGATTTTCACGAAAATTGAAACAGATCATCTTCAGAGCATGTTGACAAAAAGTTATGGAATTCAAGTTGATTCGTCCAATCGTTTTCAATAAACGCACAAACAAATTTTACGTGGAGGTTGCAAAAACACACTAAAGGCTATATCTCCGCAACGCTTTATCGTATTCAAACCAACCTTGGTACATGTCATCACAAGCATGACTTGAAGCAACATGCAGCGTTTCGGCGCAGCGCCACCTACCTGTCCGGAGATACGAAAAATGCCTATTTTGGCTTATAACTTCTGAACCGTTTATCCAAAAATCATAAAATTGGTCTCATTAGATTCAGGGCGTCATGCCGAGTCGACTGATATCCAATTTTACCATGTCGGCCATTTTGGATGTCGGCCATTTTGAATTATGTGCAAAAATGCTGTATTTTATGAACGCATGAACAGATTGTTATGAAACTTGGTATGGGTCATCACCACGATGCCCTGAAGTAGCCTGAGAAGTTTCGAAACAGCGCCACCTAGTGGAGAATTTTTTTTTTCAAACGCTTATAACTTTGGGTGTGGTTGACATATTTTGATGGGAGTGTGTTTTTTGGTCTCCTGAATCCTTGCCGACTCCAACGATACCAGACTTGCCAGGTTTCGGCATATGGTTTGCGCAGAGTTGTAATTTAGTGCTTAAAAAACATTTGCTGATATCTTCGAAACCGCTAGTCCGATCGAGACGAAACCAGCCTCAGAAGTTCGGAAACATAGGTCGATAGCTATACGCTAATGCCCAAATCTCAAAATATTGATAGTAAGGGGTAGTAAAATCCAATCAAAGTCAGGTGTCAGTCATTTTTTACGTGTTTTTTCATATAAATGTCTATAACTCCAAAACAAAATGAAATATTTTCACCAAACTTGACACACATATGTATGGGCTCACTACGAGGACACATAAAAAAATTGGTGGGATTGTGCCTCTTGGTGGCGCTATAATAAAACAAAACATGAAATTCCCATTGACTTCAATGCAGTATTACGGTTTAAAATGCTAATGCTATAATTTAAGAATGCACTAGTGTATCATTACAAAACTCGGTATGTGTCTTCCGCTCTATGTCCCGAACATATTCAAAAAGTTTCGGGGCAGCGCCACCTTGTGGTCAAAAGTTGTAATAAAATGTACAAAAATGCTAATAACTTTTGATTAAATTAGCCTATTGTAATGAGACTGGTCATAATACATTCATTGGCTCATGCCGAGAAGATAGATACCAATTTTGCCATATTTTGCAAACATATCTGTGCTCCATCTTGTTATTTGTTAAAAATCTACTTTTTCAAACTCATCCTAGACCGTTTGTCCGATTTTCACCAAAATTGATCCGTATCGTCTTCAGACCATGCTGACAAATAGTTATGGATTTCGGATTGATAGACAAAACAGTTTTCATATACCACTGCAACAGAGTTGAGCCATGATGCAAAAATTACTCTTGAGGCTGTATCTCTGCAATGCTTTGACATATTGACACCAAACTTTGCATGTGTCATTGTCATCTCAATCTGACTAAACCACATCAGTTTCGTAACAGTGACACCTATTGGTCGAAAGTGATAAACCATTAAACCATTATTATTGACTGTATTTAAAATTTGACTGCTATTTTGCCTAAAATCAACTTAATAGGTCCTTAATGGCTCATTGTTGCAGTTGGCTTGACACTTCCAGCCATGCTGGCATGTCTTGTCTTCTTCTTTGCGCTTGGCCCCGATAATGGCTGCTTGCAGCTATATTTCTGCTTCTTCTTCTTCTTCTTCTTCTTCTTCTTCCGCCATAGGAGTCTCTGGCAGCCCATAGAACCGTATGGTAAAAAGTTGTGAAATTTGGCACACTCATAGAGGCCAGTCTGAGCTGTCACTATAGCAAATTTGGTGCCTCTAACTCAATCCCTCTAGCGCCACCACCTGTCCAAAGTTTCACTCATATTTATGCTTATAACTTTTGACCCCTAAGGGCTAGAAACAAAATTCTTTTTTCATCGGATTCCTTGGCTCAAGCCGATTCGATTTCACCCTATGATGTCATTTTCCGGTATGCAAATTTTCCCGCCATTTTGAATTTTCTGAAAAACCTACTTTTTCGAACTCCTCCTAGGCCGTTGCTCCGATTTTCACGAAAATTGAAACAGATCATCTTCAGAGCATGTTGACAAAAAGTTATGGAATTCAAGTTGATTCGTCCAATCGTTTTCAATAAACGCACAAACAAATTTTACGTGGAGGTTGCAAAAACACACTAAAGGCTATATCTCCGCAACGCTTTATCGTATTCAAACCAACCTTGGTACATGTCATCACAAGCATGACTTGAAGCAACATGCAGCGTTTCGGCGCAGCGCCACCTACCTGTCCGGAGATACGAAAAATGCCTATTTTGGCTTATAACTTCTGAACCGTTTATCCAAAAATCATAAAATTGGTCTCATTAGATTCAGGGCGTCATGCCGAGTCGACTGATATCCAATTTTACCATGTCGGCCATTTTGGATGTCGGCCATTTTGAATTATGTGCAAAAATGCTGTATTTTATGAACGCATGAACAGATTGTTATGAAACTTGGTATGGGTCATCACCACGATGCCCTGAAGTAGCCTGAGAAGTTTCGAAACAGCGCCACCTAGTGGAGAATTTTTTTTTTCAAACGCTTATAACTTTGGGTGTGGTTGACATATTTTGATGGGAGTGTGTTTTTTGGTCTCCTGAATCCTTGCCGACTCCAACGATACCAGACTTGCCAGGTTTCGGCATATGGTTTGCGCAGAGTTGTAATTTAGTGCTTAAAAAACATTTGCTGATATCTTCGAAACCGCTAGTCCGATCGAGACGAAACCAGCCTCAGAAGTTCGGAAACATAGGTCGATAGCTATACGCTAATGCCCAAATCTCAAAATATTGATAGTAAGGGGTAGTAAAATCCAATCAAAGTCAGGTGTCAGTCATTTTTTACGTGTTTTTTCATATAAATGTCTATAACTCCAAAACAAAATGAAATATTTTCACCAAACTTGACACACATATGTATGGGCTCACTACGAGGACACATAAAAAAATTGGTGGGATTGTGCCTCTTGGTGGCGCTATAATAAAACAAAACATGAAATTCCCATTGACTTCAATGCAGTATTACGGTTTAAAATGCTAATGCTATAATTTAAGAATGCACTAGTGTATCATTACAAAACTCGGTATGTGTCTTCCGCTCTATGTCCCGAACATATTCAAAAAGTTTCGGGGCAGCGCCACCTTGTGGTCAAAAGTTGTAATAAAATGTACAAAAATGCTAATAACTTTTGATTAAATTAGCCTATTGTAATGAGACTGGTCATAATACATTCATTGGCTCATGCCGAGAAGATAGATACCAATTTTGCCATATTTTGCAAACATATCTGTGCTCCATCTTGTTATTTGTTAAAAATCTACTTTTTCAAACTCATCCTAGACCGTTTGTCCGATTTTCACCAAAATTGATCCGTATCGTCTTCAGACCATGCTGACAAATAGTTATGGATTTCGGATTGATAGACAAAACAGTTTTCATATACCACTGCAACAGAGTTGAGCCATGATGCAAAAATTACTCTTGAGGCTGTATCTCTGCAATGCTTTGACATATTGACACCAAACTTTGCATGTGTCATTGTCATCTCAATCTGACTAAACCACATCAGTTTCGTAACAGTGACACCTATTGGTCGAAAGTGATAAACCATTAAACCATTATTATTGACTGTATTTAAAATTTGACTGCTATTTTGCCTAAAATCAACTTAATAGGTCCTTAATGGCTCATTGTTGCAGTTGGCTTGACACTTCCAGCCATGCTGGCATGTCTTGTCTTCTTCTTTGCGCTTGGCCCCGATAATGGCTGCTTGCAGCTATATTTCTGCTTCTTCTTCTTCTTCTTCTTCTTCTTCTTCCGCCATAGGAGTCTCTGGCAGCCCATAGAACCGTATGGTAAAAAGTTGTGAAATTTGGCACACTCATAGAGGCCAGTCTGAGCTGTCACTATAGCAAATTTGGTGCCTCTAACTCAATCCCTCTAGCGCCACCACCTGTCCAAAGTTTCACTCATATTTATGCTTATAACTTTTGACCCCTAAGGGCTAGAAACAAAATTCTTTTTTCATCGGATTCCTTGGCTCAAGCCGATTCGATTTCACCCTATGATGTCATTTTCCGGTATGCAAATTTTCCCGCCATTTTGAATTTTCTGAAAAACCTACTTTTTCGAACTCCTCCTAGGCCGTTGCTCCGATTTTCACGAAAATTGAAACAGATCATCTTCAGAGCATGTTGACAAAAAGTTATGGAATTCAAGTTGATTCGTCCAATCGTTTTCAATAAACGCACAAACAAATTTTACGTGGAGGTTGCAAAAACACACTAAAGGCTATATCTCCGCAACGCTTTATCGTATTCAAACCAACCTTGGTACATGTCATCACAAGCATGACTTGAAGCAACATGCAGCGTTTCGGCGCAGCGCCACCTACCTGTCCGGAGATACGAAAAATGCCTATTTTGGCTTATAACTTCTGAACCGTTTATCCAAAAATCATAAAATTGGTCTCATTAGATTCAGGGCGTCATGCCGAGTCGACTGATATCCAATTTTACCATGTCGGCCATTTTGGATGTCGGCCATTTTGAATTATGTGCAAAAATGCTGTATTTTATGAACGCATGAACAGATTGTTATGAAACTTGGTATGGGTCATCACCACGATGCCCTGAAGTAGCCTGAGAAGTTTCGAAACAGCGCCACCTAGTGGAGAATTTTTTTTTTCAAACGCTTATAACTTTGGGTGTGGTTGACATATTTTGATGGGAGTGTGTTTTTTGGTCTCCTGAATCCTTGCCGACTCCAACGATACCAGACTTGCCAGGTTTCGGCATATGGTTTGCGCAGAGTTGTAATTTAGTGCTTAAAAAACATTTGCTGATATCTTCGAAACCGCTAGTCCGATCGAGACGAAACCAGCCTCAGAAGTTCGGAAACATAGGTCGATAGCTATACGCTAATGCCCAAATCTCAAAATATTGATAGTAAGGGGTAGTAAAATCCAATCAAAGTCAGGTGTCAGTCCTTTTTTACGTGTTTTTTCATATAAATGTCTATAACTCCAAAACAAAATGAGATATTTTCACCAAACTTGACACACATATGTATGGGCTCACTATGAGGACAAATAAAAAAATTGGTGGGATTGTGCCTCTTGGTGGCGCTATAATAAAACAAAACATGAAATTCCCATTGACTTCAATGCAGTATTATGGTTTAAAATGCTAATGCTATAATTTAAGAATGCATTAGCGTATCGTTACAAAACTCGGTATGTGTCTTCCGCTCCATGTCCTGAAGATACTCAAAAAGTTTCGGGGTAGCGCCACCTTGTGGTCAAAAGTTGTAATAAAATGTACAGAAATGCGAATAACTTTTGATTAAATTAACCCATTGTAATGAAACTGGTCATAATACAGTCAATGGCTCATGCCGAGAACATGGATACCAATTGTGCCATATTTTACAAACCTATCTGTCCTCCGTCTTGTTATTTGTTAAAAACCTACTTTTTCAAACTCATCCTAGACCGTTTGTCCGATTTTCACCAAAATTGATCCGTATCGTCTTCAGACCATGCTGACAAATACTTATGGATTTCGGATTGATAGACAAAACAGTTTTCATATACCACTGCAACAGAGTTGAGCCATGATGCAAAAATTACTCTTGAGGCTGTATCTCTGCAATGCTTTGACATATTGACACCAAACTTTGCATGTGTCATTGTCATCTCAATCTGACTAAACCACATCAGTTTCGTAACAGTGACACCTATTGGTCGAAAGTGATAAACCATTAAACCATTATTATTGACTGTATTTAAAATTTGACTGCTATTTTGCCTAAAATCAACTTAATAGGTCCTTAATGGCTCATTGTTGCAGTTGGCTTGAGACTTCCAGCCATGCTGGCATGTCTTGTCTTCTTCTTTGCGCTTGGCCCCGATAATGGCTGCTTGCAGCTATATTTATTATTCTGCTTCTTCTTCTTCTTCTTCTTCTTCTTCTTCTTCTTCCGCCATAGGAGTCTCTGGCAGCCCATAGAACCGTATGGTAAAAAGTTGTGAAATTTGGCACACTCATAGAGGCCAGTCTGAGCTGTCACTATAGCAAATTTGGTGCCTCTAACTCAATCCCTCTAGCGCCACCACCTGTCCAAAGTTTCACTCATATTTATGCTTATAACTTTTGACCCCTAAGGGCTAGAAACAAAATTCTTTTTTCATCGGATTCCTTGGCTCAAGCCGATTCGATTTCACCCTATGATGTCATTTTCCGGTATGCAAATTTCCCCGCCATTTTGAATTTTCTGAAAAACCTACTTTTTCGAACTCCTCCTAGGCCGTTGCTCCGATTTTCACGAAAATTGAAACAGATCATCTTCAGAGCATGTTGACAAAAAGTTATGGAATTCAAGTTGATTCGTCCAATCGTTTTCAATAAACGCACAAACAAATTTTACGTGGAGGTTGCAAAAACACACTAAAGGCTATATCTCCGCAACGCTTTATCGTATTCAAACCAACCTTGGTACATGTCATCACAAGCATGACTTGAAGCAACATGCAGCGTTTCGGCGCAGCGCCACCTACCTGTCCGGAGATACGAAAAATGCCTATTTTGGCTTATAACTTCTGAACCGTTTATCCAAAAATCATAAAATTGGTCTCATTAGATTCAGGGCGTCATGCCGAGTCGACTGATATCCAATTTTACCATGTCGGCCATTTTGGATGTCGGCCATTTTGAATTATGTGCAAAAATGCTGTATTTTATGAACGCATGAACAGATTGTTATGAAACTTGGTATGGGTCATCACCACGATGCCCTGAAGTAGCCTGAGAAGTTTCGAAACAGCGCCACCTAGTGGAGAATTTTTTTTTTCAAACGCTTATAACTTTGGGTGTGGTTGACATATTTTGATGGGAGTGTGTTTTTTGGTCTCCTGAATCCTTGCCGACTCCAACGATACCAGACTTGCCAGGTTTCGGCATATGGTTTGCGCAGAGTTGTAATTTAGTGCTTAAAAAACATTTGCTGATATCTTCGAAACCGCTAGTCCGATCGAGACGAAACCAGCCTCAGAAGTTCGGAAACATAGGTCGATAGCTATACGCTAATGCCCAAATCTCAAAATATTGATAGTAAGGGGTAGTAAAATCCAATCAAAGTCAGGTGTCAGTCATTTTTTACGTGTTTTTTCATATAAATGTCTATAACTCCAAAACAAAATGAAATATTTTCACCAAACTTGACACACATATGTATGGGCTCACTACGAGGACACATAAAAAAATTGGTGGGATTGTGCCTCTTGGTGGCGCTATAATAAAACAAAACATGAAATTCCCATTGACTTCAATGCAGTATTACGGTTTAAAATGCTAATGCTATAATTTAAGAATGCACTAGTGTATCATTACAAAACTCGGTATGTGTCTTCCGCTCTATGTCCCGAAGATATTCAAAAAGTTTCGGGGCAGCGCCACCTTGTGGTCAAAAGTTGTAATAAAATGTACAAAAATGCTAATAACTTTTGATTAAATTAGCCTATTGTAATGAGACTGGTCATAATACATTCATTGGCTCATGCCGAGAAGATAGATACCAATTTTGCCATATTTTGCAAACATATCTGTGCTCCATCTTGTTATTTGTTAAAAATCTACTTTTTCAAACTCATCCTAGACCGTTTGTCCGATTTTCACCAAAATTGATCCGTATCGTCTTCAGACCATGCTGACAAATACTTATGGATTTCGGATTGATAGACAAAACAGTTTTCATATACCACTGCAACAGAGTTGAGCCATGATGCAAAAATTACTCTTGAGGCTGTATCTCTGCAATGCTTTGACATATTGACACCAAACTTTGCATGTGTCATTGTCATCTCAATCTGACTAAACCACATCAGTTTCGTAACAGTGACACCTATTGGTCGAAAGTGATAAACCATTAAACCATTATTATTGACTGTATTTAAAATTTGACTGCTATTTTGCCTAAAATCAACTTAATAGGTCCTTATTGGCTCATTGTTGCAGTTGGCTTGAGACTTCCAGCCATGCTGGCATGTCTTGTCTTCTTCTTTGCGCTTGGCCCCGATAATGGCTGCTTGCAGCTATTTAGGGGCCAAGCACCGAAGGTGCGGAGGCACCTATTGAAATCGTTAGTGTTCCTATTATTAGGGGCCAAGCACCGAAGGTGCGGAGGCACCTATTGAAATCGTTAGTGTTCCTATTATTATTCTGCTTCTTCTTCTTCTTCTTCCGCCATAGGAGTCTCTGGCAGCCCATAGAACCGTATGGTAAAAAGTTGTGAAATTTGGCACACTCATAGAGGCCAGTCTGAGCTGTCACTATAGCAAATTTGGTGCCTCTAACTCAATCCCTCTAGCGCCACCACCTGTCCAAAGTTTCACTCATATTTATGCTTATAACTTTTGACCCCTAAGGGCTAGAAACAAAATTCTTTTTTCATCGGATTCCTTGGCTCAAGCCGATTCGATTTCACCCTATGATGTCATTTTCCGGTATGCAAATTTTCCCGCCATTTTGAATTTTCTGAAAAACCTACTTTTTCGAACTCCTCCTAGGCCGTTGCTCCGATTTTCACGAAAATTGAAACAGATCATCTTCAGAGCATGTTGACAAAAAGTTATGGAATTCAAGTTGATTCGTCCAATCGTTTTCAATAAACGCACAAACAAATTTTACGTGGAGGTTGCAAAAACACACTAAAGGCTATATCTCCGCAACGCTTTATCGTATTCAAACCAACCTTGGTACATGTCATCACAAGCATGACTTGAAGCAACATGCAGCGTTTCGGCGCAGCGCCACCTACCTGTCCGGAGATACGAAAAATGCCTATTTTGGCTTATAACTTCTGAACCGTTTATCCAAAAATCATAAAATTGGTCTCATTAGATTCAGGGCGTCATGCCGAGTCGACTGATATCCAATTTTACCATGTCGGCCATTTTGGATGTCGGCCATTTTGAATTATGTGCAAAAATGCTGTATTTTATGAACGCATGAACAGATTGTTATGAAACTTGGTATGGGTCATCACCACGATGCCCTGAAGTAGCCTGAGAAGTTTCGAAACAGCGCCACCTAGTGGAGAATTTTTTTTTTCAAACGCTTATAACTTTGGGTGTGGTTGACATATTTTGATGGGAGTGTGTTTTTTGGTCTCCTGAATCCTTGCCGACTCCAACGATACCAGACTTGCCAGGTTTCGGCATATGGTTTGCGCAGAGTTGTAATTTAGTGCTTAAAAAACATTTGCTGATATCTTCGAAACCGCTAGTCCGATCGAGACGAAACCAGCCTCAGAAGTTCGGAAACATAGGTCGATAGCTATACGCTAATGCCCAAATCTCAAAATATTGATAGTAAGGGGTAGTAAAATCCAATCAAAGTCAGGTGTCAGTCATTTTTTACGTGTTTTTTCATATAAATGTCTATAACTCCAAAACAAAATGAAATATTTTCACCAAACTTGACACACATATGTATGGGCTCACTACGAGGACACATAAAAAAATTGGTGGGATTGTGCCTCTTGGTGGCGCTATAATAAAACAAAACATGAAATTCCCATTGACTTCAATGCAGTATTACGGTTTAAAATGCTAATGCTATAATTTAAGAATGCACTAGTGTATCGTTACAAAACTCGGTATGTGTCTTCCGCTCTATGTCCCGAAGATATTCAAAAAGTTTCGGGGCAGCGCCACCTTGTGGTCAAAAGTTGTAATAAAATGTACAAAAATGCTAATAACTTTTGATTAAATTAGCCTATTGTAATGAGACTGGTCATAATACATTCATTGGCTCATGCCGAGAAGATAGATACCTATTTTGCAAACATATCTGTGCTCCATCTTGTTATTTGTTAAAAATCTACTTTTTCAAACTCATCCTAGACCGTTTGTCCGATTTTCACCAAAATTGATCCGTATCGTCTTCAGACCATGCTGACAAATAGTTATGGATTTCGGATTGATAGACAAAACAGTTTTCATATACCACTGCAACAGAGTTGAGCCATGATGCAAAAATTACTCTTGAGGCTGTATCTCTGCAATGCTTTGACATATTGACACCAAACTTTGCATGTGTCATTGTCATCTCAATCTGACTAAACCACATCAGTTTCGTAACAGTGACACCTATTGGTCGAAAGTGATAAACCATTAAACCATTATTATTGACTGTATTTAAAATTTGACTGCTATTTTGCCTAAAATCAACTTAATAGGTCCTTAATGGCTCATTGTTGCAGTTGGCTTGAGACTTCCAGCCATGCTGGCATGTCTTGTCTTCTTCTTTGCGCTTGGCCCCGATAATGGCTGCTTGTTAGGGGCCAAGCACCGAAGGTGCGGAGGCACCTATTGAAATCGTTAGTGTTCCTATTATTAGGGGCCAAGCACCGAAGGTGCGGAGGCACCTATTGAAATCGTTAGTGTTCCTATTATTATTCTGCTTCTTCTTCTTCTTCTTTTTCCGCCATAGGAGTCTCTGGCAGCCCATAGAACCGTATGGTAAAAAGTTGTGAAATTTGGCACACTCATAGAGGCCAGTCTGAGCTGTCACTATAGCAAATTTGGTGCCTCTAACTCAATCCCTCTAGCGCCACCACCTGTCCAAAGTTTCACTCATATTTATGCTTATAACTTTTGACCCCTAAGGGCTAGAAACAAAATTCTTTTTTCATCGGATTCCTTGGCTCAAGCCGATTCGATTTCACCCTATGATGTCATTTTCCGGTATGCAAATTTTCCCGCCATTTTGAATTTTCTGAAAAACCTACTTTTTCGAACTCCTCCTAGGCCGTTGCTCCGATTTTCACGAAAATTGAAACAGATCATCTTCAGAGCATGTTGACAAAAAGTTATGGAATTCAAGTTGATTCGTCCAATCGTTTTCAATAAACGCACAAACAAATTTTACGTGGAGGTTGCAAAAACACACTAAAGGCTATATCTCCGCAACGCTTTATCGTATTCAAACCAACCTTGGTACATGTCATCACAAGCATGACTTGAAGCAACATGCAGCGTTTCGGCGCAGCGCCACCTACCTGTCCGGAGATACGAAAAATGCCTATTTTGGCTTATAACTTCTGAACCGTTTATCCAAAAATCATAAAATTGGTCTCATTAGATTCAGGGCGTCATGCCGAGTCGACTGATATCCAATTTTACCATGTCGGCCATTTTGGATGTCGGCCATTTTGAATTATGTGCAAAAATGCTGTATTTTATGAACGCATGAACAGATTGTTATGAAACTTGGTATGGGTCATCACCACGATGCCCTGAAGTAGCCTGAGAAGTTTCGAAACAGCGCCACCTAGTGGAGAATTTTTTTTTTCAAACGCTTATAACTTTGGGTGTGGTTGACATATTTTGATGGGAGTGTGTTTTTTGATCTCCTGAATCCTTGCCGACTCCAACGATACCAGACTTGCCAGGTTTCGGCATATGGTTTGCGCAGAGTTGTAATTTAGTGCTTAAAAAACATTTGCTGATATCTTCGAAACCGCTAGTCCGATCGAGACGAAACCAGCCTCAGAAGTTCGGAAACATAGGTCGATAGCTATACGCTAATGCCCAAATCTCAAAATATTGATAGTAAGGGGTAGTAAAATCCAATCAAAGTCAGGTGTCAGTCATTTTTTACGTGTTTTTTCATATAAATGTCTATAACTCCAAAACAAAATGAAATATTTTCACCAAACTTGACACACATATGTATGGGCTCACTACGAGGACACATAAAAAAATTGGTGGGATTGTGCCTCTTGGTGGCGCTATAATAAAACAAAACATGAAATTCCCATTGACTTCAATGCAGTATTACGGTTTAAAATGCTAATGCTATAATTTAAGAATGCACTAGTGTATCATTACAAAACTCGGTATGTGTCTTCCGCTCTATGTCCCGAAGATATTCAAAAAGTTTCGGGGCAGCGCCACCTTGTGGTCAAAAGTTGTAATAAAATGTACAAAAATGCTAATAACTTTTGATTAAATTAGCCTATTGTAATGAGACTGGTCATAATACATTCATTGGCTCATGCCGAGAAGATAGATACCAATTTTGCCATATTTTGCAAACATATCTGTGCTCCATCTTGTTATTTGTTAAAAATCTACTTTTTCAAACTCATCCTAGACCGTTTGTCCGATTTTCACCAAAATTGATCCGTATCGTCTTCAGACCATGCTGACAAATACTTATGGATTTCGGATTGATAGACAAAACAGTTTTCATATACCACTGCAACAGAGTTGAGCCATGATGCAAAAATTACTCTTGAGGCTGTATCTCTGCAATGCTTTGACATATTGACACCAAACTTTGCATGTGTCATTGTCATCTCAATCTGACTAAACCACATCAGTTTCGTAACAGTGACACCTATTGGTCGAAAGTGATAAACCATTAAACCATTATTATTGACTGTATTTAAAATTTGACTGCTATTTTGCCTAAAATCAACTTAATAGGTCCTTAATGGCTCATTGTTGCAGTTGGCTTGAGACTTCCAGACATGCTGGCATGTCTTGTCTTCTTCTTTGCGCTTGGCCCCGATAATGGCTGCTTGCAGCTATATTTATTATTCTGCTTCTTCTTCTTCTTCCGCCATAGGAGTCTCTGGCAGCCCATAGAACCGTATGGTAAAAAGTTGTGAAATTTGGCACACTCATAGAGGCCAGTCTGAGCTGTCACTATAGCAAATTTGGTGCCTCTAACTCAATCCCTCTAGCGCCACCACCTGTCCAAAGTTTCACTCATATTTATGCTTATAACTTTTGACCCCTAAGGGCTAGAAACAAAATTCTTTTTTCATCGGATTCCTTGGCTCAAGCCGATTCGATTTCACCCTATGATGTCATTTTCCGGTATGCAAATTTTCCCGCCATTTTGAATTTTCTGAAAAACCTACTTTTTCGAACTCCTCCTAGGCCGTTGCTCCGATTTTCACGAAAATTGAAACAGATCATCTTCAGAGCATGTTGACAAAAAGTTATGGAATTCAAGTTGATTCGTCCAATCGTTTTCAATAAACGCACAAACAAATTTTACGTGGAGGTTGCAAAAACACACTAAAGGCTATATCTCCACAACGCTTTATCGTATTCAAACCAAACTTGGTACATGTCATCACAAGCATGACTTGAAGCAACATGCAGCGTTTCGGCGCAGCGCCACCTACCTGTCCGGAGATACGAAAAATGCCTATTTTGGCTTATAACTTCTGAACCGTTTATCCAAAAATCATAAAATTGGTCTCATTAGATTCAGGGCGTCATGCCGAGTCGACTGATATCCAATTTTACCATGTCGGCCATTTTGGATGTCGGCCATTTTGAATTATGTGCAAAAATGCTGTATTTTATGAACGCATGAACAGATTGTTATGAAACTTGGTATGGGTCATCACCACGATGCCCTGAAGTAGCCTGAGAAGTTTCGAAACAGCGCCACCTAGTGGAGAATTTTTTTTTTCAAACGCTTATAACTTTGGGTGTGGTTGACATATTTTGATGGGAGTGTGTTTTTTGGTCTCCTGAATCCTTGCCGACTCCAACGATACCAGACTTGCCAGGTTTCGGCATATGGTTTGCGCAGAGTTGTAATTTAGTGCTTAAAAAACATTTGCTGATATCTTCGAAACCGCTAGTCCGATCGAGACGAAACCAGCCTCAGAAGTTCGGAAACATAGGTCGATAGCTATACGCTAATGCCCAAATCTCAAAATATTGATAGTAAGGGGTAGTAAAATCCAATCAAAGTCAGGTGTCAGTCATTTTTTACGTGTTTTTTCATATAAATGTCTATAACTCCAAAACAAAATGAAATATTTTCACCAAACTTGACACACATATGTATGGGCTCACTACGAGGACACATAAAAAAATTGGTGGGATTGTGCCTCTTGGTGGCGCTATAATAAAACAAAACATGAAATTCCCATTGACTTCAATGCAGTATTACGGTTTAAAATGCTAATGCTATAATTTAAGAATGCACTAGTGTATCATTACAAAACTCGGTATGTGTCTTCCGCTCTATGTCCCGAAGATATTCAAAAAGTTTCGGGGCAGCGCCACCTTGTGGTCAAAAGTTGTAATAAAATGTACAAAAATGCTAATAACTTTTGATTAAATTAGCCTATTGTAATGAGACTGGTCATAATACATTCATTGGCTCATGCCGAGAAGATAGATACCATTTTTGCCATATTTTGCAAACATATCTGTGCTCCATCTTGTTATTTGTTAAAAATCTACTTTTTCAAACTCATCCTAGACCGTTTGTCCGATTTTCACCAAAATTGATCCGTATCGTCTTCAGACCATGCTGACAAATACTTATGGATTTCGGATTGATAGACAAAACAGTTTTCATATACCACTGCAACAGAGTTGAGCCATGATGCAAAAATTACTCTTGAGGCTGTATCTCTGCAATGCTTTGACATATTGACACCAAACTTTGCATGTGTCATTGTCATCTCAATCTGACTAAACCACATCAGTTTCGTAACAGTGACACCTATTGGTCGAAAGTGATAAACCATTAAACCATTATTATTGACTGTATTTAAAATTTGACTGCTATTTTGCCTAAAATCAACTTAATAGGTCCTTAATGGCTCATTGTTGCAGTTGGCTTGAGACTTCCAGCCATGCTGGCATGTCTTGTCTTCTTCTTTGCGCTTGGCCCCGATAATGGCTGCTTGCAGCTATATTTATTATTCTGCTTCTTCTTCTTCTTCTTCTTCTTCCGCCATAGGAGTCTCTGGCAGCCCATAGAACCGTATGGTAAAAAGTTGTGAAATTTGGCACACTCATAGAGGCCAGTCTGAGCTGTCACTATAGCAAATTTGGTGCCTCTAACTCAATCCCTCTAGCGCCACCACCTGTCCAAAGTTTCACTCATATTTATGCTTATAACTTTTGACCCCTAAGGGCTAGAAACAAAATTCTTTTTTCATCGGATTCCTTGGCTCAAGCCGATTCGATTTCACCCTATGATGTCATTTTCCGGTATGCAAATTTTCCCGCCATTTTGAATTTTCTGAAAAACCTACTTTTTCGAACTCCTCCTAGGCCGTTGCTCCGATTTTCACGAAAATTGAAACAGATCATCTTCAGAGCATGTTGACAAAAAGTTATGGAATTCAAGTTGATTCGTCCAATCGTTTTCAATAAACGCACAAACAAATTTTACGTGGAGGTTGCAAAAACACACTAAAGGCTATATCTCCGCAACGCTTTATCGTATTCAAACCAACCTTGGTACATGTCATCACAAGCATGACTTGAAGCAACATGCAGCGTTTCGGCGCAGCGCCACCTACCTGTCCGGAGATACGAAAAATGCCTATTTTGGCTTATAACTTCTGAACCGTTTATCCAAAAATCATAAAATTGGTCTCATTAGATTCAGGGCGTCATGCCGAGTCGACTGATATCCAATTTTACCATGTCGGCCATTTTGGATGTCGGCCATTTTGAATTATGTGCAAAAATGCTGTATTTTATGAACGCATGAACAGATTGTTATGAAACTTGGTATGGGTCATCACCACGATGCCCTGAAGTAGCCTGAGAAGTTTCGAAACAGCGCCACCTAGTGGAGAATTTTTTTTTTCAAACGCTTATAACTTTGGGTGTGGTTGACATATTTTGATGGGAGTGTGTTTTTTGGTCTCCTGAATCCTTGCCGACTCCAACGATACCAGACTTGCCAGGTTTCGGCATATGGTTTGCGCAGAGTTGTAATTTAGTGCTTAAAAAACATTTGCTGATATCTTCGAAACCGCTAGTCCGATCGAGACGAAACCAGCCTCAGAAGTTCGGAAACATAGGTCGATAGCTATACGCTAATGCCCAAATCTCAAAATATTGATAGTAAGGGGTAGTAAAATCCAATCAAAGTCAGGTGTCAGTCATTTTTTACGTGTTTTTTCATATAAATGTCTATAACTCCAAAACAAAATGAAATATTTTCACCAAACTTGACACACATATGTATGGGCTCACTACGAGGACACATAAAAAAATTGGTGGGATTGTGCCTCTTGGTGGCGCTATAATAAAACAAAACATGAAATTCCCATTGACTTCAATGCAGTATTACGGTTTAAAATGCTAATGCTATGATTTAAGAATGCACTAGTGTATCGTTACAAAACTCGGTATGTGTCTTCCGCTCTATGTCCCGAAGATATTCAAAAAGTTTCGGGGCAGCGCCACCTTGTGGTCAAAAGTTGTAATAAAATGTACAAAAATGCTAATAACTTTTGATTAAATTAGCCTATTGTAATGAGACTGGTCATAATACATTCATTGGCTCATGCCGAGAAGATAGATACCAATTTTGCCATATTTTGCAAACATATCTGTGCTCCATCTTGTTATTTGTTAAAAATCTACTTTTTCAAACTCATCCTAGACCGTTTGTCCGATTTTCACCAAAATTGATCCGTATCGTCTTCAGACCATGCTGACAAATAGTTATGGATTTCGGATTGATAGACAAAACAGTTTTCATATACCACTGCAACAGAGTTGAGCCATGATGCAAAAATTACTCTTGAGGCTGTATCTCTGCAATGCTTTGACATATTGACACCAAACTTTGCATGTGTCATTGTCATCTCAATCTGACTAAACCACATCAGTTTCGTAACAGTGACACCTATTGGTCGAAAGTGATAAACCATTAAACCATTATTATTGACTGTATTTAAAATTTGACTGCTATTTTGCCTGAAATCAACTTAATAGGTCCTTAATGGCTCATTGTTGCAGTTGGCTTGAGACTTCCAGCCATGCTGGCATGTCTTGTCTTCTTCTTTGCGCTTGGCCCCGATAATGGCTGCTTGCAGCTATATTTAGGGGCCAAGCACCGAAGGTGCGGAGGCACCTATTGAAATCGTTAGTGTTCCTATTATTATTATTCTGCTTCTTCTTCTTCTTCTTCTTCTTCTTCTTCTTCTTCTTCCGCCATAGGAGTCTCTGGCAGCCCATAGAACCGTATGGTAAAAAGTTGTGAAATTTGGCACACTCATAGAGGCCAGTCTGAGCTGTCACTATAGCAAATTTGGTGCCTCTAACTCAATCCCTCTAGCGCCACCACCTGTCCAAAGTTTCACTCATATTTATGCTTATAACTTTTGACCCCTAAGGGCTAGAAACAAAATTCTTTTTTCATCGGATTCCTTGGCTCAAGCCGATTCGATTTCACCCTATGATGTCATTTTCCGGTATGCAAATTTTCCCGCCATTTTGAATTTTCTGAAAAACCTACTTTTTCGAACTCCTCCTAGGCCGTTGCTCCGATTTTCACGAAAATTGAAACAGATCATCTTCAGAGCATGTTGACAAAAAGTTATGGAATTCAAGTTGATTCGTCCAATCGTTTTCAATAAACGCACAAACAAATTTTACGTGGAGGTTGCAAAAACACACTAAAGGCTATATCTCCGCAACGCTTTATCGTATTCAAACCAACCTTGGTACATGTCATCACAAGCATGACTTGAAGCAACATGCAGCGTTTCGGCGCAGCGCCACCTACCTGTCCGGAGATACGAAAAATGCCTATTTTGGCTTATAACTTCTGAACCGTTTATCCAAAAATCATAAAATTGGTCTCATTAGATTCAGGGCGTCATGCCGAGTCGACTGATATCCAATTTTACCATGTCGGCCATTTTGGATGTCGGCCATTTTGAATTATGTGCAAAAATGCTGTATTTTATGAACGCATGAACAGATTGTTATGAAACTTGGTATGGGTCATCACCACGATGCCCTGAAGTAGCCTGAGAAGTTTCGAAACAGCGCCACCTAGTGGAGAATTTTTTTTTTCAAACGCTTATAACTTTGGGTGTGGTTGACATATTTTGATGGGAGTGTGTTTTTTGGTCTCCTGAATCCTTGCCGACTCCAACGATACCAGACTTGCCAGGTTTCGGCATATGGTTTGCGCAGAGTTGTAATTTAGTGCTTAAAAAACATTTGCTGATATCTTCGAAACCGCTAGTCCGATCGAGACGAAACCAGCCTCAGAAGTTCGGAAACATAGGTCGATAGCTATACGCTAATGCCCAAATCTCAAAATATTGATAGTAAGGGGTAGTAAAATCCAATCAAAGTCAGGTGTCAGTCCTTTTTTACGTGTTTTTTCATATAAATGTCTATAACTCCAAAACAAAATGAGATATTTTCACCAAACTTGACACACATATGTATGGGCTCACTATGAGGACACATAAAAAAATTGGTGGGATTGTGCCTCTTGGTGGCGCTATAATAAAACAAAACATGAAATTCCCATTGACTTCAATGCAGTATTATGGTTTAAAATGCTAATGCTATAATTTACGAATGCATTAGCGTATCGTTACAAAACTCGGTATGTGTCTTCCGCTCCATGTCCTGAAGATACTCAAAAAGTTTCGGGGTAGCGCCACCTTGTGGTCAAAAGTTGTAATAAAATGTACAGAAATGCGAATAACTTTTGATTAAATTAACCCATTGTAATGAAACTGGTCATAATACAGTCAATGGCTCATGCCGAGAAGATAGATACCAATTGTGCCATATTTTGCAAACCTATCTGTCCTCCGTCTTGTTATTTGTTAAAAACCTACTTTTTCAAACTCATCCTAGACCGTTTGTCCGATTTTCACCAAAATTGATCCGTATCGTCTTCAGACCATGCTGACAAATAGTTATGGATTTCGGATTGATAGACAAAACAGTTTTCATATACCACTGCAACAGAGTTGAGCCATGATGCAAAAATTACTCTTGAGGCTGTATCTCTGCAATGCTTTGACATATTGACACCAAACTTTGCATGTGTCATTGTCATCTCAATCTGACTAAACCACATCAGTTTCGTAACAGTGACACCTATTGGTCGAAAGTGATAAACCATTAAACCATTATTATTGACTGTATTTAAAATTTGACTGCTATTTTGCCTAAAATCAACTTAATAGGTCCTTAATGGCTCATTGTTGCAGTTGGCTTGAGACTTCCAGCCATGCTGGCATGTCTTGTCTTCTTCTTTGCGCTTGGCCCCGATAATGGCTGCTTGTTAGGGGCCAAGCACCGAAGGTGCGGAGGCACCTATTGAAATTGTTAGTGTTCCTATTATTATTATTCTGCTTCTTCTTCTTCTTCTTTTTCTTCCGCCATAGGAGTCTCTGGCAGCCCATAGAACCGTATGGTAAAAAGTTGTGAAATTTGGCACACTCATAGAGGCCAGTCTGAGCTGTCACTATAGCAAATTTGGTGCCTCTAACTCAATCCCTCTAGCGCCACCACCTGTCCAAAGTTTCACTCATATTTATGCTTATAACTTTTGACCCCTAAGGGCTAGAAACAAAATTCTTTTTTCATCGGATTCCTTGGCTCAAGCCGATTCGATTTCACCCTATGATGTCATTTTCCGGTATGCAAATTTTCCCGCCATTTTGAATTTTCTGAAAAACCTACTTTTTCGAACTCCTCCTAGGCCGTTGCTCCGATTTTCACGAAAATTGAAACAGATCATCTTCAGAGCATGTTGACAAAAAGTTATGGAATTCAAGTTGATTCGTCCAATCGTTTTCAATAAACGCACAAACAAATTTTACGTGGAGGTTGCAAAAACACACTAAAGGCTATATCTCCGCAACGCTTTATCGTATTCAAACCAACCTTGGTACATGTCATCACAAGCATGACTTGAAGCAACATGCAGCGTTTCGGCGCAGCGCCACCTACCTGTCCGGAGATACGAAAAATGCCTATTTTGGCTTATAACTTCTGAACCGTTTATCCAAAAATCATAAAATTGGTCTCATTAGATTCAGGGCGTCATGCCGAGTCGACTGATATCCAATTTTACCATGTCGGCCATTTTGGATGTCGGCCATTTTGAATTATGTGCAAAAATGCTGTATTTTATGAACGCATGAACAGATTGTTATGAAACTTGGTATGGGTCATCACCACGATGCCCTGAAGTAGCCTGAGAAGTTTCGAAACAGCGCCACCTAGTGGAGAATTTTTTTTTTCAAACGCTTATAACTTTGGGTGTGGTTGACATATTTTGATGGGAGTGTGTTTTTTGGTCTCCTGAATCCTTGCCGACTCCAACGATACCAGACTTGCCAGGTTTCGGCATATGGTTTGCGCAGAGTTGTAATTTAGTGCTTAAAAAACATTTGCTGATATCTTCGAAACCGCTAGTCCGATCGAGACGAAACCAGCCTCAGAAGTTCGGAAACATAGGTCGATAGCTATACGCTAATGCCCAAATCTCAAAATATTGATAGTAAGGGGTAGTAAAATCCAATCAAAGTCAGGTGTCAGTCATTTTTTACGTGTTTTTTCATATAAATGTCTATAACTCCAAAACAAAATGAAATATTTTCACCAAACTTGACACACATATGTATGGGCTCACTACGAGGACACATAAAAAAATTGGTGGGATTGTGCCTCTTGGTGGCGCTATAATAAAACAAAACATGAAATTCCCATTGACTTCAATGCAGTATTACGGTTTAAAATGCTAATGCTATAATTTAAGAATGCACTAGTGTATCGTTACAAAACTCGGTATGTGTCTTCCGCTCTATGTCCCGAAGATATTCAAAAAGTTTCGGGGCAGCGCCACCTTGTGGTCAAAAGTTGTAATAAAATGTACAAAAATGCTAATAACTTTTGATTAAATTAGCCTATTGTAATGAGACTGGTCATAATACATTCATTGGCTCATGCCGAGAAGATAGATACCAATTTTGCCATATTTTGCAAACATATCTGTGCTCCATCTTGTTATTTGTTAAAAATCTACTTTTTCAAACTCATCCTAGACCGTTTGTCCGATTTTCACCAAAATGGATCCGTATCGTCTTCAGACCATGCTGACAAATACTTATGGATTTCGGATTGATAGACAAAACAGTTTTCATATACCACTGCAACAGAGTTGAGCCATGATGCAAAAATGACTCTTGAGGCTGTATCTCTGCAATGCTTTGACATATTGACACCAAACTTTGCATGTGTCATTGTCATCTCAATCTGACTAAACCACATCAGTTTCGTAACAGTGACACCTATTGGTCGAAAGTGATAAACCATTAAACCATTATTATTGACTGTATTTAAAATTTGACTGCTATTTTGCCTAAAATCAACTTAATAGGTCCTTAATGGCTCATTGTTGCAGTTGGCTTGAGACTTCCAGCCATGCTGGCATGTCTTGTCTTCTTCTTTGCGCTTGGCCCCGATAATGGCTGCTTGCAGCTATATTTAGGGGCCAAGCACCGAAGGTGCGGAGGCACCTATTGAAATCGTTAGTGTTCCTATTATTATTATTCTGCTTCTTCTTCTTCCGCCATAGGAGTCTCTGGCAGCCCATAGAACCGTATGGTAAAAAGTTGTGAAATTTGGCACACTCATAGAGGCCAGTCTGAGCTGTCACTATAGCAAATTTGGTGCCTCTAACTCAATCCCTCTAGCGCCACCACCTGTCCAAAGTTTCACTCATATTTATGCTTATAACTTTTGACCCCTAAGGGCTAGAAACAAAATTCTTTTTTCATCGGATTCCTTGGCTCAAGCCGATTCGATTTCACCCTATGATGTCATTTTCCGGTATGCAAATTTTCCCGCCATTTTGAATTTTCTGAAAAACCTACTTTTTCTAACTCCTCCTAGGCCGTTGCTCCGATTTTCATGAAAATTGAAACAGATCATCTTCATAGCATGCTGACAAAAAGTTATGGAATTTAAGTTGATTCGTCCAATCGTTTTCAATAAACGCACAAACAAATTTTACGTAGAGGTTGCAAAAACACACTAAAGGCTATATCTCCACAACGCTTTATCGTATTCAAACCAAACTTGGTACATGTCATCACAAGCATGACCTGAAGCAACATGCAGCGTTTCGGCGCAGCGCCACCTACTGGTCCGGAGATACGAAAAATGCATATTTTGGCTTATAACTTCTGAACCGTTTATCCAAAAATCATAAAATTGGTCTCATTAGATTCAGGGCGTCATGCCGAGTCGACTGATATCCAATTTTACCATGTCGGCCATTTTGGATGTCGGCCATTTTGAATTATGTGCAAAAATGCTGTATTTTATGAACGCATGAACGGATTGTTACGAAACTTGGTATGGGTCATCACCACGATGCCCTGAAGTAGCCTGAGAAGTTTCGAAACAGCGCCACCTAGTGGATAATTCTTTTTTTTCAAACGCTTATAACTTTGGGTGTGAGTGAAAAATTTTGATGGGAGTAGCTTTTTTGGGCTCCTGAATCCTTGCCGAGTCCAACGATACAAGACATGCCCAGTTTCGGCATATGGTTTGCGCAGCGTTGTAATTTAGCGCTTAAAAAACATTTGCTGATATCTTCAAAACCGCTAGTCCGATCGAGACGAAACCAGCCTCAGAAGTTCGGAAACATAGGTCGATAGCTATACGCTAATGCCCAAATGTCAAAATATTGATAGTAAGGGGTAGTAAAATCCAACCAAAGTCAGGTGTCAGTCATTTTTTACGTGTTTTTTCATATAAATGTCTATAACTCCAAAACAAAATGAAATATTTTCACCAAACTTGACACACATATGTATGGGCTCACTACGAGGACACATAAAAAAATTGGTGGGATTGTGCCTCTTGGTGGCGCTATAATAAAACAAAACATGAAATTCCCATTGACTTCAATGCAGTATTACGGTTTAAAATGCTAATGCTATAATTTAAGAATGCACTAGTGTATCATTACAAAACTCGGTATGTGTCTTCCGCTCTATGTCCCGAAGATATTCAAAAAGTTTCGGGGCAGCGCCACCTTGTGGTCAAAAGTTGTAATAAAATGTACAAAAATGCTAATAACTTTTGATTAAATTAGCCTATTGTAATGAGACTGGTCATAATACATTCATTGGCTCATGCCGAGAAGATAGATACCAATTTTGCCATATTTTGCAAACATATCTGTGCTCCATCTTGTTATTTGTTAAAAATCTACTTTTTCAAACTCATCCTAGACCGTTTGTCCGATTTTCACCAAAATTGATCCGTATCGTCTTCAGACCATGCTGACAAATAGTTATGGATTTCGGATTGATAGACAAAACAGTTTTCATATACCACTGCAACAGAGTTGAGCCATGATGCAAAAATTACTCTTGAGGCTGTATCTCTGCAATGCTTTGACATATTGACACCAAACTTTGCATGTGTCATTGTCATCTCAATCTGACTAAACCACATCAGTTTCGTAACAGTGACACCTATTGGTTGAAAGTGATAAACCATTAAACCATTATTATTGACTGTATTTAAAATTTGACTGCTATTTTGCCTAAAATCAACTTAATAGGTCCTTAATGGCTCATTGTTGCAGTTGGCTTGAGACTTCCAGCCATGCTGGCATGTCTTGTCTTCTTCTTTGCGCTTGGCCCCGATAATGGCTGCTTGCAGCTATATTTATTATTCTGCTTCTTCTTCTTCTTCTTCTTTTTCTTCCGCCATAGGAGTCTCTGGCAGCCCATAGAACCGTATGGTAAAAAGTTGTGAAATTTGGCACACTCATAGAGGCCAGTCTGAGCTGTCACTATAGCAAATTTGGTGCCTCTAACTCAATCCCTCTAGCGCCACCACCTGTCCAAAGTTTCACTCATATTTATGCTTATAACTTTTGACCCCTAAGGGCTAGAAACAAAATTCTTTTTTCATCGGATTCCTTGGCTCAAGCCGATTCGATTTCACCCTATGATGTCATTTTCCGCTATGCAAATTTTCCCGCCATTTTGAATTTTCTGAAAAACCTACTTTTTCGAACTCCTCCTAGGCCGTTGCTCCGATTTTCACGAAAATTGAAACAGATCATCTTCAGAGCATGTTGACAAAAAGTTATGGAATTCAAGTTGATTCGTCCAATCGTTTTCAATAAACGCACAAACAAATTTTACGTGGAGGTTGCAAAAACACACTAAAGGCTATATCTCCACAACGCTTTATCGTATTCAAACCAAACTTGGTACATGTCATCACAAGCATGACCTGAAGCAACATGCAGCGTTTCGGCGCAGCGCCACCTACTGGTCCGGAGATACGAAAAATGCATATTTTGGCTTATAACTTCTGAACCGTTTATCCAAAAATCATAAAATTGGTCTCATTAGATTCAGGGCGTCATGCCGAGTCGACTGATATCCAATTTTACCATGTCGGCCATTTTGGATGTCGGCCATTTTGAATTATGTGCAAAAATGCTGTATTTTATGAACGCATGAACGGATTGTTACGAAACTTGGTATGGGTCATCACCACGATGCCCTGAAGTAGCCTGAGAAGTTTCGAAACAGCGCCACCTAGTGGAGAATTTTTTTTTTCAAACGCTTATAACTTTGGGTGTGGTTGACATATTTTGATGGGAGTGTGTTTTTTGGTCTCCTGAATCCTTGCCGACTCCAACGATACCAGACTTGCCAGGTTTCGGCATATGGTTTGCGCAGAGTTGTAATTTAGTGCTTAAAAAACATTTGCTGATATCTTCGAAACCGCTAGTCCGATCGAGACGAAACCAGCCTCAGAAGTTCGGAAACATAGGTCGATAGCTATACGCTAATGCCCAAATCTCAAAATATTGATAGTAAGGGGTAGTAAAATCCAATCAAAGTCAGGTGTCAGTCCTTTTTTACGTGTTTTTTCATATAAATGTCTATAACTCCAAAACAAAATGAGATATTTTCACCAAACTTGACACACATATGTATGGGCTCACTATGAGGACACATAAAAAAATTGGTGGGATTGTGCCTCTTGGTGGCGCTATAATAAAACAAAACATGAAATTCCCATTGACTTCAATGCAGTATTATGGTTTAAAATGCTAATGCTATAATTTAAGAATGCATTAGCGTATCGTTACAAAACTCGGTATGTGTCTTCCGCTCCATGTCCTGAAGATACTCAAAAAGTTTCGGGGTAGCGCCACCTTGTGGTCAAAAGTTGTAATAAAATGTACAGAAATGCGAATAACTTTTGATTAAATTAACCCATTGTAATGAAACTGGTCATAATACAGTCAATGGCTCATGCCGAGAACATGGATACCAATTGTGCCATATTTTGCAAACCTATCTGTCCTCCGTCTTGTTATTTGTTAAAAACCTACTTTTTCAAACTCATCCTAGACCGTTTGTCCGATTTTCACCAAAATTGATCCGTATCGTCTTCAGACCATGCTGACAAATAGTTATGGATTTCGGATTGATAGACAAAACAGTTTTCATATACCACTGCAACAGAGTTGAGCCATGATGCAAAAAATACTCTTGAGGCTGTATCTCTGCAATGCTTTGACATATTGACACCAAACTTTGCATGTGTCATTGTCATCTCAATCTGACTAAACCACATCAGTTTCGTAACAGTGACACCTATTGGTCGAAAGTGATAAACCATTAAACCATTATTATTGACTGTATTTAAAATTTGACTGCTATTTTGCCTAAAATCAACTTAATAGGTCCTTAATGGCTCATTGTTGCAGTTGGCTTGAGACTTCCAGCCATGCTGGCATGTCTTGTCTTCTTCTTTGCGCTTGGCCCCGATAATGGCTGCTTGCAGCTATATTTAGGGGCCAAGCACCGAAGGTGCGGAGGCACCTATTGAAATCGTTAGTGTTCCTATTATTAGGGGCCAAGCACCGAAGGTGCGGAGGCACCTATTGAAATCGTTAGTGTTCCTATTATTAGGGGCCAAGCACCGAAGGTGCGGAGGCACCTATTGAAATTGTTAGTGTTCCTATTATTATTATTCTGCTTCTTCTTCTTCTTCTTCTTTTTCTTCCGCCATAGGAGTCTCTGGCAGCCCATAGAACCGTATGGTAAAAAGTTGTGAAATTTGGCACACTCATAGAGGCCAGTCTGAGCTGTCACTATAGCAAATTTGGTGCCTCTAACTCAATCCCTCTAGCGCCACCACCTGTCCAAAGTTTCACTCATATTTATGCTTATAACTTTTGACCCCTAAGGGCTAGAAACAAAATTCTTTTTTCATCGGATTCCTTGGCTCAAGCCGATTCGATTTCACCCTATGATGTCATTTTCCGGTATGCAAATTTTCCCGCCATTTTGAATTTTCTGAAAAACCTACTTTTTCGAACTCCTCCTAGGCCGTTGCTCCGATTTTCACGAAAATTGAAACAGATCATCTTCAGAGCATGTTGACAAAAAGTTATGGAATTCAAGTTGATTCGTCCAATCGTTTTCAATAAACGCACAAACAAATTTTACGTGGAGGTTGCAAAAACACACTAAAGGCTATATCTCCGCAACGCTTTATCGTATTCAAACCAACCTTGGTACATGTCATCACAAGCATGACTTGAAGCAACATGCAGCGTTTCGGCGCAGCGCCACCTACCTGTCCGGAGATACGAAAAATGCCTATTTTGGCTTATAACTTCTGAACCGTTTATCCAAAAATCATAAAATTGGTCTCATTAGATTCAGGGCGTCATGCCGAGTCGACTGATATCCAATTTTACCATGTCGGCCATTTTGGATGTCGGCCATTTTGAATTATGTGCAAAAATGCTGTATTTTATGAACGCATGAACAGATTGTTATGAAACTTGGTATGGGTCATCACCACGATGCCCTGAAGTAGCCTGAGAAGTTTCGAAACAGCGCCACCTAGTGGAGAAATTTTTTTTTCAAACGCTTATAACTTTGGGTGTGGTTGACATATTTTGATGGGAGTGTGTTTTTTGGTCTCCTGAATCCTTGCCGACTCCAACGATACCAGACTTGCCAGGTTTCGGCATATGGTTTGCGCAGAGTTGTAATTTAGTGCTTAAAAAACATTTGCTGATATCTTCGAAACCGCTAGTCCGATCGAGACGAAACCAGCCTCAGAAGTTCGGAAACATAGGTCGATAGCTATACGCTAATGCCCAAATCTCAAAATATTGATAGTAAGGGGTAGTAAAATCCAATCAAAGTCAGGTGTCAGTCCTTTTTTACGTGTTTTTTCATATAAATGTCTATAACTCCAAAACAAAATGAGATATTTTCACCAAACTTGACACACATATGTATGGGCTCACTATGAGGACACATAAAAAAATTGGTGGGATTGTGCCTCTTGGTGGCGCTATAATAAAACAAAACATGAAATTCCCATTGACTTCAATGCAGTATTATGGTTTAAAATGCTAATGCTATAATTTAAGAATGCATTAGCGTATCGTTACAAAACTCGGTATGTGTCTTCCGCTCCATGTCCTGAAGATACTCAAAAAGTTTCGGGGTAGCGCCACCTTGTGGTCAAAAGTTGTAATAAAATGTACAGAAATGCGAATAACTTTTGATTAAATTAACCCATTGTAATGAAACTGGTCATAATACAGTCAATGGCTCATGCCGAGAACATGGATACCAATTGTGCCATATTTTGCAAACCTATCTGTCCTCCGTCTTGTTATTTGTTAAAAACCTACTTTTTCAAACTCATCCTAGACCGTTTGTCCGATTTTCACCAAAATTGATCCGTATCGTCTTCAGACCATGCTGACAAATAGTTATGGATTTCGGATTGATAGACAAAACAGTTTTCATATACCACTGCTACAGAGTTGAGCCATGATGCAAAAATTACTCTTGAGGCTGTATCTCTGCAATGCTTTGACATATTGACACCAAACTTTGCATGTGTCATTGTCATCTCAATCTGACTAAACCACATCAGTTTCGTAACAGTGACACCTATTGGTCGAAAGTGATAAACCATTAAACCATTATTATTGACTGTATTTAAAATTTGACTGCTATTTTGCCTAAAATCAACTTAATAGGTCCTTAATGGCTCATTGTTGCAGTTGGCTTGAGACTTCCAGCCATGCTGGCATGTCTTGTCTTCTTCTTTGCGCTTGGCCCCGATAATGGCTGCTTGCAGCTATATTTATTATTCTGCTTCTTCTTCTTCTTCTTCTTCTTCTTCTTCTTCTTCTTCCGCCATAGGAGTCTCTGGCAGCCCATAGAACCGTATGGTAAAAAGTTGTGAAATTTGGCACACTCATAGAGGCCAGTCTGAGCTGTCACTATAGCAAATTTGGTGCCTCTAACTCAATCCCTCTAGCGCCACCACCTGTCCAAAGTTTCCCTCATATTTATGCTTATAACTTTTGACCCCTAAGGGCTAGAAACAAAATTCTTTTTTCATCGGATTCCTTGGCTCAAGCCGATTCGATTTCACCCTATGATGTCATTTTCCGGTATGCAAATTTTCCCGCCATTTTGAATTTTCTGAAAAACCTACTTTTTCGAACTCCTCCTAGGCCGTTGCTCCGATTTTCACGAAAATTGAAACAGATCATCTTCAGAGCATGTTGACAAAAAGTTATGGAATTCAAGTTGATTCGTCCAATCGTTTTCAATAAACGCACAAACAAATTTTACGTGGAGGTTGCAAAAACACACTAAAGGCTATATCTCCGCAACGCTTTATCGTATTCAAACCAACCTTGGTACATGTCATCACAAGCATGACTTGAAGCAACATGCAGCGTTTCGGCGCAGCGCCACCTACCTGTCCGGAGATACGAAAAATGCCTATTTTGGCTTATAACTTCTGAACCGTTTATCCAAAAATCATAAAATTGGTCTCATTAGATTCAGGGCGTCATGCCGAGTCGACTGATATCCAATTTTACCATGTCGGCCATTTTGGATGTCGGCCATTTTGAATTATGTGCAAAAATGCTGTATTTTATGAACGCATGAACAGATTGTTATGAAACTTGGTATGGGTCATCACCACGATGCCCTGAAGTAGCCTGAGAAGTTTCGAAACAGCGCCACCTAGTGGAGAATTTTTTTTTTCAAACGCTTATAACTTTGGGTGTGGTTGACATATTTTGATGGGAGTGTGTTTTTTGGTCTCCTGAATCCTTGCCGACTCCAACGATACCAGACTTGCCAGGTTTCGGCATATGGTTTGCGCAGAGTTGTAATTTAGTGCTTAAAAAACATTTGCTGATATCTTCGAAACCGCTAGTCCGATCGAGACGAAACCAGCCTCAGAAGTTCGGAAACATAGGTCGATAGCTATACGCTAATGCCCAAATCTCAAAATATTGATAGTAAGGGGTAGTAAAATCCAATCAAAGTCAGGTGTCAGTCATTTTTTACGTGTTTTTTCATATAAATGTCTATAACTCCAAAACAAAATGAAATATTTTCACCAAACTTGACACACATATGTATGGGCTCACTACGAGGACACATAAAAAAATTGGTGGGATTGTGCCTCTTGGTGGCGCTATAATAAAACAAAACATGAAATTCCCATTGACTTCAATGCAGTATTACGGTTTAAAATGCTAATGCTATAATTTAAGAATGCACTAGTGTATCATTACAAAACTCGGTATGTGTCTTCCGCTCTATGTCCCGAAGATATTCAAAAAGTTTCGGGGCAGCGCCACCTTGTGGTCAAAAGTTGTAATAAAATGTACAAAAATGCTAATAACTTTTGATTAAATTAGCCTATTGTAATGAGACTGGTCATAATACATTCATTGGCTCATGCCGAGAAGATAGATACCAATTTTGCCATATTTTGCAAACATATCTGTGCTCCATCTTGTTATTTGTTAAAAATCTACTTTTTCAAACTCATCCTAGACCGTTTGTCCGATTTTCACCAAAATTGATCCGTATCGTCTTCAGACCATGCTGACAAATACTTATGGATTTCGGATTGATAGACAAAACAGTTTTCATATACCACTGCAACAGAGTTGAGCCATGATGCAAAAATTACTCTTGAGGCTGTATCTCTGCAATGCTTTGACATATTGACACCAAACTTTGCATGTGTCATTGTCATCTCAATCTGACTAAACCACATCAGTTTCGTAACAGTGACACCTATTGGTCGAAAGTGATAAACCATTAAACCATTATTATTGACTGTATTTAAAATTTGACTGCTATTTTGCCTAAAATCAACTTAATAGGTCCTTAATGGCTCATTGTTGCAGTTGGCTTGAGACTTCCAGCCATGCTGGCATGTCTTGTCTTCTTCTTTGCGCTTGGCCCCGATAATGGCTGCTTGCAGCTATATTTAGGGGCCAAGCACCGAAGGTGCGGAGGCACCTATTGAAATCGTTAGTGTTCCTATTATTAGGGGCCAAGCACCGAAGGTGCGGAGGCACCTATTGAAATCGTTAGTGTTCCTATTATTATTAGGGGCCAAGCACCGAAGGTGCGGAGGCACCTATTGAAATCGTTAGTGTTCCTATTATTATTCTGCTTCTTCTTCTTCTTCTTCCGCCATAGGAGTCTCTGGCAGCCCATAGAACCGTATGGTAAAAAGTTGTGAAATTTGGCACACTCATAGAGGCCAGTCTGAGCTGTCACTATAGCAAATTTGGTGCCTCTAACTCAATCCCTCTAGCGCCACCACCTGTCCAAAGTTTCACTCATATTTATGCTTATAACTTTTGACCCCTAAGGGCTAGAAACAAAATTCTTTTTTCATCGGATTCCTTGGCTCAAGCCGATTCGATTTCACCCTATGATGTCATTTTCCGGTATGCAAATTTTCCCGCCATTTTGAATTTTCTGAAAAACCTACTTTTTCGAACTCCTCCTAGGCCGTTGCTCCGATTTTCACGAAAATTGAAACAGATCATCTTCAGAGCATGTTGACAAAAAGTTATGGAATTCAAGTTGATTCGTCCAATCGTTTTCAATAAACGCACAAACAAATTTTACGTGGAGGTTGCAAAAACACACTAAAGGCTATATCTCCGCAACGCTTTATCGTATTCAAACCAACCTTGGTACATGTCATCACAAGCATGACTTGAAGCAACATGCAGCGTTTCGGCGCAGCGCCACCTACCTGTCCGGAGATACGAAAAATGCCTATTTTGGCTTATAACTTCTGAACCGTTTATCCAAAAATCATAAAATTGGTCTCATTAGATTCAGGGCGTCATGCCGAGTCGACTGATATCCAATTTTACCATGTCGGCCATTTTGGATGTCGGCCATTTTGAATTATGTGCAAAAATGCTGTATTTTATGAACGCATGAACAGATTGTTATGAAACTTGGTATGGGTCATCACCACGATGCCCTGAAGTAGCCTGACAAGTTTCGAAACAGCGCCACCTAGTGGAGAATTTTTTTTTTCAAACGCTTATAACTTTGGGTGTGGTTGACATATTTTGATGGGAGTGTGTTTTTTGGTCTCCTGAATCCTTGCCGACTCCAACGATACCAGACTTGCCAGGTTTCGGCATATGGTTTGCGCAGAGTTGTAATTTAGTGCTTAAAAAACATTTGCTGATATCTTCGAAACCGCTAGTCCGATCGAGACGAAACCAGCCTCAGAAGTTCGGAAACATAGGTCGATAGCTATACGCTAATGCCCAAATCTCAAAATATTGATAGTAAGGGGTAGTAAAATCCAATCAAAGTCAGGTGTCAGTCCTTTTTTACGTGTTTTTTCATATAAATGTCTATAACTCCAAAACAAAATGAGATATTTTCACCAAACTTGACACACATATGTATGGGCTCACTATGAGGACACATAAAAAAATTGGTGGGATTGTGCCTCTTGGTGGCGCTATAATAAAACAAAACATGAAATTCCCATTGACTTCAATGCAGTATTATGGTTTAAAATGCTAATGCTATGATTTAAGAATGCACTAGTGTATCATTACAAAACTCGGTATGTGTCTTCCGCTCTATGTCCCGAAGATATTCAAAAAGTTTCGGGGCAGCGCCACCTTGTGGTCAAAAGTTGTAATAAAATGTACAAAAATGCTAATAACTTTTGATTAAATTAGCCTATTGTAATGAGACTGGTCATAATACATTCATTGGCTCATGCCGAGAAGATAGATACCAATTTTGCCATATTTTGCAAACATATCTGTGCTCCATCTTGTTATTTGTTAAAAATCTACTTTTTCAAACTCATCCTAGACCGTTTGTCCGATTTTCACCAAAATTGATCCGTATCGTCTTCAGACCATGCTGACAAATAGTTATGGATTTCGGATTGATAGACAAAACAGTTTTCATATACCACTGCAACAGAGTTGAGCCATGATGCAAAAATTACTCTTGAGGCTGTATCTCTGCAATGCTTTGACATATTGACACCAAACTTTGCATGTGTCATTGTCATCTCAATCTGACTAAACCACATCAGTTTCGTAACAGTGACACCTATTGGTCGAAAGTGATAAACCATTAAACCATTATTATTGACTGTATTTAAAATTTGACTGCTATTTTGCCTAAAATCAACTTAATAGGTCCTTAATGGCTCATTGTTGCAGTTGGCTTGAGACTTCCAGCCATGCTGGCATGTCTTGTCTTCTTCTTTGCGCTTGGCCCCGATAATGGCTGCTTGCAGCTATATTTAGGGGCCAAGCACCGAAGGTGCGGAGGCACCTATTGAAATTGTTAGTGTTCCTATTATTATTATTCTGCTTCTTCTTCTTCTTCTTCTTCTTCTTCCGCCATAGGAGTCTCTGGCAGCCCATAGAACCGTATGGTAAAAAGTTGTGAAATTTGGCACACTCATAGAGGCCAGTCTGAGCTGTCACTATAGCAAATTTGGTGCCTCTAACTCAATCCCTCTAGCGCCACCACCTGTCCAAAGTTTCACTCATATTTATGCTTATAACTTTTGACCCCTAAGGGCTAGAAACAAAATTCTTTTTTCATCGGATTCCTTGGCTCAAGCCGATTCGATTTCACCCTATGATGTCATTTTCCGGTATGCAAATTTTCCCGCCATTTTGAATTTTCTGAAAAACCTACTTTTTCGAACTCCTCCTAGGCCGTTGCTCCGATTTTCACGAAAATTGAAACAGATCATCTTCAGAGCATGTTGACAAAAAGTTATGGAATTCAAGTTGATTCGTCCAATCGTTTTCAATAAACGCACAAACAAATTTTACGTGGAGGTTGCAAAAACACACTAAAGGCTATATCTCCGCAACGCTTTATCGTATTCAAACCAACCTTGGTACATGTCATCACAAGCATGACTTGAAGCAACATGCAGCGTTTCGGCGCAGCGCCACCTACCTGTCCGGAGATATGAAAAATGCCTATTTTGGCTTATAACTTCTGAACCGTTTATCCAAAAATCATAAAATTGGTCTCATTAGATTCAGGGCGTCATGCCGAGTCGACTGATATCCAATTTTACCATGTCGGCCATTTTGGATGTCGGCCATTTTGAATTATGTGCAAAAATGCTGTATTTTATGAACGCATGAACAGATTGTTATGAAACTTGGTATGGGTCATCACCACGATGCCCTGAAGTAGCCTGAGAAGTTTCGAAACAGCGCCACCTAGTGGAGAATTTTTTTTTTCAAACGCTTATAACTTTGGGTGTGGTTGACATATTTTGATGGGAGTGTGTTTTTTGGTCTCCTGAATCCTTGCCGACTCCAACGATACCAGACTTGCCAGGTTTCGGCATATGGTTTGCGCAGAGTTGTAATTTAGTGCTTAAAAAACATTTGCTGATATCTTCGAAACCGCTAGTCCGATCGAGACGAAACCAGCCTCAGAAGTTCGGAAACATAGGTCGATAGCTATACGCTAATGCCCAAATCTCAAAATATTGATAGTAAGGGGTAGTAAAATCCAATCAAAGTCAGGTGTCAGTCCTTTTTTACGTGTTTTTTCATATAAATGTCTATAACTCCAAAACAAAATGAGATATTTTCACCAAACTTGACACACATATGTATGGGCTCACTATGAGGACACATAAAAAAATTGGTGGGATTGTGCCTCTTGGTGGCGCTATAATAAAACAAAACATGAAATTCCCATTGACTTCAATGCAGTATTATGGTTTAAAATGCTAATGCTATAATTTAAGAATGCATTAGCGTATCGTTACAAAACTCGGTATGTGTCTTCCGCTCCATGTCCTGAAGATACTCAAAAAGTTTCGGGGTAGCGCCACCTTGTGGTCAAAAGTTGTAATAAAATGTACAGAAATGCGAATAACTTTTGATTAAATTAACCCATTGTAATGAAACTGGTCATAATACAGTCAATGGCTCATGCCGAGAACATGGATACCAATTGTGCCATATTTTGCAAACCTATCTGTCCTCCGTCTTGTTATTTGTTAAAAACCTACTTTTTCAAACTCATCCTAGACCGTTTGTCCGATTTTCACCAAAATTGATCCGTATCGTCTTCAGACCATGCTGACAAATAGTTATGGATTTCGGATTGATAGACAAAACAGTTTTCGTATACCACTGCAACAGAGTTGAGCCATGATGCAAAAATTACTCTTGAGGCTGTATCTCTGCAATGCTTTGACATATTGACACCAAACTTTGCATGTGTCATTGTCATCTCAATCTGACTAAACCACATCAGTTTCGTAACAGTGACACCTATTGGTCGAAAGTGATAAACCATTAAACCATTATTATTGACTGTATTTAAAATTTGACTGCTATTTTGCCTAAAATCAACTTAATAGGTCCTTAATGGCTCATTGTTGCAGTTGGCTTGAGACTTCCAGCCATGCTGGCATGTCTTGTCTTCTTCTTTGCGCTTGGCCCCGATAATGGCTGCTTGCAGCTATATTTATTATTCTGCTTCTTCTTCTTCTTCTTCTTCTTCTTCTTCTTCTTCTTCCGCCATAGGAGTCTCTGGCAGCCCATAGAACCGTATGGTAAAAAGTTGTGAAATTTGGCACACTCATAGAGGCCAGTCTGAGCTGTCACTATAGCAAATTTGGTGCCTCTAACTCAATCCCTCTAGCGCCACCACCTGTCCAAAGTTTCACTCATATTTATGCTTATAACTTTTGACCCCTAAGGGCTAGAAACAAAATTCTTTTTTCATCGGATTCCTTGGCTCAAGCCGATTCGATTTCACCCTATGATGTCATTTTCCGGTATGCAAATTTTCCCGCCATTTTGAATTTTCTGAAAAACCTACTTTTTCGAACTCCTCCTAGGCCGTTGCTCCGATTTTCACGAAAATTGAAACAGATCATCTTCAGAGCATGTTGACAAAAAGTTATGGAATTCAAGTTGATTCGTCCAATCGTTTTCAATAAACGCACAAACAAATTTTACGTAGAGGTTGCAAAAACACACTAAAGGCTATATCTCCGCAACGCTTTATCGTATTCAAACCAACCTTGGTACATGTCATCACAAGCATGACTTGAAGCAACATGCAGCGTTTCGGCGCAGCGCCACCTACCTGTCCGGAGATACGAAAAATGCCTATTTTGGCTTATAACTTCTGAACCGTTTATCCAAAAATCATAAAATTGGTCTCATTAGATTCAGGGCGTCATGCCGAGTCGACTGATATCCAATTTTACCATGTCGGCCATTTTGGATGTCGGCCATTTTGAATTATGTGCAAAAATGCTGTATTTTATGAACGCATGAACAGATTGTTATGAAACTTGGTATGGGTCATCACCACGATGCCCTGAAGTAGCCTGAGAAGTTTCGAAACAGCGCCACCTAGTGGAGATTTTTTTTTTTCAAACGCTTATAACTTTGGGTGTGGTTGACATATTTTGATGGGAGTGTGTTTTTTGGTCTCCTGAATCCTTGCCGACTCCAACGATACCAGACTTGCCAGGTTTCGGCATATGGTTTGCGCAGAGTTGTAATTTAGTGCTTAAAAAACATTTGCTGATATCTTCGAAACCGCTAGTCCGATCGAGACGAAACCAGCCTCAGAAGTTCGGAAACGTAGGTCGATAGCTATACGCTAATGCCCAAATCTCAAAATATTGATAGTAAGGGGTAGTAAAATCCAATCAAAGTCAGGTGTCAGTCCTTTTTTACGTGTTTTTTCATATAAATGTCTATAACTCCAAAACAAAATGAGATATTTTCACCAAACTTGACACACATATGTATGGGCTCACTATGAGGACACATAAAAAAATTGGTGGGATTGTGCCTCTTGGTGGCGCTATAATAAAACAAAACATGAAATTCCCATTGACTTCAATGCAGTATTATGGTTTAAAATGCTAATGCTATAATTTAAGAATGCATTAGCGTATCGTTACAAAACTCGGTATGTGTCTTCCGCTCCATGTCCTGAAGATACTCAAAAAGTTTCGGGGTAGCGCCACCTTGTGGTCAAAAGTTGTAATAAAATGTACAGAAATGCGAATAACTTTTGATTAAATTAACCCATTGTAATGAAACTGGTCATAATACAGTCAATGGCTCATGCCGAGAACATGGATACCAATTGTGCCATATTTTGCATACCTATCTGTCCTCCGTCTTGTTATTTGTTAAAAACCTACTTTTTCAAACTCATCCTAGACCGTTTGTCCGATTTTCACCAAAATTGATCCGTATCGTCTTCAGACCATGCTGACAAATAGTTATGGATTTCGGATTGATAGACAAAACAGTTTTCATATACCACTGCAACAGAGTTGAGCCATGATGCAAAAATTACTCTTGAGGCTGTATCTCTGCAATGCTTTGACATATTGACACCAAACTTTGCATGTGTCATTGTCATCTCAATCTGACTAAACCACATCAGTTTCGTAACAGTGACACCTATTGGTCGAAAGTGATAAACCATTAAACCATTATTATTGACTGTATTTAAAATTTGACTGCTATTTTGCCTAAAATCAACTTAATAGGTCCTTAATGGCTCATTGTTGCAGTTGGCTTGAGACTTCCAGCCATGCTGGCATGTCTTGTCTTCTTCTTTGCGCTTGGCCCCGATAATGGCTGCTTGCAGCTATATTTAGGGGCCAAGCACCGAAGGTGCGGAGGCACCTATTGAAATCGTTAGTGTTCCTATTATTATTATTCTGCTTCTTCTTCTTCTTCTTCTTCTTCTTCTTCTTCCTCCGCCATAGGAGTCTCTGGCAGCCCATAGAACCGTATGGTAAAAAGTTGTGAAATTTGGCACACTCATAGAGGCCAGTCTGAGCTGTCACTATAGCAAATTTGGTGCCTCTAACTCAATCCCTCTAGCGCCACCACCTGTCCAAAGTTTCACTCATATTTATGCTTATAACTTTTGACCCCTAAGGGCTAGAAACAAAATTCTTTTTTCATCGGATTCCTTGGCTCAAGCCGATTTGATTTCACCCTATGATGTCATTTTCCGGTATGCAAATTTTCCCGCCATTTTGAATTTTCTGAAAAACCTACTTTTTCGAACTCCTCCTAGGCCGTTGCTCCGATTTTCACGAAAATTGAAACAGATCATCTTCAGAGCATGTTGACAAAAAGTTATGGAATTCAAGTTGATTCGTCCAATCGTTTTCAATAAACGCACAAACAAATTTTACGTGGAGGTTGCAAAAACACACTAAAGGCTATATCTCCGCAACGCTTTATCGTATTCAAACCAACCTTGGTACATGTCATCACAAGCATGACTTGAAGCAACATGCAGCGTTTCGGCGCAGCGCCACCTACCTGTCCGGAGATACGAAAAATGCCTATTTTGGCTTATAACTTCTGAACCGTTTATCCAAAAATCATAAAATTGGTCTCATTAGATTCAGGGCGTCATGCCGAGTCGACTGATATCCAATTTTACCATGTCGGCCATTTTGGATGTCGGCCATTTTGAATTATGTGCAAAAATGCTGTATTTTATGAACGCATGAACAGATTGTTATGAAACTTGGTATGGGTCATCACCACGATGCCCTGAAGTAGCCTGAGAAGTTTCGAAACAGCGCCACCTAGTGGAGAATTTTTTTTTTCAAACGCTTATAACTTTGGGTGTGGTTGACATATTTTGATGGGAGTGTGTTTTTTGGTCTCCTGAATCCTTGCCGACTCCAACGATACCAGACTTGCCAGGTTTCGGCATATGGTTTGCGCAGAGTTGTAATTTAGTGCTTAAAAAACATTTGCTGATATCTTCGAAACCGCTAGTCCGATCGAGACGAAACCAGCCTCAGAAGTTCGGAAACATAGGTCGATAGCTATACGCTAATGCCCAAATCTCAAAATATTGATAGTAAGGGGTAGTAAAATCCAATCAAAGTCAGGTGTCAGTCATTTTTTACGTGTTTTTTCATATAAATGTCTATAACTCCAAAACAAAATGAAATATTTTCACCAAACTTGACACACATATGTATGGGCTCACTACGAGGACACATAAAAAAATTGGTGGGATTGTGCCTCTTGGTGGCGCTATAATAAAACAAAACATGAAATTCCCATTGACTTCAATGCAGTATTACGGTTTAAAATGCTAATGCTATAATTTAAGAATGCACTAGTGTATCATTACAAAACTCGGTATGTGTCTTCCGCTCTATGTCCCGAAGATATTCAAAAAGTTTCGGGGCAGCGCCACCTTGTGGTCAAAAGTTGTAATAAAATGTACAAAAATGCTAATAACTTTTGATTAAATTAGCCTATTGTAATGAGACTGGTCATAATACATTCATTGGCTCATGCCGAGAAGATAGATACCAATTTTGCCATATTTTGCAAACCTATCTGTGCTCCATCTTGTTATTTGTTAAAAATCTACTTTTTCAAACTCATCCTAGACCGTTTGTCCGATTTTCACCAAAATTGATCCGTATCGTCTTCAGACCATGCTGACAAATACTTATGGATTTCGGATTGATAGACAAAACAGTTTTCATATACCACTGCAACAGAGTTGAGCCATGATGCAAAAATTACTCTTGAGGCTGTATCTCTGCAATGCTTTGACATATTGACACCAAACTTTGCATGTGTCATTGTCATCTCAATCTGACTAAACCACATCAGTTTCGTAACAGTGACACCTATTGGTCGAAAGTGATAAACCATTAAACCATTATTATTGACTGTATTTAAAATTTGACTGCTATTTTGCCTAAAATCAACTTAATAGGTCCTTAATGGCTCATTGTTGCAGTTGGCTTGAGACTTCCAGCCATGCTGGCATGTCTTGTCTTCTTCTTTGCGCTTGGCCCCGATAATGGCTGCTTGCAGCTATATTTATTCTGCTTCTTCTTCTTCTTCTTCTTCTTCTTCCGCCATAGGAGTCTCTGGCAGCCCATAGAACCGTATGGTAAAAAGTTGTGAAATTTGGCACACTCATAGAGGCCAGTCTGAGCTGTCACTATAGCAAATTTGGTGCCTCTAACTCAATCCCTCTAGCGCCACCACCTGTCCAAAGTTTCACTCATATTTATGCTTATAACTTTTGACCCCTAAGGGCTAGAAACAAAATTCTTTTTTCATCGGATTCCTTGGCTCAAGCCGATTCGATTTCACCCTATGATGTCATTTTCCGGTATGCAAATTTTCCCGCCATTTTGAATTTTCTGAAAAACCTACTTTTTCGAACTCCTCCTAGGCCGTTGCTCCGATTTTCACGAAAATTGAAACAGATCATCTTCAGAGCATGTTGACAAAAAGTTATGGAATTCAAGTTGATTCGTCCAATCGTTTTCAATAAACGCACAAACAAATTTTACGTGGAGGTTGCAAAAACACACTAAAGGCTATATCTCCGCAACGCTTTATCGTATTCAAACCAACCTTGGTACATGTCATCACAAGCATGACTTGAAGCAACATGCAGCGTTTCGGCGCAGCGCCACCTACCTGTCCGGAGATACGAAAAATGCCTATTTTGGCTTATAACTTCTGAACCGTTTATCCAAAAATCATAAAATTGGTCTCATTAGATTCAGGGCGTCATGCCGAGTCGACTGATATCCAATTTTACCATGTCGGCCATTTTGGATGTCGGCCATTTTGAATTATGTGCAAAAATGCTGTATTTTATGAACGCATGAACAGATTGTTATGAAACTTGGTATGGGTCATCACCACGATGCCCTGAAGTAGCCTGAGAAGTTTCGAAACAGCGCCACCTAGTGGAGAATTTTTTTTTTCAAACGCTTATAACTTTGGGTGTGGTTGACATATTTTGATGGGAGTGTGTTTTTTGGTCTCCTGAATCCTTGCCGACTCCAACGATACCAGACTTGCCAGGTTTCGGCATATGGTTTGCGCAGAGTTGTAATTTAGTGCTTAAAAAACATTTGCTGATATCTTCGAAACCGCTAGTCCGATCGAGACGAAACCAGCCTCAGAAGTTCGGAAACATAGGTCGATAGCTATACGCTAATGCCCAAATCTCAAAATATTGATAGTAAGGGGTAGTAAAATCCAATCAAAGTCAGGTGTCAGTCATTTTTTACGTGTTTTTTCATATAAATGTCTATAACTCCAAAACAAAATGAAATATTTTCACCAAACTTGACACACATATGTATGGGCTCACTACGAGGACACATAAAAAAATTGGTGGGATTGTGCCTCTTGGTGGCGCTATAATAAAACAAAACATGAAATTCCCATTGACTTCAATGCAGTATTACGGTTTAAAATGCTAATGCTATAATTTAAGAATGCACTAGTGTATCATTACAAAACTCGGTATGTGTCTTCCGCTCTATGTCCCGAAGATATTCAAAAAGTTTCGGGGCAGCGCCACCTTGTGGTCAAAAGTTGTAATAAAATGTACAAAAATGCTAATAACTTTTGATTAAATTAGCCTATTGTAATGAGACTGGTCATAATACATTCATTGGCTCATGCCGAGAAGATAGATACCAATTTTGCCATATTTTGCAAACCTATCTGTGCTCCATCTTGTTATTTGTTAAAAATCTACTTTTTCAAACTCATCCTAGACCGTTTGTCCGATTTTCACCAAAATTGATCCGTATCGTCTTCAGACCATGCTGACAAATACTTATGGATTTCGGATTGATAGACAAAACAGTTTTCATATACCACTGCAACAGAGTTGAGCCATGATGCAAAAATTACTCTTGAGGCTGTATCTCTGCAATGCTTTGACATATTGACACCAAACTTTGCATGTGTCATTGTCATCTCAATCTGACTAAACCACATCAGTTTCGTAACAGTGACACCTATTGGTCGAAAGTGATAAACCATTAAACCATTATTATTGACTGTATTTAAAATTTGACTGCTATTTTGCCTAAAATCAACTTAATAGGTCCTTAATGGCTCATTGTTGCAGTTGGCTTGAGACTTCCAGCCATGCTGGCATGTCTTGTCTTCTTCTTTGCGCTTGGCCCCGATAATGGCTGCTTGCAGCTATATTTAGGGGCCAAGCACCGAAGGTGCGGAGGCACCTATTGAAATCGTTAGTGTTCCTATTATTATTATTCTGCTTCTTCTTCTTCTTCTTCTTCTTCTTCTTCTTCTTCTTCCGCCATAGGAGTCTCTGGCAGCCCATAGAACCGTATGGTAAAAAGTTGTGAAATTTGGCACACTCATAGAGGCCAGTCTGAGCTGTCACTATAGCAAATTTGGTGCCTCTAACTCAATCCCTCTAGCGCCACCACCTGTCCAAAGTTTCACTCATATTTATGCTTATAACTTTTGACCCCTAAGGGCTAGAAACAAAATTCTTTTTTCATCGGATTCCTTGGCTCAAGCCGATTCGATTTCACCCTATGATGTCATTTTCCGGTATGCAAATTTTCCCGCCATTTTGAATTTTCTGAAAAACCTACTTTTTCGAACTCCTCCTAGGCCGTTGCTCCGATTTTCACGAAAATTGAAACAGATCATCTTCAGAGCATGTTGACAAAAAGTTATGGAATTCAAGTTGATTCGTCCAATCGTTTTCAATAAACGCACAAACAAATTTTACGTGGAGGTTGCAAAAACACACTAAAGGCTATATCTCCGCAACGCTTTATCGTATTCAAACCAACCTTGGTACATGTCATCACAAGCATGACTTGAAGCAACATGCAGCGTTTCGGCGCAGCGCCACCTACCTGTCCGGAGATACGAAAAATGCCTATTTTGGCTTATAACTTCTGAACCGTTTATCCAAAAATCATAAAATTGGTCTCATTAGATTCAGGGCGTCATGCCGAGTCGACTGATATCCAATTTTACCATGTCGGCCATTTTGGATGTCGGCCATTTTGAATTATGTGCAAAAATGCTGTATTTTATGAACGCATGAACAGATTGTTATGAAACTTGGTATGGGTCATCACCACGATGCCCTGAAGTAGCCTGAGAAGTTTCGAAACAGCGCCACCTAGTGGAGAATTTTTTTTTTCAAACGCTTATAACTTTGGGTGTGGTTGACATATTTTGATGGGAGTGTGTTTTTTGGTCTCCTGAATCCTTGCCGACTCCAACGATACCAGACTTGCCAGGTTTCGGCATATGGTTTGCGCAGAGTTGTAATTTAGTGCTTAAAAAACATTTGCTGATATCTTCGAAACCGCTAGTCCGATCGAGACGAAACCAGCCTCAGAAGTTCGGAAACATAGGTCGATAGCTATACGCTAATGCCCAAATCTCAAAATATTGATAGTAAGGGGTAGTAAAATCCAATCAAAGTCAGGTGTCAGTCCTTTTTTACGTGTTTTTTCATATAAATGTCTATAACTCCAAAACAAAATGAGATATTTTCACCAAACTTGACACACATATGTATGGGCTCACTATGAGGACACATAAAAAAATTGGTGGGATTGTGCCTCTTGGTGGCGCTATAATAAAACAAAACATGAAATTCCCATTGACTTCAATGCAGTATTATGGTTTAAAATGCTAATGCTATAATTTAAGAATGCATTAGCGTATCGTTACAAAACTCGGTATGTGTCTTCCGCTCCATGTCCTGAAGATACTCAAAAAGTTTCGGGGTAGCGCCACCTTGTGGTCAAAAGTTGTAATAAAATGTACAGAAATGCGAATAACTTTTGATTAAATTAACCCATTGTAATGAAACTGGTCATAATACAGTCAATGGCTCATGCCGAGAACATGGATACCAATTGTGCCATATTTTGCAAACCTATCTGTCCTCCGTCTTGTTATTTGTTAAAAACCTACTTTTTCAAACTCATCCTAGACCGTTTGTCCGATTTTCACCAAAATTGATCCGTATCGTCTTCAGACCATGCTGACAAATAGTTATGGATTTCGGATTGATAGACAAAACAGTTTTCATATACCACTGCAACAGAGTTGAGCCATGATGCAAAAATTACTCTTGAGGCTGTATCTCTGCAATGCTTTGACATATTGACACCAAACTTTGCATGTGTCATTGTCATCTCAATCTGACTAAACCACATCAGTTTCGTAACAGTGACACCTATTGGTCGAAAGTGATAAACCATTAAACCATTATTATTGACTGTATTTAAAATTTGACTGCTATTTTGCCTAAAATCAACTTAATAGGTCCTTAATGGCTCATTGTTGCAGTTGGCTTGAGACTTCCAGCCATGCTGGCATGTCTTGTCTTCTTCTTTGCGCTTGGCCCCGATAATGGCTGCTTGCAGCTATATTTATTATTCTGCTTCTTCCGCCATAGGAGTCTCTGGCAGCCCATAGAACCGTATGGTAAAAAGTTGTGAAATTTGGCACACTCATAGAGGCCAGTCTGAGCTGTCACTATAGCAAATTTGGTGCCTCTAACTCAATCCCTCTAGCGCCACCACCTGTCCAAAGTTTCACTCATATTTACGCTTATAACTTTTGACCCCTAAGGGCTAGAAACAAAATTCTTTTTTCATCGGATTCCTTGGCTCAAGCCGATTCGATTTCACCCTATGATGTCATTTTCCGGTATGCAAATTTTCCCGCCATTTTGAATTTTCTGAAAAACCTACTTTTTCGAACTCCTCCTAGGCCGTTGCTCCGATTTTCACGAAAATTGAAACAGATCATCTTCAGAGCATGTTGACAAAAAGTTATGGAATTCAAGTTGATTCGTCCAATCGTTTTCAATAAACGCACAAACAAATTTTACGTGGAGGTTGCAAAAACACACTAAAGGCTATATCTCCGCAACGCTTTATCGTATTCAAACCAACCTTGGTACATGTCATCACAAGCATGACTTGAAGCAACATGCAGCGTTTCGGCGCAGCGCCACCTACCTGTCCGGAGATACGAAAAATGCCTATTTTGGCTTATAACTTCTGAACCGTTTATCCAAAAATCATAAAATTGGTCTCATTAGATTCAGGGCGTCATGCCGAGTCGACTGATATCCAATTTTACCATGTCGGCCATTTTGGATGTCGGCCATTTTGAATTATGTGCAAAAATGCTGTATTTTATGAACGCATGAACAGATTGTTATGAAACTTGGTATGGGTCATCACCACGATGCCCTGAAGTAGCCTGAGAAGTTTCGAAACAGCGCCACCTAGTGGAGAATTTTTTTTTTCAAACGCTTATAACTTTGGGTGTGGTTGACATATTTTGATGGAAGTGTGTTTTTTGGTCTCCTGAATCCTTGCCGACTCCAACGATACCAGACTTGCCCGGTTTCGGCATATGGTTTGCGCAGAGTTGTAATTTAGTGCTTAAAAAACATTTGCTGATATCTTCGAAACTGTAGTCCGATCGAGACGAAACCAGCCTCAGAAGTTCGGAAACATAGGTCGATAGCTATACGCTAATGCCCAAATCTCAAAATATTGATAGTAAGGGGTAGTAAAATCCAATCAAAGTCAGGTGTCAGTCATTTTTTACGTGTTTTTTCATATAAATGTCTATAACTCCAAAACAAAATGAAATATTTTCACCAAACTTGACACACATATGTATGGGCTCACTACGAGGACACATAAAAAAATTGGTGGGATTGTGCCTCTTGGTGGCGCTATAATAAAACAAAACATGAAATTCCCATTGACTTCAATGCAGTATTACGGTTTAAAATGCTAATGCTATAATTTAAGAATGCACTAGTGTATCATTACAAAACTCGGTATGTGTCTTCCGCTCTATGTCCCGAACATATTCAAAAAGTTTCGGGGCAGCGCCACCTTGTGGTCAAAAGTTGTAATAAAATGTACAAAAATGCTAATAACTTTTGATTAAATTAGCCTATTGTAATGAGACTGGTCATAATACATTCATTGGCTCATGCCGAGAAGATAGATACCAATTTTGCCATATTTTGCAAACATATCTGTGCTCCATCTTGTTATTTGTTAAAAATTTACTTTTTCAAACTCATCCTAGACCGTTTGTCCGATTTTCACCAAAATTGATCCGTATCGTCTTCAGACCATGCTGACAAATAGTTATGGATTTCGGATTGATAGACAAAACAGTTTTCATATACCACTGCAACAGAGTTGAGCCATGATGCAAAAATTACTCTTGAGGCTGTATCTCTGCAATGCTTTGACATATTGACACCAAACTTTGCATGTGTCATTGTCATCTCAATCTGACTAAACCACATCAGTTTCGTAACAGTGACACCTATTGGTCGAAAGTGATAAACCATTAAACCATTATTATTGACTGTATTTAAAATTTGACTGCTATTTTGCCTAAAATCAACTTAATAGGTCCTTAATGGCTCATTGTTGCAGTTGGCTTGAGACTTCCAGCCATGCTGGCATGTCTTGTCTTCTTCTTTGCGCTTGGCCCCGATAATGGCTGCTTGCAGCTATATTTAGGGGCCAAGCACCGAAGGTGCGGAGGCACCTATTGAAATCGTTAGTGTTCCTATTATTAGGGGCCAAGCACCGAAGGTGCGGAGGCACCTATTGAAATCGTTAGTGTTCCTATTATTAGGGGCCAAGCACCGAAGGTGCGGAGGCACCTATTGAAATTGTTAGTGTTCCTATTATTATTATTCTGCTTCTTCTTCTTCTTCTTCTTCTTTTTCTTTTTCTTCCGCCATAGGAGTCTCTGGCAGCCCATAGAACCGTATGGTAAAAAGTTGTGAAATTTGGCACACTCATAGAGGCCAGTCTGAGCTGTCACTATAGCAAATTTGGTGCCTCTAACTCAATCCCTCTAGCGCCACCACCTGTCCAAAGTTTCACTCATATTTATGCTTATAACTTTTGACCCCTAAGGGCTAGAAACAAAATTCTTTTTTCATCGGATTCCTTGGCTCAAGCCGATTCGATTTCACCCTATGATGTCATTTTCCGGTATGCAAATTTTCCCGCCATTTTGAATTTTCTGAAAAACCTACTTTTTCGAACTCCTCCTAGGCCGTTGCTCTGATTTTCACGAAAATTGAAACAGATCATCTTCAGAGCATGTTGACAAAAAGTTATGGAATTCAAGTTGATTCGTCCAATCGTTTTCAATAAACGCACAAACAAATTTTACGTGGAGGTTGCAAAAACACACTAAAGGCTATATCTCCGCAACGCTTTATCGTATTCAAACCAACCTTGGTACATGTCATCACAAGCATGACTTGAAGCAACATGCAGCGTTTCGGCGCAGCGCCACCTACCTGTCCGGAGATACGAAAAATGCCTATTTTGGCTTATAACTTCTGAACCGTTTATCCAAAAATCATAAAATTGGTCTCATTAGATTCAGGGCGTCATGCCGAGTCGACTGATATCCAATTTTACCATGTCGGCCATTTTGGATGTCGGCCATTTTGAATTATGTGCAAAAATGCTGTATTTTATGAACGCATGAACGGATTGTTATGAAACTTGGTATGGGTCATCACCACGATGCCCTGAAGTAGCCTGAGAAGTTTCGAAACAGCGCCACCTAGTGGAGAATTTTTTTTTTCAAACGCTTATAACTTTGGGTGTGGTTGACATATTTTGATGGGAGTGTGTTTTTTGGTCTCCTGAATCCTTGCCGACTCCAACGATACCAGACTTGCCAGGTTTCGGCATATGGTTTGCGCAGAGTTGTAATTTAGTGCTTAAAAAACATTTGCTGATATCTTCGAAACCGCTAGTCCGATCGAGACGAAACCAGCCTCAGAAGTTCGGAAACATAGGTCGATAGCTATACGCTAATGCCCAAATCTCAAAATATTGATAGTAAGGGGTAGTAAAATCCAATCAAAGTCAGGTGTCAGTCCTTTTTTACGTGTTTTTTCATATAAATGTCTATAACTCCAAAACAAAATGAGATATATTCACCAAACTTGACACACATATGTATGGGCTCACTATGAGGACACATAAAAAAATTGGTGGGATTGTGCCTCTTGGTGGCGCTATAATAAAACAAAACATGAAATTCCCATTGACTTCAATGCAGTATTATGGTTTAAAATGCTAATGCTATAATTTAAGAATGCATTAGCGTATCGTTACAAAACTCGGTATGTGTCTTCCGCTCCATGTCCTGAAGATACTCAAAAAGTTTCGGGGTAGCGCCACCTTGTGGTCAAAAGTTGTAATAAAATGTACAGAAATGCGAATAACTTTTGATTAAATTAACCCATTGTAATGAAACTGGTCATAATACAGTCAATGGCTCATGCCGAGAACATGGATACCAATTGTGCCATATTTTGCAAACCTATCTGTCCTCCGTCTTGTTATTTGTTAAAAACCTACTTTTTCAAACTCATCCTAGACCGTTTGTCCGATTTTCACCAAAATTGATCCGTATCGTCTTCAGACCATGCTGACAAATAGTTATGGATTTCGGATTGATAGACAAAACAGTTTTCATATACCACTGCAACAGAGTTGAGCCATGATGCAAAAATTACTCTTGAGGCTGTATCTCTGCAATGCTTTGACATATTGACACCAAACTTTGCATGTGTCATTGTCATCTCAATCTGACTAAACCACATCAGTTTCGTAACAGTGACACCTATTGGTCGAAAGTGATAAACCATTAAACCATTATTATTGACTGTATTTAAAATTTGACTGCTATTTTGCCTAAAATCAACTTAATAGGTCCTTAATGGCTCATTGTTGCAGTTGGCTTGAGACTTCCAGCCATGCTGGCATGTCTTGTCTTCTTCTTTGCGCTTGGCCCCGATAATGGCTGCTTGTTATTATTCTGCTTCTTCTTCTTCTTCCGCCATAGGAGTCTCTGGCAGCCCATAGAACCGTATGGTAAAAAGTTGTGAAATTTGGCACACTCATAGAGGCCAGTCTGAGCTGTCACTATAGCAAATTTGGTGCCTCTAACTCAATCCCTCTAGCGCCACCACCTGTCCAAAGTTTCACTCATATTTATGCTTATAACTTTTGACCCCTAAGGGCTAGAAACAAAATTCTTTTTTCATCGGATTCCTTGGCTCAAGCCGATTCGATTTCACCCTATGATGTCATTTTCCGGTATGCAAATTTTCCCGCCATTTTGAATTTTCTGAAAAACCTACTTTTTCGAACTCCTCCTAGGCCGTTGCTCCGATTTTCACGAAAATTGAAACAGATCATCTTCAGAGCATGTTGACAAAAAGTTATGGAATTCAAGTTGATTCGTCCAATCGTTTTCAATAAACGCACAAACAAATTTTACGTGGAGGTTGCAAAAACACACTAAAGGCTATATTTCCGCAACGCTTTATCGTATTCAAACCAACCTTGGTACATGTCATCACAAGCATGACTTGAAGCAACATGCAGCGTTTCGGCGCAGCGCCACCTACCTGTCCGGAGATACGAAAAATGCCTATTTTGGCTTATAACTTCTGAACCGTTTATCCAAAAATCATAAAATTGGTCTCATTAGATTCAGGGCGTCATGCCGAGTCGACTGATATCCAATTTTACCATGTCGGCCATTTTGGATGTCGGCCATTTTGAATTATGTGCAAAAATGCTGTATTTTATGAACGCATGAACAGATTGTTATGAAACTTGGTATGGGTCATCACCACGATGCCCTGAAGTAGCCTGAGAAGTTTCGAAACAGCGCCACCTAGTGGAGAATTTTTTTTTTCAAACGCTTATAACTTTGGGTGTGGTTGACATATTTTGATGGGAGTGTGTTTTTTGGTCTCCTGAATCCTTGCCGACTCCAACGATACCAGACTTGCCAGGTTTCGGCATATGGTTTGCGCAGAGTTGTAATTTAGTGCTTAAAAAACATTTGCTGATATCTTCGAAACCGCTAGTCCGATCGAGACGAAACCAGCCTCAGAAGTTCGGAAACATAGGTCGATAGCTATACGCTAATGCCCAAATCTCAAAATATTGATAGTAAGGGGTAGTAAAATCCAATCAAAGTCAGGTGTCAGTCATTTTTTACGTGTTTTTTCATATAAATGTCTATAACTCCAAAACAAAATGAAATATTTTCACCAAACTTGACACACATATGTATGGGCTCACTACGAGGACACATAAAAAAATTGGTGGGATTGTGCCTCTTGGTGGCGCTATAATAAAACAAAACATGAAATTCCCATTGACTTCAATGCAGTATTACGGTTTAAAATGCTAATGCTATAATTTAAGAATGCACTAGTGTATCGTTACAAAACTCGGTATGTGTCTTCCGCTCTATGTCCCGAAGATATTCAAAAAGTTTCGGGGCAGCGCCACCTTGTGGTCAAAAGTTGTAATAAAATGTACAAAAATGCTAATAACTTTTGATTAAATTAGCCTATTGTAATGAGACTGGTCATAATACATTCATTGGCTCATGCCGAGAAGATAGATACCAATTTTGCCATATTTTGCAAACCTATCTGTGCTCCATCTTGTTATTTGTTAAAAATCTACTTTTTCAAACTCATCCTAGACCGTTTGTCCGATTTTCACCAAAATTGATCCGTATCGTCTTCAGACCATGCTGACAAATACTTATGGATTTCGGATTGATAGACAAAACAGTTTTCATATACCACTGCAACAGAGTTGAGCCATGATGCAAAAATTACTCTTGAGGCTGTATCTCTGCAATGCTTTGACATATTGACACCAAACTTTGCATGTGTCATTGTCATCTCAATCTGACTAAACCACATCAGTTTCGTAACAGTGACACCTATTGGTCGAAAGTGATAAACCATTAAACCATTATTATTGACTGTATTTAAAATTTGACTGCTATTTTGCCTAAAATCAACTTAATAGGTCCTTAATGGCTCATTGTTGCAGTTGGCTTGAGACTTCCAGCCATGCTGGCATGTCTTGTCTTCTTCTTTGCGCTTGGCCCCGATAATGGCTGCTTGCAGCTATATTTTATTAATGTTGTTAGTATTATTTCTGTTGAAGATGAGCCTTAACCGTTAAAGGCAATGAGGTGACCGAGACAACAGGAATCCATTTGCCAAAAGGATTTTGAAAAAATTAAATAAAAAATAGAATAAAGTCCCTTGGTGCTGAAAAATAACATTACAAACAAAAATAAATCAAATTAGACAGTACAGTACAGTACAGGGGCCTATTGCACAAAACTAGGATAAGGGAATATGCCGGGATATCTTGGTGATCTTGTCATCTGCATGCGAAATTTAGTACACCGTTGTTGTGTTAACGTACATTGAAGGCACACTCACACCAAGAATGAAAATGATAACGAAAGATAACTGTATATTAGCGGATAAAATGAGCCAGGATCACCAAGATATCCCGGCTTAATCCCTTATCCTAGTTTTGTGCAATAGGCCCCAGGTTCGTGCCAAATTGCAACAGTCTATTGCTGACTAACATTACACACTCCAAACAGACAAAATGGCAGTACCTGGCTCACGCCGCCACCACCACCATACTGATTATGACTGGCCATCTTAATGCCATGGCCCACCTACGGAACATACCTAATCATAGAGAAGTCGAACATAACAAACCTAACATTTACACAACATTTAACCCTCATATTTTTATGCATAATACTCTTAAATATATACTTTTATATCATCAATATATCAATATGAATGTATAGTGTGTGTGCACATGTAAAATGCCGGAACGTGCCCCACACTCCGTACAGTCCGTAGCTTTGTGACCGTTACTTTACCTTTTAGTATTTATTAATATTTTGATATATATATATATATATATATATATATATATATATATATATATATATATATATATATATATATATATATATATATATATATATATATAATATGAGCATTTGTAATTTTTAGTAGTTCAGTTTTAGGAACTTTAGTACTTATTTCAGTTATAGTTGCTAAATAAATGTTTCTAATTTCTTTCATTTCTAATTTTTTTAAGTGCTTAATTTAATATTTATATTTAATATAATTCCAGCTTTATTTCAGTAACAATTTTTTTTAATGGTTTTAGTTTACAAATAACAACACTGTTATTTATATGATATATTTGTAGCCTACTCAAAGCTTTTTTTGTACCTTATATGATTTTCTGGATGTTCTGTATGTGATATATGTTGGGTTATATCATTCCCTCATTTTACAGTAATGGAGATGTGGCACTTCTAAACTGCACTGCAATCGTCAATACCAGCAATGAGACCCTAACGGACAAGAACCCCATATCGGACAGTATCCACAGATATGCTGGACCTGAACTACGGGATGAACTACTCAAACTGAAAGGTAGAGGGCGCTACTTGGCTAGTAGATGGGGGGCTGTCACGTGTATCTAGCTATGATCTTAAAATGTTTATATAATATGCTTTTTGTATTTGAACAGTTTTGGTACAGATATAATCTCATCTTTTTGTTGGAGTTTTCTATGTAATTATATGGCTGTGCTGATATTTTTTTAGGATGTCGGACCGGTGAGGCAAAAATGACAGAAGGTTTCAACTTGGCTGCACGCTTTATCGTTCACACAGTTGGCCCCAAATACAAAGCCAAGTACCGGACAGCTGCAGAGAGTTCTCTATACAGCTGTTACAGAAACGTCATGCAGCTTGCCAAGTAAGCTGGATCATTGCAACAAATTGAGACAAATGTCAAATGTCAGTCTGCTCACACAGACTGGATAATCTGGTATGATTATAATAAGTAAAAATATGCTTAGTCATCTGTCTTTCAGTTGCTCTCTAAGATTTTATCGGACATTAAATCTACAGTCAAATACAGTCATTTTAGAATGAACTCATATGGTGGCAGTTCCCATGGCACCAAGGCGTTTAACTGTCCAATACCTGAAAAATATTATTAGTGATAATGTAAAGAAACCCTTTGGCCTAAAGACTTGGGACTAAAGATAAACAGCATTCTTCTATTGTTTGGGAATGAATGTGTGTGTCAACGGAAGGTGTTGATGACAGTAACACTTGACAGTAACACCCTTTCATCAAAGACCCTGCTGTCTGCTACTATATGGAAAAAAAATGTTTACCAGCTGACTGACTTCTGTAAACCATGCATAATTATATATAATGTATAGTAAATGGAATTTTTTTTGTGTGTGAATGTCCATTGTGTTGTTTCTGTCGCAGGGAACATGCCATGGTTTCTGTGGGTTTGTGTGTGGTCAGCACAGTCAAAAGGGCATATCCACTGGAGGACGCCACACATATAGCTTTAAGTAATTTACTTTTACTTGTCTTGTGTTATATAAAGTAAGTACATCACATGTCAGGCCAGTCCTTTTTTAAAGAAATTCAGAGGAATCTTATCAGAATGTGTTTTCCCCACATTTATGTTTCTAGGGACTGTTCGTAGATTTCTGGAGAACCATGGTGAGAACATTGAGACAGTGGTGTTTGCTGTATCGGATGTTGAGGAGGTGTGTGCGGTTTCATTTTAACTGTTACGCAACAGACTCCATCCTTTAACTCTCAGCTGTGCTCTCTCATTTTATTATGAAATTCTCATATTAAAGGCCAACTTTTGCTGATTTTGTGGGAGAAGCTGCTGTTAGCTAAGTGTAAACTACAGTATTGTGCAGCAGAGATTCATGTGTTCTTCTAAAAATGTTTTTGTAACAAGTTCCTGCTTGTTTAGTATGTGCCTGTATGATTGATTGTCCCTGGATGTGTTTATCATTGATTCTGTTTTCCAGCCAGTGTACAGGAAGTTGATGCCGTTGTATTACCCACGCTCAAAGAAAGAGGAGAGACTCAGTTTGCCTCTCCTCCCTGCTGACATTGGCAATTCTGAGGGGGAGCCTGTGGTCCCAGAGAGACAGATCCGCATTGCTGAAAAGCCTGGAAATCTAGAGGGTGAGCTCAAATAATTGTTCAGTGTTAAACCTTTTCATATCTTTCAGGTAGATACACTACCCTTCAAAAGTTTCAGGTCGGTTAATAGAAGTCTCTTTTGCTATCTGCATATATTTGATAAAAAACATTTCAATATATTTTAAAATGTAATTTATTCCTCTGATTGCAAAGCTGATTTTTTATTTATTTAGCGGAAAGAACATCATTTGTTTGAAATGAAAATATTTTTTAATATTATAAACTCTTTACTCTCACTTCCAGTTAAATTATTCTTGAATAAAAACTATTTAAAAAAAAAAAAAAATCTTACTGACCCAAACTTGTAAATGGTAGTTTTTATTTATTCAGATGACCTAACAACCAGTAGGAATAAATGTTTGCCAAAACGTTTGGAGAACATTCATCTGCAAGAACATGCATTTCTCAGAAAAAATATAATGTGTATTATAAAGAAGATTTTTTTAGGCTGCTGCAGAGAAGCATCTGCAGTAATATATTTGATTTACAGCATGGAAAAACAATTGTCTCCCAATAATGTGATAGATTAATGATTATGAGCAGCATGCAGCAGATCTAGAGCTGTTAAATGAGGCATTTTTTCCCTCCCTGGCTATTCATCTAATTCGACACAAGTGCTCTGACTATAACAGATTCTTCCAGGATTCAGACAGGCCCATTGTGGACAGTCAAGTGTGTGTGTATAGGCACCAATGTTAACATGCCTATATGAGAATTAGTGTATGTTTGGCTTGCTTGCCATAGCACTCTGAGCATATGTGTATATTTATTTGTTAGTGGGAGATTAAACTTGTATATTTGTTGGCTCGCCATTATTTCAAGCCTAGATCATGTGGACTGTGAGCCAGCTGTGTTAAGGTGATCAAGTCTCACTAAAGCTGTTGATCCAACTCAAACAGGAACTATAAGCCAAATCCCATGTAAATAAACTATGCACTGTCCTGCCTGTCTTAGAATGCTTTAAACCAGGACATGGAGAGGCAGCCCAAGGTCTGTTACCAACAGAACTATTAAATAAGCTTTTTCCAAGTTAAGGTCGTTCAATAATCTGCTTTATCAGTTTCTCTTCTGGATGTTTGCTTGAGCTATTTGGAATGCCAACAAGTTCTAATCTGAACAAATATGCTCGCTTAACCAAATTTACCTCTGCATACTGAAATGGCACAACAGCTTCCAGACTTCCTTGTTAATATGACTCTTAAATGGGGTACTTTAGTGCTGGGAAGATGAATCTGTATTTAAACTGGGTCATTAATGTAGTAGAAATGTGAGATTTTTCAGTTCATGCATTTGGAAGCTTAACTTTTAATAGGAATTCATTTGAGAAGTTGAAACACTCACTTTGCTCTGCCGGCTGCTCCGTTTACATGAATGCATGCAGCTGCGAGCTGAGCTGTGAGTGCGATCTTCCATCCCCAATGTATATGGGATTACTATTCTGCCACAATTCCGCGCAAAAGAGCATTTTGCAGAGAAATGTTTGTCTCGCAAATAAGGAAGCATTTTGAGCGAACGAAAATCAATTTTGCATTTAAAATAAACTTATATTTCACATGTGCAACGTCTCTTTTGCTTGCGCTCCGATACCCGCTCTGACTGTTCAAAGGCTCGCTTGCTCAACTCAACGTTACAATATGACATAATTCCAGCCAATCAGAGATGAGACTGCTAAATTTAGAAAAAATAAGATATTTATGTGTGTTTGTCAAATGGTAGACATTTGAACCTGAAAAGACTAAAAAAAGACTTTACAGCAGTGTTAAATTAGATTTTCCTTGTATACTTCCACCATGTATATTTCCTTTTCTGTTGTAGAGTAATGCAGGGAGTCTTGTGAGAGGTTGTTAAGCCAGCCTATCAGAATTTAGCAGTCTCATCTCTGATTGGCTGGAATTATGTCATATTGTAACGTTGAGTTGTGTTGAGCAAGCAAGCCGCTGAGCAGTCAGAGCGGGTATCGGAGCGCAAGCAAACGAGACGTTGCACATGTGAAATATAACGTTGGCGCACATCCAAATAAGTTTAAATGCAAAATTGATTTTCGTTCACTCTAAATACTTTCTTATTTGCGAGACGAACATTTCTCTGCAAAATGCCCTTTTGCGCATTCAAAATATGATCGTGTGCGTGCAGAATTGTGGCAAAATAGTAACCCCATACATGTGCGGGTCGAAAACATTTGGAAATAGCTCCCTCTGCTGGCTGTAGTCTTTAGCCTCTGGCCAAAAATTCCTGGCTATATTTGCGTCATCTGAGGATTTTTTCCAGAAATAAAATGCATAAATCTCTGGGGGAGAGAGAACACGATCATTCGATTATACTCCAGGGTTTCTAGTGATAGAAAGCCATATGCTAATCACTGAAGTAACACTTTAAGGTGAAGTGTGTACCTTCTGTGCCACTAGTGTCACCAAAAGGAATTGACTATTTCAAAGTGCTATTGCGCAGCTAGACATGAAGTCCAACAATAAACTTGCACCATTGGTTGAGCCACTGTTTCAGGCTGGTTGGGTTGCTCAAACAAGCTGAAATATAACAATGTTTTTAAAGGTCCACACTGTTTAAAATGTATTTACAAAACTATTATATTTGAATAATGACTGTTTTTCCGGACAGTCAACCTACAAAGCTGTGTTAGTTTAATGTCTCTTGCATCACCCTGCAATCTCTTCCTTCGCACATAACATTTTTAAAGATGTATTTATATTTTAGATAAGAATACAGTGATCAGGCATAACATAATGAGATTATATCTTCATCACGCCACCTGTAAGTGGGTCGGATATATTAGGCAGCAAGTGAAAATTTTGTCCTCAAATTTGATGCTTTTGAAACAGGACAAATGGGCAAGCATAAGGATTTAAGCGGATACAAAATTGTGATGGCTCTTTTTGGAGTGTTCCCAATCTAGCAATTGTCAGTATCTTTCAAAAGTGGTCCAAGGAAAGAACAGTGGTGAACCGGCAAAAGGGTCATGGGTGGCCATGGCTCATTGATGCACATGGGGAGTGAAGGCTGATCAGATCCAATCAAGAAGTTAATGCTATATATTCTGGAAACGGCTCTGTTTATGCAAATATACGTACGCTTATAGATTTTGGCTTATTATAGGCCAAGCGTGTAATTGCATTAGGGTGGAAAAACATTCAAAGGCCTGTTCTTTCACAGTGGACAAAAGAGATTACCTATAATCTTGCTAAAATTAAAGGTAAAGCAGAAGTCTTTAAAAAGATATGGTCCCCTTTTATATAATTTGTTAACATGTAGATAAAGTAAACATGATGACTGTTGTTTTTTGAGTTCTATATATTATTATTATTTTATTTTTATTATTGTTTTTTCTTAATTTCATATAAGCTATCCAAATAAGTTTATTCATTTATTATTTTATTTTTTTCTGTGTACATACACGTTTGTATACATGGCACCAAGATTCACCATGTGAAGAAGGCAAGCCGGCGTAGGCAGTTTGATGCTTTGGGCAATGTTCTGCTGGGAAACCCTGGGTCCTGCCATCCATGTGGATGTTACTTTGATATGTACCACCTGCCTAAGCATTGTTGCAGATCATGTACCTTTCATGGGAACAGTATACCCTGGTGGCTGTGGCCGCTTTCAGCAGGATAATGCGCCCTGCCGCAAAGCAAAAATAGTTCAGGAATGGTTTGAGGAGCACAATGAGTTTGAGGTGTTGAATTGGCCTCCAAATTCCCCAGATCTCAATCCAATCGAGCATCTGTGGGATGTGCTGAACAAACAAGTCCGGTCCATGGACACCCCACCTTGCAACTTACATGACTTAAAGGATCTGCTGCTAACATCTTGGTGCCAGATACCACAGCCCACCATCAGGTCTGGTGGAGTCAAAGCGTCAATGGGTTAGGGCTGTTTTGGCAGCAGAAGGGGGACCAACTCCAATAGGAAAGTAGTCATAATGTTATGCATGATCAATATATGTATAAAAAGGGGTATAATGCTTAGTCAGCTGGTCATTATAGTAAAATACCGCATGGTGACCACATGGTGAGCAGGACCCTGAGCCAAATATTAAGTCTTTACTCAACATTCATGGGAAAAGAATCCCACTATGTTCCCTGTTGGGCCCTTTCTAAAGCACATGATGTGCAGTACATCTACTAAACTTTGTCACATCTGTTTTATGATTTTTTTTCTGAATGTCCTGTTACTTATTATTTCTATCTTGGGTTGGGCCAACACCCAGCTGAGGTTTTTATTTTGTATTTATTTATAAGGCTAAGAAGTGTTTGTTCCTATACAGTCTTTCTGAAAGACAATACAGGACACATTTTTAATTTTCATGACCCAGCTCTGCTGCACACTGTCACTGATCTGGCTGATCTCTTCAAACCCTCGTCCTCAGACACGCCCTTTAATCATTGTGATGCAGTTCTGCTTGTCATTCTTAGAGTAATATTAAAGACAGCAGGTGACATGGCCTTCACTAATGCAGCCCAGCTCTTATGGATTATGGATTTGAGGAGTCTCAAAGCATGCCTCAAACCACACACTTGCCTAATCTGCTTTCTCCAGTTTTTCTTTTTCTGCCAGGTTCCCTTAATGCTCATTTAATTTTTCCTGTCTTTACGCTTTCTGTTATTCATGTTCTTATTACCCTTTTAAAAAGCTGTGCTGTATACCATGAAGCAGTGGTAGTTTCAGGTGGTTATGCCAGGGTATTAATTGCTTTCTTCATTTAACATGGTATTTACACTGCAGTGCAATAACAGTCTTAATACTTCTTTTTTTTATTTTAAACGCTGTATTTTTCTTATATTTTACCTTTTTTCCACACTGCTGTCTCCACTGTTTGAACGGCTCATTTGCTTACTGCTTCTATGAAGCCCATCCCTCCGAAAACACATTGGTCTTAGATTGGTTAGATGGCCAATTTTTATTGGCTGAAGTTACAAGCACAGGTTGTCTGGAAACGCCACGCCCCTTACCATTATGGGCAGAAGTCACATTTGCGGTGTAAATAATGGCGTCAACATTGCCATTTCAATTTTTGTTATTATAGAATGAATATAACCAAATATGTTTCGAAAAAAAAAAAAATAATAATAAATATGAGCCCGTTACAAAACCTAACCATGCCTTTACTAGTCTACTGCACTGGCCAAATGAAACACAAACGTGTTTTGCATGACTATAGCTGAAATAGCATGTGGTCAAATACACTAAACATTGTACACTAATAACAGAAATGTCAAAAATAAATAAATAAACAACATTCGGGGGTGTGATTACTTATAAGTTCGTTGGTGTTTGTAGCATAGACTGTAAAAAAAATATGGACGACTCGACATCATCCGTTTCTGCTTGCCAGATTTGAAGCTTTCGGACGGCCTGCACGTCGCTGACATCTTGGGACCGAGTCTGCGCAGTAGCGATTTCGGGACTGGAGTTGCGCAGTAGAGAGCAGGAAGTAGAGCAGGAAGTACAGTCGCGACATCAAAAGCCCGTCAACACTCTCTCAGATGCAGAACAATTCATTATGTTGGTGTGAAATAAACGGTTATTGAAATCTAAAAAATTTAAGCTAACGCTCCAATCTGCTCCCAAAAATTCTGAAAAAAGTCTGTTAGTGCCTCAGTGACAACTTCACTCAGAGAAGACGTCGCTCTCAGCTGTCAATCATGACGTCACAACCCCGTTTTTACAGCATCAAATAACTAACTAAAACTAAACTTATTTTAAAAACGAACACTTGAAATGAAATCATTGTGATGATAACTGCCTTCAATGACATAAACTAACTTTGGGGAAAAAATATTTGAAGTGTAATTTTATTGTTTAGTTTGCCTCGTGTCCATCAGAAAACACAGAGGGGCGACTATACTGGGACCGGTCACCGGGGGGGAGATCGAGGCGTGAAAGCTTCAGTATCTGAGAGGGATACTGCAGGCTTGGTTTGTAGCCGTTTGTTGGAGAAGTATGAAACAATTTAGTTAACTGCCTAGTGTAGCCAAACTGTGTTGGTCTTGATGCAACCAAAAACACGTAGAAACTACACATTTAAAATGTACTTACAGGTTTAGGCCCATAAACAGCAACTTCTGCCTTTAATCTGGGAATTGCTTCATCTTTTACTATGAGCCTTTGAGCAAACCCAGTATTGAACTCGTTAAGATTCTTGAAGCTGTCTTCCATGAAATGTGCAGCACAGATGGCTAAATTTACATTGCAATCAGCAGGAACTGAATTAAACACAAATTGTAACCATTGTTTCCGAAGTCCAGCACAATGTCGTGCACTTGGGGTAAAAATTACATTGTTTTGATGTCATGTCTGCAGCACTGTAGTCTACTGCAACAGCTCTCTCTTCCGTAATGACTGTGATGTGGCCTCGCCCCCCACTTTGTTGCGTGTTCTCGGGGGCAGTGTTTATGTTAATAGCAAGGGTTTATGATGTCACCAACCCAGAAAAGTAGCTTGTTGTAGTACAAACCGGCCGTTTTTGTAGGCAATAAACTGCCATAACTTTAAAATACAATATCTCCGTTTGCATTGAACTTCCAGCGCTGTAACTTTGCAGATACTGTTTATGCTCAAGCAGCAATATTACACACTAACTAAAGTTAAAAAAGTGAAATCGCATGCAACCACCCCTTTAAAAAAACTGTTCCTTTTCATCTTTTCCTTCATTTGCTGTACTTTGGGATGTATTTGTATTTCATTGTTTACAATTTTCAGTATTGATTTAGATCATTGTTGGTCACAAAGGTTAATCCCACATTGTGGTGAAGTGCTCCTGAAATCCAAATAAATTTCAGCTTGAAGCCAAAGGCCATATTAGAGTGAGCAAGCATTGGTGCTCTCTGTTCACTGAGGCAGATCATAAAAGGACCATATGTTGCATTACAAAAACAGAATCTCATTCTTTGCTTCAACATGCTGTAATGATTCTGGCCAAAGATAATCTTCAGGAGACATCTGTGTCTAATTTAGTCCTGATGATGTCACACCGTAGGTTTATTAGCAGCTGACTGTTTGGCTGCGATCCTCTTATTTACCTGTTAGTGTCTCTTCCATTCTGTTAAAAGGTTTCTTTCATTTCTGGCTAAAGAAATGAAGGCTGACCTGTACCATGAGGTTGAGCAGAGGAAATGAGAAAAGTTTGTTGTTCAGACTGAACTCTCTTTTCATGTCTGTTCAGTTATGGCTAAGGTTGGCCAGTAATAGAGATTTGGCATACACATGTAAACAAGAATAACAGATGAGGATTATTTGTACATTTTGTCTGGCTGTACATCACACACACCACTGGCTTTCCCAGCTCTAATTGAGAGTGAGAGGTCATGTCTGGTGGAATGTACCACATTGTATTGCTCATTGAACCTGATAATGTTCTTTTTTTTTTTTCTGTGTATCACACCAAATGCATTTATGCTTCAGCACACTTTTATGGCACATTGGTTTTGCTTTTCCTGTAATATCTAGAACTTCGTGTAGTGAATGAATATATGCTAATAAGTTCATAATACTAATATTAATCTAATTTCTGCAGATGACTCTGGGGATGATTCACTAGAATCCGACCTGGGGCTGGTAGGAAGTCATGCGTTTGCTCGTATGGAAGGAGATGTGGATAAGCAGCGTAAACTCATCCTTCAGGGCCAGATTTCGGAAGCAGCCCAGCAGAAACAGCACCAAAGGAAGTAAGATGTCTTATTGTGTCATTTATAATGTTGCCTTTTACAACTACTGCATTTAACGATACCCCTTTCTTACCATATTAGTTTCTTTGAAAATACTGTAGTTATTGACAGTCCTGTACAATCCTTGTGAATTAATGTAATACCTCATTTACCTGTGTGGTATTTTTGCAGTAAAATTTTCAAAAACCATTAGGCAAGTGTTATATATTTTGTTCAGTTGAGTTCTTACAATATCCCAAATGTTTCCAATTATTTGTAACTTCTCAGAAAATTGCAATTTTATCCAAGGAACCAGATGTTGCCTGTCAATTGTGTCATATCTTTGTTACACTTGGTTTTATTTAATGCTTTACGCTTACTGCAGTGTTCAACAAGTGTCACAGCAGCTGCTGAGCGAATGCACAGAGTAATGCCCTAACATCATTTTAAACACACTTAAATGTATCTGAAATGATAAACAGAGCTGCGTTACCTCATACTCATGACCAGAAAAGCCCCGGCGACTGTGTCCCGTCATAATAAAAGTACCGCTGCTCGCGAGCCATGTGTTCTGTTACAATCGCTCCAGCGGCCTTGCTCAGCTCCTCAACATTTGGTCTTTATACTCTTGATGCTCTGCTTAATACTAGAGTAACATATATAACCGCATCCATGACCATGATTTCTGCCTGAGTCCTAGCCCGAGGTGAAGACCACATGTCCCAAGATTCTGCGCTCAAACTTGACGTCATCAAACTACACCTTTTTTGAATAGGCACTCTCTAGCAGACCGAAAAGTTACATAGTGTAGCTTTAAAAAAACAACAACAACAACAAAAAACAACAACATGATAAAGCTGATATAAAATTACTAAGAATACTACCCACCGCAAGATGCTTTTAAAAGGCACTAATCTTCCTGTTATGTTTATATGCCTTTTTTTAACGAGTCACCAGAGTTTTGCTGTACTACCTATGGTGAAACTTTGGTTATCATAGCAAATGTTTAATACGCTAGAAGCTTGGCAGAACCAACAGCATCCTTAAACTGACAGCCATGTTTCATTGGAGACATATTTATACTAGAGAGCTACATACTCATATATTTGTTATTTGTACTTTCTTTACAGCTATAACCGCTGGCTTTGCAGAGCTCGTGCAGAGGACCTCTCAGATATAGCAGCATTAAAGGCACTATATCAGACCGGTCAGTTGTTCTCTCTTTGATGGTCTTTCATGTATTTTAATGTGTATTTTATTTGTAAAGCTGTCAATTTAACAATAACTTTAGTACAGTCAATTAAAAAAAATATGTATTATAAATTAACTCATTTGAACTTGCCCTCTGACCCATATGTAATAGGGACCCCGACCCCAATATTTTTTTTAGCATTTTTAAACTAATATGAAATACTTTGACTTACACAGTCTTAAAATGAATTAGTTAATTTTAACAGATCAGTTAATTTGATTAAAATATTTAATCATTTTACAGGCCTAGTTCATGTATGATGGTGTTATTGTAATGGTATTATATGGTCTAATGTTTGGTCACATGTTCACTTGTTCTCTTTGTGTTGCTATCTCTCTGTATATCTTTATGCACATGTGGACTTTGTGTTCTCTCCGTCTGTGTGTTTGCACTCAGGGCAGGAAACCTTTGTTCTGCCTCATTGAGCTTAGCATCAGGGGTTCTGTAATCCATTTCTCTCGTTTCACAATTTCAGAATAAAAAATAGCCACCAAAGTAACAGTTTCTGTGTTGATCAATATTTAGCATCTATTTTTGTTGCTTAGCTCAGATAGCGGCAATGCTGAGAGATTTACCACAGACTGTACACATTATGTTTGTCTTGCTAAATTAAATCTTTATTTTTTAATCATCTTTTTAGAAAACCGCAGAGCAATACTACTTGTATAACTGAATATCTGAATCACACTGACTTACTTGCCCAAAGGGGGCACACTTTCTCTACCTTTACCTCAACATGCATGTTCACTTTGCCACATGAGGATGGACTATATTAAAACATCTGGCTATGCACATCCAGATGTTTCTCATAATAAAGTGCAAAACATTGATTTCAATATATATATTCAATATAACTCTTACAGTTCTGCAGGATTAGTTCATTAAAAAGGGTGAAGCTGAAATGTCTAACGCATTTCTTCATATATGAGTGCTGTCAGCAGAGGGAACAAATTAGGGAGCTTTGTCACTCCTGACCATCTGCCTAGCCTTTGAGGCTCAATTAGGGTTAGGGACTCAGACACCTTTCATAATGGCTGTGAGGAAACATTCTTCCATAAAATAGATTTATCATGATGCATTTTTCTCATTTTTAGGTGTTGATGTGTGTGGTAGGACGGTCATGGTTATTGTCGGCAGGAATATTCCGGTTACGCTTATTGATATGGAGAAGGTAAAAGAGAAAATCCTCATACTTACATTTGTAATGTTCTGTGTATGGCAGTGATACAAATCCAGTTGACCAATTTCCCTGTATTGAGGATATTTTACAGTGCACCTAATGTTATACATTTTGCCAGATTTAGCAACAAATTCTGCCTAACCAGATGAAAGGTCAAGCTTAATACGGTTTTAGTCAAGGTATTTATTTAGATGTAAACCATTTAAATTTAAGAGTTGTATTGTCTGTTATGGTTAATATTAGGGTGTGGATTAGGGTTAGGTTATATCTTAGTATTTATAACTAAAAACAATGGAAGTCTATGCAATGTTCCCATTTAAACTGCTAAGTTTACGTGTGTGTTTGTGTGTTAGGCTTTGCTGTATTTCATCCACGTGATGGACCATATCACAGTGAAGGAGTATGTGATGGTGTATTTTCACACACTCACCGGGGAACACAACCACCTGGACACGGATTTTCTCAAGAAGCTTTATGACATTGTGGATGCTAAGTAAGAGTTTTTTCTATTCTATTATAGATACTACAAACCACCCACATTTCCTGCTCTCTACGACCTTACAATGTTTTCGAAATGACTTGACCCAGTTTTTGGCTGAGGTATTCTTTCAAACCATAACTCACAGACTCCCATGGAAAAGCTAATCACAGTTTCATATAAATACTGGCTTGGTGACTTTGTTTTTATGAGCTTCTTGTGCCAAATAGTACTGTCTCCTCGAACCAAAGAACACCACATATATTGTGGTAATCATAAGGGAATGGCTATGTCTTGGGCTTCCTGTTCGATAACTGTCATGAAGATTTATACACAGAAGCCCTTTTCTAGGTTATTACAAGCTCGGAAAGAAGTTTAAAGTAAATCCACACACCACTGAGTCATGTTTCCTCTGTTTTACCTGCTGCTTCTCTGAAGTATCACTCTAAATTGGTGCTGGTTTCATTAAGGAAAGTGAATTATTATGAATTAAGCTCAGAGCACTTTGGGAAATTTTGAGGGGCTTTTTGGTTATCAAGATTAGAACACTGAGAGTGATTGCAATGACGTTGACATCTTGTGAATATGAGGTCTTGATGTTCTCCTCTCACCAGTCGAATTGAGAAACTCTGCAAACTACCCTCAGAGGCCTAGAAATACTTGCATAGACGTAGCACCACGGAATGGCGATTGTTCTCTTAGTCTAACAGACCTCATGATTGCTGTTTTCCTGGCTTAGCAGAGGAGCTCAAGGCTTTGTTGAAAGTCAAAACCGTGGGAGGTGATTGTTAGGTCAGGCATTCGTCATTTATTCGGGGGGACACTCTCAGCATGCAGGCAGAGGAAACCACAGTCTTGAAATAAAAAGCAGAAATTTTCTCCAGCTCCAGTCCCTCACACTTTCCGCACATCGTGGAGATCAGTGATGACTCATAACTCTGAGAGCCAGGCCAGTTTGACTCGTGTCATTTATTATAAGGTATCAGAAGAGCAGAGCAGATTATCATTGTATTATTTATCCTTAAAAGATATTGCTTTTTAAGAAAGTGATTTACAGAAATAATCCTGAGAAAGAGAGATGAGGTTCTGTAAGCAATTACAGCCATGTTTTCAGCTGAGCTAGTCGGTGATGCTATCAGTCCCTATGACCCCTCCCTCACCCAGTCATGGGTTTTGGACAGGATGGGCCGTGTCCATCGTGGGAAAGGGGAAAGGTTGACCGTCACTCCCTCACGTTTTTCAAACACCCCTCCGCTTCTGGCCGCCCATATCTCTATTCATCTGTGTTTTGGACAACAGCGTGCGGCTTGGACATGGCTGCCCTGCTGGACTCGATTCACCAACTTTTGCTCGTTCCTAAAAAATGCACTTTAGCTCTCTCTCTAATGGGTTTATTTTTTTTGTTAAGGCAATAATCCTTTCAAAGCCCAGTGCGCCAGAAGAATTCACTATTTGTGAAATAAGTAATTGGTTGGATGTGTTAATGTTTCTAAAGCCAGGTTTTCCTTTGTGTTTTCAGGTTTAAGAAAAACCTGAGGGCTTTCTACTTTGTTCACCCGACGTTCCGCTCCAAGGTAATTGTAATCAATTCATCAACTTACATGCAAGTCCATTAAAGGCAGCTCTAGATGTTCATCTCGTTTTGAGCTTTTCTTTCCAAGCTTGTACGGCCCATGTTCTGACTCATGGCGGTCAGGTCCACATGTTTTGCATTGAATAAGAAAGACTGTGTATGTGCCTGTGTAACTAAATAAGTTGAAAAGCATCTCTGAAACCACATTGAGATTCATGATGTGTCTGCGTTAAGTGTTCCATAGTGTTCCCCAGAACCTATTCAGGTAATTGAAGTGCTTATGCGCGCACGTTGCCTCTGCCAGGCTTTGCTTTCATTTGTGAAATTATTCAACAATTATGCTTTGTGCGCTCCAAATGTAGAGGAACCTCTGCAATTAAGTGTCAGATAATTGTTCGTTTTTAAAATGCATCCATTTCTGTCAGAAAATGCTCAAGCCTTGTAACAATCCCAGGTGTGAAATGTGTTCAAGCATTATGGATCATTGGAGTAAAACCTGAAACTGAGTACAGCACAAGCTTTAGTTACATTTGAGGAAACATTTGTAATGCGAGATAATCAATTATTTATAATGTTACAAAAGATTAGCATTTCAAAAAAATGCTGTCTTTCTATTCATCAAAAAAAGAGAAGAAAACAGAAAACAAAGAATTATTAAATAAATAAAGCCTTGGTGAGCAAAACAAAATAGCAAAACCCCACATAAATAAATAAACCGACAGGTAACCTTTTCTGCAGGTTAAGCAGTGCTTGTAACTGCTCATTTGTTTTACATGAGAATAAAGGACAAAGTCTTTCAAGTCCTGTTTTGTACCATTTTCATGGAAAGTTCCATCTCTGTCCATCTAAGGCTTTTGTGTGTGATTCCCATCAGGTTTCTACGTGGTTCTTCACGACTTTTAGTGTATCAGGCCTTAAAGAGAAAGTCCATCACATAGAGAACCTGCAGCAGCTCTTCACCTGCATCCTTCCTGAGCAGATCGACATCCCTCCTTTTGTTCTAGAGTATGACTCACGAGTGAGTATTCAGTCCTTTTTCACACACCTGAAACGTATCCTCAAAAGTCCTTTACCACACTACAATTCTCCATTGAGGATGGTCAATGGATCTTAGAAAAAGAGTTATTTGCATAGCCTGACATTTACTAATTCTTTAATCTTTATTAAATTCTGTCAACATTTATTGACTATGTTATTCAAACCCTTCATTACTTTCTTCTCTGGAACTCTAAAGGGACATTTGAATTTGGTTACTCTCTTCCATGAAATTACAATGTGTATATAGCACCATAAAATTATTTTGAAGCTATATAATAGCTTTGTGTTAGGAACAGATTGAAATTTAATTATGTTTGAGACCCATCTGCATTTTGGTAGCTTGTGAAAGAAACAGTGGCGCGCTCCTTCCATCCATAGTGCTAAGGTCAACTCTCTGGGCAAGAGTGATTAACCCTTAATTCTCCCAAACTGTTGTATATACTTTATTGTATGCAGGTTTTTTTCTAGCGCTGCACTTTAACGATTAATTTTTGATCAAAATGTTTTTTGTTTTCAAATTTTTGATTTTTGGTTCAAATTGATCTCAATTCAAACACAGACGCAAATCTTAATCCTAAATGACAATGATTCAGCTCTATTGCACCTTTGACAAGTACGATCACAGTGGAACATTCAACTTTGCATTGGCGCTGCTGGTGATCCAGAGAGCTTTTCAAACTGTCTTTTCAACCAATGTCTCATTTAAAGTACTGGGCTAAAAGTTTTAGTTAGGATGCAAACACTAATGTCTACGATAGTGAACAAAATAGTGTAAATCACCAACTTGACGGTACACCGGTAGGTGGTGACAAGGGACTGTTTAAAAATATATTTGTCATTGAATCATTTATTTAAAACATTTGTTCAAAAATGCTAAATCATCCAGTAATTAAATAAGTGAAGTCTTTATGCTTTATTTTTTAAGTATAATTTGAGCATCCTCTGGTGTCATAGCTGGACGCCGCTGGTGTGCTCATAGAAATTCTAGGACAGCTGTGTCGTCCGTCAGGATATTGTAGTACAGCTTTATAGAGTGAAGGGTTTAAGAGTTTAAGCTGTATAGTAAATGTTAAACTGGTTTAAAAGTCAGCGGTCTGTTACATTCTGGTTTTTGTGGGACGTTTTGTAACTATATCAACCGCTTCTTCATTGCCGCGTTTTGCCCAAAACTATTGCAAAATGCTTGGTATAAACTCTTGGGCAAGGGTAACTGTTAGGACGTTTGTTGCAATGCTCTTAAAGTGGTCATATAATGGTACATGCACTTTTACAAGTTGATTGTATGGAAATGTGTGTTGGCAGTGCCTGTACACAACCATCCTATAATGATAAAAATCCATCCAGTGTTTTTTTTTAAATCTCATTATTTGTTTTGCCTTGTCTCACATCAAGATGTTAAACCGTGTGACGGCACACGTTTGGATGCCCCTCCCATGATTGTTGATTGACAGCAGATTTTTCAGCTCAGACCCGCCCTGAGTGAGCTTTCATCATAGTCCGCCATTGTTGATGCGCTGGATCAGAATGGTGTCCAAGCGATTGTGATGTTCTGTTCTTGGGTGTAATAACGAACACAGCAGTCATTTTGATGTTCCTAAATCCGAACTGTTGAAGATGCAGGGGCTGAGTTTTGTTTTCAAAGCGAATATTCCCCGGATCAACATCGATGCTTTCATGTTTGCGAGAACCGCAAAGAATTTCTCACCAGACTGCTTTAAAAATGATGGTGAAAGTATAAAGCAGGTTTTGCTAAGAAGCTGCTCGTGAAAAAAAGATCGGTACCAACTATTTGGGTTCCTGTTGCCGCTCCAGAAGAAGTGAAGTGTAATTTGAAAAGATTGCATGCTTCACGATTTTACAGCGTAAGTTAACTTACATTACGACATGCTTTCTAAGTACAACGTTCTCAATATAATCCATAATCCCATGTTTATAATGAACAACGCGTTATGGTTATGTTATTACAAACTGTGTACACTGGTAATGAAGTTAACGTGGTAACACTACACTGAGCTTACTTTTGTAGATGGTTTATAACGGTGTCTGTTGAAACATTCCTGTGGTGGCCTAATGTCATGCCTGACAGTTATACCTAACACTATACGCATCACTGACAAGCCTACATTTACATAAAAAAAGTTTTTCATGACCATTAGCTGTAACATAAGTCTGTTAATGAACTAATGTATACATCAGTAAACGCATAGCATTCCTATCTCACTATGCTAATGTTACCCTTCCAGTACAAAGATACAACCTTTCAGAAACTTCCAGCTCGCAGGGCCATAACCCTAACCCTCCTCACAGACCCCTTATGACCCCTTTAAAAAACCTCTTTTCAGTAATGTTGCCCCCCCTCTCCCCCCACCCCCAATGGGGTACACAACTTTTATTGTCATGGCTTGATTCACGATTCACAGAAGATCTAATTGCAAGCGCTATTATTAATAAAGTAACAACAATCAGGATCACTTGGAGAAAAGAAAACCAAACCACATAATGAGAAGTGTTACTGCTGCTAAAGAAGCACTTGCCACAGGTATAAAGGATGTTCCATATACCACTCAGATTAAAAAAATTAAATAAAAAAAGCATTTTGTGTTATCAACAAATGGTAAAATTAACGAGATCAGTGTACGAACAAACTATATGAAATTAATTCAACTTTGCAGAAAGAATTAAATAAGTAATCTTTACTTTGAACAATCGCTAAGATCAGATAATAAATACCCAATGATAAGTAATACATTCTAGAATCACACACAACTGCTACGTTCCTCATGCCAGAGAAAAATAACCAAGGAAGCTAGCATGCTGAAGTGCCTTCAAATGCACCGCATTATTAAATGTGTTGACGTGATTTCCCCTGAAACGGCTCCATCTGTTAGCAGCTCCTCCCCTTTTTTGAAACAGCCAATAGTGTTTCATTAATATACAATTTGACTACAGCATTTCTGTTTGGTAAAGCCAGTTTCCTCTAACTGTTTATTATCATAACCTCCTCCATATCGCTTTTAAATACAGCAGTCTGTGCAGAAATCAAATGGGTCTATGTTTTGTCGTCTGCGCCGACTCGTGTATATGATCCGCGTTGCGCTCTCGTGTCTCTAGTCTAACTTCAGAGCATAACCGTTGTTGTGATCGAGCAGCTGCAGTGCATTGAACTAACGTGAAAACAGACTTCATTCGCCTCAACTGAAAGCATATACTGAATCGTTTCTCATTGCATGTATAGTGTGCTATCTGCCTTGCACCATTTAGAAATGAGTAAATATGTAAACAACTGACCGATTTCAGCCGCAGCTTCAGCAGCATAGGGGGCGGGCTTTAGATTCTAGAGCATTTTGATTGGACAGAAGATTTGATGAGAAGGTGAAGTCTGCGATGGTGTCATCAAAAGTCTGTAATTCGTTTTAATGGAAGTGAGAGACTGTACGTTTTGAATGCTTGTATCTCCTAAATGTAAATTTTGTCATTGTATTGGAACACACCAGCTTATTCATAACTTTAAGGCTATACTAAAAGCTCCCAAATTTCAGTGGTCCTTTAAGGGAGCGGTGGATACGAACAATATGAAAAAGCATGATTTAACTGTCTGACCAATAAGTGAGTCGAAAGATAATGTGGGGTTCTAATGATTCTTTTAAAGAATCATTTAATCTGGTTCATGAAACCGGTCTGAATTATGTATTCATTAATTTGACTGAAAGTCCCAGTGCCTATTGCTTGTTAAAAAGTGATTAGTGTAATCCTGGGAATATTGTTTTTATTTTATAGGGTCAACTATTTCTTTAAAGAGAGTTGAACCTTTTATAAAATTAAGTGTTTTATTATTTAAGTCTCCAGCAACTTTTGGAGTGAACCGGATCTTCTCTGTAATACAAATTCTCCCCACAATCTCACATCAGCAATCATCCAGGGATCAGGGATCATGGGTTGTTTCAGTTTGAGAAAACAGATGTATAACCTCATGAAGGCTTCTTCATTTTTCTGTTTTTGCATTTGAATTGCCCAATGTACAAGAACAATGGAATTCTTACTTGAATGCTTCTCCACAGATATACAAAACAAATACAATATCCAATACTAATACAATCACAAGCACAGTGCAAAGTCAAAAAAGTTGTGTCATGTTTTTAAACATATATCTTTAGGGAAATTATTCAGCTTAAACATGTTAAAGATTTTCTCAGTGTTTAAGGTAATTGAAGAGTACAACTTGGGACCCATTTTAGACGCAATTTCATGCAAATTCTTTAAACAAGTTTCCCTGTATGACCTGTTCTTTAAATGCAGCCTTTTGCACTGTTTTATTTTTGGTGAAGCTGCTATATAAAAATATTTACTTTTTTTTGGCCTTAATGAGGTCCTTTTTTGTTTTGAAATGGATTGCTTTTGGCTTGTGGAAAGGAGATGCTAAAATAAGTCCCTAAGTATGGGTGGAGGAAAGTCTTTCCCTTCAGACTGAAAGAGGCCTCGGCCATGAGAAACTCAGCCGTCTGCGTGCTGCGCTGCCGCTCACTCAGACTCAAAGAAACACAAAGGGTCACGTTTTATTTCTTAAGATTACTCTTCAACGTTTTATGTGGGGTCGGGTGACATATTTAAGGAAACTTGGAAAACTAAAAAATAAGTTAGTTACTTTGGAATATGAGAAGACAAATTATGGCTTTTATGTAGTCGTCTGGCAATGCAGAATCTCATTACTATTAAAACGTGTCACTTAGCGTTTTTCCCTCGACGTAGAGAACATTGTGGTCCGTCTGAAAAATTTGCGTTACTTTTGTTACCTGCTCAATCCAAGCAAATTGCTCACACTAATGTAATAAAAATATTTGTCACAGCTAATGGCAGACCTTATCCATGCATTGATTAGACCCATCTGGACTGGACTGGACTGGACTGGACTGGACTGGACTGGACTGGACTGGACTGGACTGGACTATATATATATATATATATATATATATATATATATATAATTAAATTATTAGTGTTTTTTAATTAATTTTAGTTAACTTTTAATTTTTTTTATATTTAAAGCTTTTTTAATCACAGTCACATAGCATTTAAAGCTATGTGACTAAGAGTAGAAATGCCACCTGAAAAACGAAATGATATATTACTGTATGGTCATATAGGATTTTTCCATTCTATATTTTAGGTGTTGTTTTTGTTCTTTTATTTTGTTCCTGGGTTTAAAGGGCAGTGGATTAAAACTAAATGAAAGCAGGAAGGAAGACACAAAGGTGAGGCAGCTGTGAAGAATTGATCATGCCACTAATGCGTTAAATGGATGGTCTTTCTCGTGCCAGGTGCATGTCGCCCTGTATTTATGTGCTCGCTGAGCAAGAGTGCAGACGCACAGACTTGATTAGGAACATTTTTTCTTTCTTTCTGCAGGCTGTGTGTGTATTTGATTTGCGTGAAAGACGTTTTGTACTTGTAGCCTAATTTAGTTAACACAAACTCAATGATTTTCTGGGTGAAAAATGCAAGCTTTAATAAATATGTCTGATTTTTGTTTTCATCCCTACGCACTCCCTGTGTGGGTAAATGTCTTCACATGATTCCACGAAATCATCTGTATTGTCAAACCCAGGATCTCTTAGATATGTAGCCCAATAGGGAATATTCCACATGTTTCTGTTGAAACCAAAGGCTTTAAAGCTTTCCTCTGAAAAACAGTTTTGAGTCTTATAGACTCATTTGGATTATTGTGTTTTTATTATTTCTGGAAACTGACTTTGGAGACTTTCTAGACTTTATTTTCTTTAGGGAATGTTCACAGCCATTTATGAATGAATGCGTTGGTCACTTGAATGGATAAACCCATTTTCTCTTAACGCGTCTGCCCTTATTTTATGTCAGTAGCGTGTGTTTTTGGTCTCCACCCTTTAGCCTTGGATTCACTCCTGGACTACCTTGCTCAAGTGTTTCCTGTCATTCTTTGATTACCCAGGAAGTTAATGGGCAGGAGAGGAAATGGCAGAATGAGCAAGCTTTTAATGCCAATTTCACTCGGGTTTCTCTCTCTGCCCATGTGAACAGAAGCAGTGCCATGGAAAGTCCAGCCACAGTCACCTCAAATAACCCAGTCGACTTTCCATAAAGCATTGAAAGGCCCCTAAAGGGTTTTTATTTTGGACTCTCACCTCTAGTGTAGTAATCTGTAATACATAATCATATTACAAAAGTCTTGTACAAAAGTCTTGTTGGGGCCTCTATTTTCTTTGTTCATCCATTCTTTTGTATTTCTGAATGGAAAATTTAATGGAACTAAGACTTTATATTTTATTATCTAACGTTAACAAAGATGTATAAATGTTTTAATGAGCAATATGTGTAAATGTTAGTTAATGCATTAACTCCTCGACATGATTTCTGAAGAAAGCAGGAGTGGGAACGGACAGACATAATCCCAGTTTACTTTGTTATAGAGCTAAATACATAGAGCCGTCTCATTCCTTATTTGACCACATACAGAAATAACTTATTGAAAATGTGCAATGCAGCACTTGTGTTTCAAAACATTTCTTAAATCCACCACCACCAAAAAAAAAAAAAAAAAAAAACCTTTTACTTACTATTGTTTAATCAAAGGACACAAATTTGTACATTATGGCCTGGTTTCATAGACAGGGTTTATATTTATCCAGGATTAGGCCTTTAAGTTTCGATCAGGGTATTTAAGTAGCTTTGATAAATGTGCCTTAGAAGGGAAAAAAAAAATAGTATTTGGCATCTTGAGACAATTGTAAACATATTTTAAGATATGTCAGTGAAAATTACTTTCAGTTAGTCTGGGAGTTTAAAGTTGAAATGAAGCAGTCAGTCATGTTAACATTATTTAGTACATTTATTTCCAGTTTATATATTTATATAAACAAGCTTAATATGACAATTTTAAAGAAAAGAGGATGCTTTGTTATAGCTTTTGGAGCAAGGACGCCGCCATCTTGCAATAACACAGCGTGTGACGACATGGTGTTGGCTTGCTCCATTGGTCAGTGAAATAATATAAGCATAATTTACATTTTTTAACCTAGGCATGTTTTGAAATGGAGGAAGACAAACTTGAAAAGACTGTTGTAAAGTAAAGAAATGCTTATATTACTTCACTGGCCAACGGAGAAAACCAACACAGTGACTCACATGCTGTGGTATTGCAAGGTGGCAAAGCCCTGGCTCTGAAAGCTATAACAAAACATCCTCTTTTCTTTAAAATGATTTAAGTAGTAAACTGATTTCCACTTAAAAATAAATAAATAATAACAATAATATTTTTATATATATATATATGTATGTATGTATATGTATATATATATATATATATATATATATATATATATATATATATATATATATATATATATATATATATATATATATATATATATATATATATATATATATATATATATATATATATATATATATATATATATAATATTATTGTTATTATTTATTTATTTTATTTTTTAAGTGGAAATCAGCTTACTAAATAGTTAAACTTTAGTGCCTGCTTAATTTCCACTTAAATCCATGGGAAAGCCCTTTTTGTTCTGATGAAACTCAAAAAAAAATGTATTCGATTTTTTTATTTTATTTATTTTTTTAGGTTCTTTGTCTTAGAATACGTGTGTGTGTGTAAATTGAATAAATAAATCTGATTTGATTACCTAAAACTAGTATAAACAGTTGCATTAATTAATTTTTTTTGTTTGTCAAAAGTACAAAATCACATTTCAAAAGTGAGAGAAACTGCGCTGAGCAAATTTGGAGGCGGAGAGAAAACACGCTCCAACAGCCTTCTCATTTGAGCTAAAACTCCCCTCTGCGTTATTCTTTTTTTTTTAATGAATTTCCTGTGCTTTTTGCAGAATTCCTTTTGCGTTAATTTGACCTGAAGGCCTAAAGCACTTCAGCTAGATTGACCTCACAGCTTCAGGTAGTGAATCATCTCCTGTGCTGTGAGTCATAGCAACAGACGCTCATTAATTCCCAGCACATCACTTTCCCGAAGTGCTCATTTGGCTATTGGAATCCTTACATGCGTTCTTCTCCAGAATATCTTAGAAACCACAACCCTTATCAAATACTTGCATATATATTTACCTTCTGGATATTTGTATTTCTATTGTAAATACAACTTCTTGTGTTTGATGTACCGTGCAGCTAGATTTAAATCTATCTTCATATTTGTGCCGACAGGTTCTCTAGGATGTAGGCGTTTCTTTGGCTTATGCTGTGGTAATAAGGGAACTCTTGACAGTTTGCTTTTGGGAGCGCATCAGTGCAACTTCCATGACCACACGTAACCTTTACTACTGTTTGTCTTTATTTGACTGTGCTCAGGAATATCCTCTCTGCTCTTCCAGGTAAACAGCCCCTATTACATGGCTCAGTCCTCAGGCCTGTGATGTGGTCAGATAAACCCAGCACTCAGCCTCTTTTCACTGGGCCGACACTCAACCCGATAACCCAGACTCTTGACGTGAAAGATGGACGCAGTCAAAAGTGTGTCTCTGCCATTCCTGACTGGCTACATTTACTCTGTGACAGTGAGAGACTGTTGATCAATAATGCTGCATAAACACAACCTGCTGTGAAACCTGCTGAAGGTGCCACAGACCGAACCCAAAAGTCATTGAAGGAACCTCTGGCCTGAGCGAAGCTGTTCTTGGACAAGGTATGTGTGGTGTGGATGAAGAGACTGATTTTGACAAACACGCATAACACACATACGAAACCAATATTTTGTACCAATGTGAAACACGTACCAGTGCCTGTGTGAATAATGGCTGGAAATAGCAGGAAAAAAAATCTGGTTTTAATTTATCATCTTTTTTTTGTTTTGTAGTTTAAATTCATGTCTGCACAGTCACCAGTAGGAGCAGCTTTTTGCTTTTATCTTGAGTCACTCTTTTTTTTTTCTTCAGTCGCAAGCAATTTTTATGGCTTTATCTGAGGTATTAAACGAACATCACTACAGATTCTTGAGCTTTGACTGCAAACAGCTTGTCCTCGCGTGCAAGCGGATGTGATGTCAGAAAGATTGTTTTGCTCTAAATCCAGGTTGGCCTGTTGAGATTTCAGGTACCCTAATAATAAAAGTACTTTTCTTCTGTTTCTGTCAATATGGTACGTCAGTGTTCTGGTAGGGTCACCGGAGGTACACTAAACGCTAATGTGTCACTTTGTATTTTATTTGGTGAAGCTGATTTACATGCATGCATGACCAAAGGAATCTCATAACCTGAGAGCTCTTCTCAAGTGAAGCATTGTAAATAGGTAATTGTAGATACTGCAGACACTGTCTGCTACTATTAATTCTGATATGTTTTAGTCAGCCGTTACTGTAGCACTTCAGTGATTAATGTGCTAAATTTTGTACCATTTTAAATGAAGTGTGATGTATGAATCATGATTATGAAGAGAGTACTATTTGAATAAATGGAATATCAAAATTAGTTGTTATCATTAATCTGTGTTTGGCTTTCTTTATTGAATTATTTTCTGTAAAATGCATGATCTGTTTATTTTCAGATTGAAAAACCTTATGTTTCAAACATGAAATGGGTTTTAAATAAAGGCAACCTTTTGTTTTCTAATGATGTCTCAACTGAAAGTATTTTTCTTTGATGCTATATTTAAAACCTTAACAAAAAAATCAGTTTGTTTCATCACTTGTCAAATTGGGCTATTTTTAAAATAATTGCATATTCTGCCAGAACTCCTCCGTTGTTACACACACCAAACACAGGGGTCTACTATTAGGGTGTTTTCACACCTAGTTCGTTTGAGCACTCCAAGCACTCTCGGAGTGGTTCAGCGTGTGTATGTGAGCAAACCAAGTGATCTCAGACCCCCCTAAAAGGACCCAAAAGTGAACCGTTTGTGGGTCGGCTTGTGGCTTTTGAAGAAATCTTGTGCTACCGTGCTACAGTTTATGCTATCTTTTGCTGTTCTGGTGCCTACGCCTCAACATACTCTACAACGCAACATACATTCACATCACATTTTTTCCTTCGCCCACTAAGGCCTGCATGGTCCGTCTCTCTTTTTTCTGCTAGGTTTTTTTTTTTTTACCTTGTAAGGCTACTTTTTTTAAAATAAGGAAATTAGTTTGGGTATGCTGCTAAGTCACTTGAAAAGCAGTAAAAACAACATGAAAAGAATCAAGCAATTTTCCTGAAAAACTGTATTTTAAAGAGGCATTATCATAACAGTGCTACAATGCCACTTAAAAAAAAAAGAATAACAGAAAAGTACATGAACACCCGTAACAAAATGCGTCAAAATTAGGAGTCGGCTGAAATGGAGGATTCCTGTCCCGCCTTCTACGTCAACCTGGATGGAATTTTCGGTGCAAGCACTTGTGCTTGTCTGACAGATGTTGTCGAAGGTGGAAGTGTGGTCATACAAAATGCTCATAAAGCTGGGATATGAGTTCTTTTGAGGTTGTTGTGTGAATAAGAAAGGGTCTGAGATCGCTTCAATGCTGAAGAGGACCAAAAAAAAGAACCAGGCGCTCTTGAGTTCACTATACTGTGAACACCAAAAAGGACAGGTCACTTTCGGCTGGTTCCCTTTCTGGTTTCAAACTGGGTTTGGTTCTTTAAAAAAAATTAGTTTATGTGAAAACACCCTTAGAAATCAGAAATGTTTTCAGAAATGATTGTGTTAAAGCTCTTTTTTTGTTTGTCAGAAACCATATGTTCATATGCAACAGATCTTAATATAGATACACTTTATTGTGGAGGAAAAATAATCATTAGTATAGCAGCCATTTATATTCCCGCACAGTATACAGTTACACAATCTTAAATGTTTTGATGCATGATGTCCACTAGCCTGGTTCTACCAGACTCTTATACATTTCATTTGTATAAAGAGTCTGGCCACTCTCCATTGACAAGCGTTAACTTCCTTGAAGGTGGGTACTCTATTGAAGTTTGAAACTATTGGATCTGCCCAGAGCCACTCTGGATCTGCCATAACCAATCGCTAACGTTTGGTCGTGATGTTTGTCATCTCAAACTAGCGCATGACATCAACATCATCTTTCTCAGCCATTTCCTCTGTTCGCTGATTGGACCGGAGAAAACCAGAGAATATACTCCAATTATGTCTCTGCAGGTTAGCAGTAGGCATTACCACATCAGTGGGTGTGGCCATAAACAGAGGGACATTTTTTACCTGTGTTACCTAAATTTACCCATGTCACAGTGTGGGTCGGGTAAAGGGGATCATTTTCAAAGCGTGATTTATAATCGGCCATCAGTCTGAAAACACACACACATTTAGAAACGCCCACTATAGTTCTGCAGATTCCTCATACTTCAATATACCGCAATGTAGTAATGAAGGAACATTAAAACTGAGCGAATGTACGTAGGAGGGTGGAGCCAGGCTAGATATCCGCTATAGACTGGATTGATCTTTACAAGACATTTTAACCAGTCAAGCAAGGGTGATGTTAAATCATACCAGTGAAGAAAATAATATTGTGACTTTGTCTTATTTATTTATGACTACATAAATTTAACATGACTGATGACAGTGAAGCACCAAATAGGCCTATATCTGGAATATTTAGTAAAATCTTTAATTAGACCGATGTGTTTTTTAGTGTTTTAATATTTAATGTAATATTCATTATAGGCTCGTTTTGAATTTAAAAAAAATCTAACTCCACTACAGCCTTTAATTAGGATTTTTTTGAACTGCGAGTCAAAATTGATCAGTTCTTGAAAACAACATAATAGCTTTCACAATCGGTTTCTCACGCTTCGGGGCAGTATCTACAGCCTTGAGTCTGTGTGAAAATGTCTCTATCACCTTTGCATATCTGGCCATGTCAATTCCTTTCCCAATCTTTGCCAAACTGAATTTCAGTCGCATGCATCGAGTGAACAGCCTATTTCTTGTCCATTTATGTGTTTTCGGTCGGATTGGTCAAATAACGCATTATATACTTCAGTCATGCTGTTTGTTTTTAATCATTTAGGCACTGCTGGTAAGGCAGCCGCCCAGCAGAGTGCCAGTGTCTCTCTGGGGTGGTGCCTGTGGTGAGGAAAATGAATCAGTCTTTAACAGAGCTCTCACCATGTCTGAGGGTTCAGCAAAGCTGCACGGAACTGTAACACCTGGACAAGATTGCTTTGGCTTTATACTGTGAATTAGAAAGAGTATGACAACAACATCGGGAATCAGCAGGGGTATCTGGGAAATGGAGACATGACACTGTGCCTCTCATCACTGGCTGGTCTGCTGCCTCACAAGAGCTGTCCTTAAATAGCCCTTCGTACAGCAGTCTTTTAATAAAATGCATTCATATCGTACATTTAAGCAATTTAACTAAACTCTGCAAAAAAAGAACCAGGATAGTACTACTGTATTTCACAGATAATTTTGTAATATCCAAATGTGCTTAACAGATCTTAATAGTGTTTTTCATGCTTGTGCAATGAATGAACAATAAACAATTTTTGCACGATGCGCCTGTGGAACAGTGCGTTAGACACTAACAGTAATATAAGATGCCTAAGACAGTGATCGTACTTACCGTGCCAAACCACGTGTGACCATCCCCAGGCGTGTTCGAGAACTTGGCAAGAACTGGCAAATCTAGTGCCAAGTTATGTCTCAGTTATTCAGTCTTTAAATAATTACATGTTAAGATATAATAAAAGATTCATTCTACATTCTGTTTACCGCGTTTATCAATCATCAGTTGTTTTGGACGTGTTATGGATATGCAAACGGATAAATTGTTGTTTCAAACCTGTATGACTTGTTAGAAGTTTAGTATCCAAATAATTTTGGTTCCCATGGACTTCCATTGTATTTTTTGTCCATACAATGGAAGTCCAATGGGAGCCGCAAACTGTTTGGTTGCAACATTCTTCAAAATACCTTCTTTTATGAATAAAGTCATGGGTTTGGAACGACATGAGGACATTTTATTTTTAATTTTATTTATTGTTTTTAGGTGAATTATCCCTTTTAAAGATCTGCTTGAAGGCAAATGATGATCTCATGGTTCTTTATTACAGTGTTTGCTGACATCCAAATTTATTGATGCCCTATACAAAAGGGCTGGGATCCAGATCCAAATCTACTGAAATGATCAGGTTTAAGCAGAATGAAAATGAACTGATTGATTGCCCTTATAGGCAGCAGAATGATTAATTGTGCGAATGAACATAGATGCCAGGTCTCTTTTATCAGTGCTGGAACTGAAAATATGGCGTTGATTAGTGCAGACCATCTGCTTATTGTACTGCTCTTGTCATACTGACGAAGATCTCCTCCAGTTGGAGGGCAGGAGCGGGTCACGGTGCTGTGAGTATCGCTGTCGCTCAGTGGGGGGCAGCAGTACACTTACTACATTTCTGCTTTGTTGACTCATAATAGAACATTACATTGTTTATCCACCCGGAACAATTAATTGCAGAGTTCTTACTGTAAATGTTTCTGGGAAATGGCTGTTCGCGCAAGGAACAATTTTGGCGCGAACATGTTTATTTGAAATGCGAGAGCAAGATGAGGAAACGTCATGAAAGTGATGATGACATAAGCAAACAGTAAGTCATTTTTACTGACTGTGACTGACATTTATAAGGGGTCTAAGGTTGTAACTGCACAAAAGCGAAGCAAATTAAATAAACCCATAGGTTTGGGAAATTGTTTCTTTCCATACCTGCAGCACGGTGACGAGCTCGTATAGGCTAAATAAAAACAAAACAAAAAACAATTGGGTTTTTAGTTTGAAACATAAACGTTAGGCTACTGAAAGTTGACATTTTAAAAGTCTGTGAAAGTGACTGCATGCAGAAATATGTTGAATAGGTTATTTTATCAGTCCTGTCTATAGTAGCCTAGGCTAGCCTATATCATGATTGAAGTAGGCTATCTATATGCTAGGACGCTGTTTAAAATGTTTTAATGGTTTACAATCAACAGCTTGCATTCTTACAACTTTTCTCCAATTTAACCTTTTTTTACTAATTGAAATATTCATGGTATTTATACCTTTTTTCTCTTCTTTTTGAAAACTGCAAATGTTCTGACTAATATAAGGCCAGATGTCACACTATAAATAGCCAATAATTGATTTACTTTATTTTTAAAAGCTCAGTTTGGGCACATATCTCCACTGTTAATGCCAAGGGGAAAAGATAAAGGTTCTGACCACATACCTATAGCAAGGTAAATTATCCCACCGAATGAACTATTAAAAGCTTAGCTTTGCAGCAAAATAAAACAATTTATGAAGCAGCAAAAATATAAAACATAAAAAGCATTTAGAAAAAAAAACAATTTTATTACATTATTAAAATTTTTATTTTGTAAACAGAAATGTAGGCTAAACAGTTTGAAAGCAATTAATATGCAGAGAAAACGTTTGTATCAATTAAAAAAAAAATACAGACTATTATGGATAATGTCACACAGTTGTCAATTAGGCTACACAACACAAGTCTTGCTCAGCTTGTCTTGAACTGACAGCTTGGATTTTGTGACTCAGGGGAGAGCATGAGGAGAGTATGAGTGGGGAGCTTGAGGTTGCACTAACAAACCAGGGGGAGGTGCATAGGAACTTAAGGAGGTGTAATATGATTGTTTCTGAGAAATGCTACAGACAAGGTCAAATACCCAGCTTTAGTGGAGTTTACTCCCCCTTACCCCACCCCACCCGTCTCTCATTCTCTCTGTTTCAGCCACAAGAACATCTGGCATCCCTCCCTCCATCTCTCACCTGTTTCTCAGGACCTTGAGCTCTATAAATGGCACCTCTTGAAAGATGTTGATGCAAGCAGTTAGTGTTTGAGCAGCCTGCCCATTTCCTGGCCAGGACAGGCAGTTTGCTTAAGCTGCTTGATTTCTCAGAAGATTGATAAGTTTGCTGCTTGCACCAAAAGTATCACGCTGAACCCCTGTGAACCTCGCAGCCTTCAGCCTTTCAGGAGTGCCGTGGGAATATTTTTATACAGCTCAACATATCATCACAATGAGGATGTCAAACACACAATAATGCGTTTATCGTTTCTTTTAACTGCTCCTGACACAGTAGCTGTGACCATTGCATTATATATTAACTCCATATGATTTATAACCTGGAAAAAAAATTATCTTCCTTTTGCCTCTAAAATGCAGTCGATGCAGAAACGACTCAACATAGCAGTGTGATTAATAGCTTTGTGGGAGTAAAGTCTCATGTAGGCATCTTTTATAGTCTTGTAATAGTTCGATGCAATAACAATTTAGGACTAATTAAAAGTTGATCTGACAAGAGGCATACAAATTATGCAGAAACACGTGCGTAATAGAAACCTGGCATGTATATTTGTACAACACAAAAATGCTGTTTCCTGCGCAGTTGAATGCCCCTTATGCAGAAAGGCTGATTATTTAAAGCAGGGAGCTTTCTCTCAGCCATATGTCTCTTATAAATGATAGAGTTGAAGAGAATGGAGAGGGAGGATTCTCTAGATATTGTACCGTACTGCTGTAAAGATTGTGCTGTGTGCTGTGCTTTCATTGTTTCCTTCTACATGTTTCTATCAGCACTGTTCCAGAAATCAGTCATTGTTGGCCAGCCATTTTCACTCATTGTTCTTACAGTGGCCTCCAGTGACTGAGCACTGGGATGTCCAAAATTGCATACTCTCTTGAGTAGGTACTTATTTTAAATAAGTAATTACTTCACGACTGCTAAAAAGTATGTTCTAATAAAGTGTAAATGAGTAGAATTAATGTAATCTGGACATGCTACATTTGCTAGGCTCTCGTCATCACGTGACCTACCAACGTCAGTTACGTCGCTTCACTGCCATTCACAAATCCTTTCCTGTGGCCTTGTGGGTAGTACTGCCAGTAATAGTTCATCCGGGTACTTTTTGCCTACTCGCTTGAGTACTGTGAATTCGGACACTTCTTTTGGCACATGCTGAGTAGGGAATTAGGTAATTTCAGATGCAGCGTGAGTATAAACATGCAGATTGTTGGCCACACATGCGCGCTTTAACCTTTCATTTTGAGTGTGTGGAATATGGGAGAGTCCCAGATGTTACCACATAAACAGTTCCTCCCACATAATTGTTTTAACACGCACAATTAACATTTTAGAACAGTTTTTGTCTTCTTTTAATATAATATATACACAGACACAGGGTATTAAAAAAATCTCAGCAGAAAAATTTAAATTGGCACAAAATGTCATCTCAGCACTTTTGATGGATACGGCAATTTTAATTTTGTCATTCTACAAAATTATCTAAAAATTTGTCATCTAAATATCAAAATTTGTGATGTTTAGTCAGCAGAAACCATTCTGAGGTTCACTGGTCTAGTTTGATGTCTTTGGAAAAACAAGTGATCCATGACAGTGTATTATATTTTGTTATTTTTGTCTAATTTTTTATTTTTTGTTAATTAGGGGGTTAGTGGACAGTGCTGTCAGATTTGTGGAGTAAAAGTTAAAATAAAAACAAAATTAGATCCTGGAGGTAAGATGGCACCAAGTGGCATGTTGTAAATAGTGTTAGCCTATTTTTTTTTTTTTAGCTTAATACTGTAATATTGTAATTAATGGGATTATATTATATTTTTATACATTCGATTCAGATAGCTTTTATTAAAACCTGTAGATTGAGTAAAATCATTAAATTTGATGTAACGTTTCTATTATGACATATCTTCAATTAAAATATGTATATGCCTGTACATAAGTCATTGAATAATTATACCTTTCAGACAAATCTCCTTTACTGAGATTCTGTTTAGTCTGGTCATTTAATGTTATTCAATTAATTTGTCAGTTGTTTTTATATTTTACATTAATGTCACTGATATAAATATATCAAAAGTAATGTTTTAATTTCTTACCCTCTTAATTACATTTTGTGCTAAAACAATTAAATTAGCAAATGCCTCAAATTATAATAAAAGGTGCATTTAAAACAAATAATTATACAAATGAATTGTCATTAGAATGCTTAATGAATACTGAGGAAGTTATTTATTGTTGTGCACGAAACAATGCAAGGGAAGAAACCAGTTAGGGAATTGATCTACACACTTAGATAAGGTTTATTAAGCTCAAAACCCTTGTGCTATATTTTATGGCCAGCTTCTTGTTAATCACAATATAAAATCTCAAGATCCACATTCAAGAATAGGAGGCAAACATGACTTTTCCCAAGTGTCATTTAGCACACATTAAAAAGCTAATCAAAATATGTACAAGCAAAGTGCCACCAAACCTTTGAATTTTTTAGCTCACTGTGACTGATATAGATCCGGACTATGTATATCAGCCATAGAGAGAAGCTTCAGCCTGCAGCAAAGACTGCTGATTCATACTTGTGCTTTTAAGGCCAGTGGAGCAACACAGCAGAGATGAACACCACATGGGCCAAAGAACCCTTGGGAATAAAACACCTCAGTGAACACAGTTCATTCAAACGCTTGAAACTATCAGTCTCCACTATTACAAGAAAACACTTTACTAAAGTGTCCCTCCATCTCAAACCTACATGTAATGGTCAACATTGAAGCATTTGCCAATTTTTAATATAGGAAAAGAACATTGTAGAATGTTATAGACACTGTATTTTAATAAAAGAAAAGAACAAGAGAAAGAATGGGCTTTCAATACTTTATTTTTTCTCCTCGATACACATTTTCCTTATTCTCAATTCCATTTAAAGGAAAATTATAGTGAGGTAAAAGTGCTTCGAAACAAAATGGCATAATGAAATCTACATCATTTAATCATGCCGACATCAGTGCCGACACAACTCAAAAATAATAGTGCGACTTCCATTTTTTCACTTTTTTTAAACTCACAATCATTAGCATCCTTACAGACAAACAAGACAAAAACTAAAAAAAAAAAAAAACTACATGTGCTGAAATCCACAACTCTACTTGCAACATTGCAAAATGGCTTCAAAACGACCTCAAATCATCAAGATTTGCACTTTAGACAAGCATATCCAAATCCAATAAACCTCCCCTACTCACACACACGCACTCAGAGCGGTTACAAAAGCTCCAACACCTTTGTCTACTGAATAAAGGGTAACACTGGGGAATATGGAATTACAGCTGATAGAGGGGACAAAGAAAAATAAAAAGAACAATATGAATTCAATACACACAAAAGCATGTTCTCCCCATTTTCAACACTCCCTTTCCATGAAATATACTTTACACAGACTTCAAACAGGAAATGAACCAAGCCTCATCACACCATGCCTTATCAAAGTAAAGCGCATCAAGACAAAAAAAAAACGGAAAAAAAAGAAAAGAAAAGAAGAAAAAAAAACACCCAAATTGTTTCTTTTTGTTTTTTCTAGATTTTAATACACATGATCAAAAAGGACAAATTAAGGTGAGATTAATTATGATGGCCAACAACTACAGATCAAACAAGTGCTCTTTAGATGCAAGAAGAGTGCTGAAACAGAAGTACTTGTTCCTGGTGCACTGACATTTTACTTAATATCTCAGTTGTAAGACAAAGCATTTCAAACAGTTCAACTTTTACTTCTCAGGATGTTTGCTGAACAGAAGTTGTTGCCACCAAGACACATTGTAGCCCTTTATGTCCCTGAGATGACCAAAAAAAAAAAAAACCTTGTAGCTTGTGTTCTCACAGGGCTTTGGAGTAAGACAAGGCCTGTAAAGTGCATTTCTTGACATGGGTATTTTAACAGTATGGCCTTTTGAAAACACTGTGTAGTGCACAGTACTTGCTTTGGTATGTAGAAAATGCATGAAAAATTATTAATAAAAAAAACAAAAAAAACTGGAATGACTAGACAGCTACCCTCTGAAAAAGTAGGGTGTGACGGGAGACTTGATAAAGGTATGACTGAAGAAAAAAAAAAAAAAGAAAAAAAAAGATTTCTTAGTTGTCCATGTCAATCATTTTCCTTCACCTTTATTTAATGGAACCAAATTGTTCTAAAACCAGAAAGCATTGAGCTACAAGGTCTTTACATGCATTTCACATACTGTCATACCTAAACCCAAATGGGTGACCACAAAAAGGCACGTGTGCTGCGTTGCTGGTTCAAATATTGGTCCAAAGTCTGCATGTCCTAAAATTATACAAAGGTGCAGGGGCCCCAAAAACAAAATAAAAATAACCCTACATCTGACAAAGAGAGTAAAATCCATTCTAGCGCAATACGCTTTGGGGTGTGACCCACTGAAAGGGAGGCTATGTGGCCCTTCTCATTACCCTAAAAGTCTGTGACCATTGATAAGAGAAGGAACGTGGCTCTCATGGCTATCTTGTGCATGTGCATGTGCAAGCTGAAGCAGCCGGAGCTGTGGCACATGAGCAGAGACGAAGAGGAAACCTAAGGGGCAGGGGGCAGCTGTCAGCCATTACGTAAGAGCAGCTAGTGGAGTACTAGATTTCTCTGAATGGACGACTGTCAAAAGAGGAACTACACGTGGGCATGGTTGGTGGGGGTGGGGGGTTGGACAAGAACAGGCAGTCACAATTTAATACTGTCTAACATACAAAATAAAGCATGGAATTGATTTTACCCAACTGACAATTGCAATGTTCCTTGAAGCCGTTACGTCAAATTCACTGACAGAGGACCAAGACAGAAGACACTGAAGCCTAATAAAAGATCAAGAACAGCAACATCGATTAGATCCAAACCGGGAAAGGAATCCACACCAACATGCTTTTACATCCATTTGACTGAGCATGGGTATATCCCCAGGCTACAACCCAATTACCAGAAAAGGCCTTGTGCCATACCAGCATTCACCTCTCATCTACAGTGACGCGAATCAGAAGCACATTCGCCCCACTAGAAATTCCACCCCACACGCTGTCCATTCAAGGCACATCCCGAGAGGTGCAGGAAGGGATAATTTTAGAGCGCTGTGACACCATTTGGCTAGGCTGTTAGCTGGAGTTCTTGTTACACACGACAGTGCTAAGTCTGCTAATGGCCACAAAAAGCTCAGGAGGACCAATCGTCCAACAGTTGATCCTTGTATGGACAACCATGGCCTCTCTGTCCCATTTAAACACGTACACAATATTAATGAGAGCTGAAGGAAGATTAAACCATTAGATCTAAGGTTCCTTATAAATTTAGTTCACTCAAATGACTTTCTGCCCTCTCTGCTCTGTGGGAAAAGAGAACAAATCTTTTTGTACATGCTTCAATTTCAATTTCTCACCTTTGATGTAACTAGCGAGACTGAGCAAGTTTACAAACGGTGGAACACGAAAGTCATCTGTATGCATTCACACAGCAAACTGAAGCGCATTGCTATGAATACTTCAACATGATTGTTCACATTTCTTATTAATGAGAACAAAAAGAACTTTAGCTGCCCACTAGTGTACCAAAAAAAACAATCAATCTCCTGATAACTTGAGACCTAAAATACTTGTCACCTGTGCTCACATTTTATCTTTTTCTCTCAATTTTATGTAATTTTTTTTCTCTCTCAATTTCTAAGAATCTTTTATTTTATTTTATTTTTTTGGCCTTTATATTTTTTTAATCACAGGAAAAATATAACTTTGCCACAATATGCATTTCCTTTACTTTTAGGGTTACAATTAAGGCACTAAGGGAAATGTTTCTCTTCAACATGGGGGAAAAAAAAAAAAAAAAAAAAAACTCTCAGAGCAGGAACAGCAATGAGAGCAAACAAATCTGAAACTTTAGAATATATCATAAGGTAAAAGAAAAAGAAGAGAAAAAAAAAATTCACTAAAACATATCACTTTGAATCAGAAATGTCTTGGCACCTCTGCAGAGAAGGAATTAAAAGAAAGAAAAAAAGAAAAGAAAAGGAAACACGTCATTTTAAAGATCCTTTATGCCTACAGAGGGAAGCATCCCTTATGGCCAAATATCCAGTTTTTGTAGCCAACTCATGGATTTTGTTATTGAACAAGAATCTTTTGTGTCTTAGTTACAAGGCAACCAAGTTGGAATGGACTGGTTACAAGAGGCCACATAGTAGTTGTTGAAGTTCAGGTCTCGGACATATGGAGCCGGCTGGTAGTAGCAGGTAACGTTGGACGCATCAGGTATGGCATTCTGCTCGGCGAGCACCCGAAACGCCGTCAGCGAGATGAGGTTGAGTGTCTGCCGCCTCTCGTGTCCCATGAGACACACAGTGCTCTCGTTCACGACCCGGCGCAGAATCATGAGGTAGTTGTACTTGTTCTTCTCCTCACCGACAAAGTGGCTTTGCAGATAAGTTTCCAGTTTTCGCTGTTGCTCACCAATGTCGGGAAAGTCAATGAAGAAACGGGAGCACATGTAACGCTCCAGAGCTTTAAATTCATCTTCGTCCGTCGGCTTGAAGTCCCTCACCAGGAGGTTGCAGTATTTGAGCAAACCACCTCCGCGGATCTCCTCTGGTCGCTTGGTGGCAATCAGCTTGTTCCTGAGGTGGTCAAGAGCCACGGCAAAGTCACCGTACACGCTCTCCCCGACCACAGTAGGGTGGAAATGCTGAGACATGGTGTTTTCCGAGAAGTCATAGTAGGACAGCACAGAATCCAAAATGATTTGGAAGGAGTCCACGCTGAACTCGAACTGTCTCCGGATCGAGTCCACAAACTTAAGTTCCACATTGCGGCCGTTGTTGTTGGACAGAGAGATGAGGGACCAGCGGTCCTGCTCCGTGTAGACTTTGACCAGCTTCTGGACGTAGGCCTCTTTCAGGGTCATAGGAGTGATCTTCTCTTTGTTCACCCCCTCAGGCAAAAAGTCTAACAAAGTGCTCAGAACCACATCTTTGATGAGCTGGAACTCCTCTTCCCGAGGAAGGTCTACCCTGAAGATGACATCCAGGTCTTTGTAGCTCCAGCCAATGTCCTTTACCAGCACGTGGCTAGCAGTGGAGCCATTCAGACGCACATCTTTGACTGTAATGCCCCTCAGCTCCAGACGATTCCTCACCATCTGTACGATATCCTTTAGCCGGACCTCCAGGGTGGGAAAGTTGCCACGTCCATGGACTGGCACAGCCTCTGTCAGCACGTCGTTCAAGCGACTCACTTGCTCCCAGGTAAGCACACTTTGCGATTCACTTTCACTGCTGGATGAGGCTGAGGCCATGTTTGTCATCTATGTGGTTTCCTAGAACAAATATAAGGACAAATTTCACTGATCAATTTATAGAAAAAAATAAGAAATAAACAAACTATTTATATAGCTAATATTTCATTGGAATAAATGAGACCTGAACTGAAGTTAAACACCATGTACTTAAGGAACAAACATTTTCTAACAGGTTCACCACTCTTATAACAGAGAAGCTAACAATGACTCTCAGGCTTTCCAGAAGGCCTAACAAAAACAGAACGGAAGCATTTATAATGGCTAACGCTCAAGTTGCCCCTCAGCAAATTCATGAAAAATAATGATTTCCCCTCCCCCACCAAAAAAAACAAAAAACTCCAAAAATGAACATTAATAAATTCATGCAATTCATAAATTATGAATGATAGTCTGACAGGGTTGAGCTATCATAATTTAAAATGTATGAGCCCATCATAATTTTAAAACAATCAGATAAAGAATTTTAAATGTATAACTTAAATGGAATCAAATAGGAACACAATTGTAGACTTAAACAATAGAATTGTTTCTTTTTTTTAATGTATTTGTCCCTACAGGAACTCTACTTGCAACATATCTTAATAATGTTTTGATAGTATTTTAAAGAGTTAATTCCCATATCTTACTTAGGGATATATTATTCTGTTTGGTAACTGCGATTGGGATATAGGTTCAAAATTATGATGGAAATTACAAGACGTTGTTAAATGGCATTAACCACGCGAACTCTCGATAATATGAACTTTAAAAATCACAACCACAGGCAATATAAGCAAGTAAAACGCACAATGTTCCAAACGCAATGCCTAACTTTACTTGAAATATTAAACGAGCTCTTTACTCTGGAGTACGATGCATAAATGTAAAACAATCGTTTGAAACAAAGCGCACGTGAGATCGAAAGAGCCACAATCTACTCGAGGTCAGCGTTCAAACCAAACCAACCACTTAATAAACCAGCATTTAGCGTTAATTGGAAAGTTTCCGATTGCATCCAAACCACACAGATCCAACGCACGCGCTTAACTGTTATATGAGCATAAACATATCAACAACGTCGCACCTACTGTTCTCAGGAAATCCACTTGAAGTGCTCAGCAACGTGGTCGGCACAAAGTAGTGGATGTCAAATAAGGTTTTGCACCAGCACCTCCATCCATCTGTTCAGTCGTCAAACGGTAGAGCTTCTGTTCTGAAGAGCACGCACACGCGAGCTCTCTTATAACTGAGTACAAAACAACCTGATTCTCCGCACCTCCACTGCGCACTATTTTTCTGAAGCCATGCCAATCATCACGTGGATTAAACATAGACGTATGTATTTTGTTTAAAACAATACATATCTCAATAATGATTATTCTGCATTGTACTAACCAATACTCCAGTGCGCAGCTCTGCAATGCATGCATCTATGGACTATGCCTCTATATGGAATTCAAAAACATACGGCGTTCTATTCGCTTGTATCAATGCGCCAACCGAAGCCTGTGATTGGCTGAAGAGGTTTTTGTGTTGCCAGGCGACATAGTTTTTGCAGAAGCCAGAGTAGATAGTAGCTCTAGATTCTGATGTTTGAGGTTTGATGAAACCTCAAATGATTAGGATCTTTTTCACGGTTGCCTTATAAGGACCGCTAGAATAATGGGCGCAGTAAAGCAAACAATTATTTTGTCAGTAAAGATTTAATTTTTGTCTTCTAATGATCACATGTTAAATCACTTTATACATCTTTAAGGCAAAAACTAGAAACGTATGACATGCAGTTTTTAAAAATAAAGCCTCAAAATATTCAATAATGATGTCAGGTTATTACTAGAAATGTTCACATGCTGTAGGCCTATATAGTGACAATAAATTTAAGCTATAGCCTTGGGCTAACCTCATACAAAACTGCTGATATTAGTTGAGTCGGTATCAGCAGAGTAGGCTACAAGCAAAATCATTTAAGTGCCTTTCAAATTTTGAACACCACATGCATTCATTATATTTATAAATATAATATATTATATTTATGTTTTATATATCATGCATTTACTATATTTGTGAGGATTTTTAAAATGTTGGTCCTCACAAACATAAGTTAACCCACCCACACGCACATGCTCTTTTGTAGATGGTGTCACTACTGTGAGAAAAAGACAATAAATAATATTTGTCTTAAAAAAAAGAAAAGAAATTCCGACACTGTTTGGGCCATATAGATTGAGCCACATTGTGCTGTGTGTGAACTGTGGATGGTGAGTTTTAAGGGAGTAAAACAGAATAAGTGGGTGTAAGAGCACAACTGGAGAAACCCTACAGGAAAGCAGTGCGACCGCGCTGACGCTGATGCTAAGGAAATCAACAGACCTAGTGCAGCCTCCAGTGGAAATATGAGGGAGGGATATTTCTGTCGGTTTGCTATCTTCTAAATCTTTTTTTAAGCAATGATGAGGGTATACATTAAACGAGAAAAGCGAAACAGGAAATGACCTTGAGCTCAATCGCATGTGAGGAAACTCCGGTTTTGTGCGCCGGGTCTGAATCACAATCAGTTTTGTGAATGACTGAGAACAAGAGAAAGAGAATGAGAGAGGAACGGAGAGAGAATTCGAAATGGGATCTAAGGGGCTGTCCTAGCAGTTTTGTGTTAATCTAACATGACGTCAATGGTGAGGACTTTCACATAATTATAGATAAGACAAAAACGCACACACATAAGATGCTATTCCCTGCACCACTGACATTTATAATAAGAGTGTCCAAACCTATGTTCCAAACTGATTCATACGCACATAGCAATGAAAATGAAAGACTGTTATAGGGAACCTTCACACCATATATTACCCAATGTTGACTTATAGCTTTTGTTTCATACACTCTTAAAAATAAAGGTTCTTTATTGGCATCTGTGGTTCCATGGAACCTTTCCATTCCATGAAAAGATCTTTATAGTGAAAAAAGGTTGTTTAGATGTTTTAAATGGTCTTCACACTAAGAATTACTGTTCTCTGGTGAATCAAATGAGTTCTTCTGTGGTATTGCTGTGAAAACCCCCTTTTGAAACCATTATGTTTAAGCTTATAAGAAGGGAGTTCAAATCCACAAATATGCTTCCGAAATGCTTGTTGCATTTGCATTAAAATGAGGAAGCATGAAAAATGTGCTACGTAAGAAAAATAAAGTATGTCAAAGCATTACTGCCCAAACTGGTTAGTGAACTTTTTCTTAGTTCGATTTTTTTTAACAACTTTTTGACAACTGAAAAAAAGTCATAACCACAAGATAAGCTCCATCACAAAAGTTTGTCACTGCACTCACACATGGAGCCTCAGAAATAAACAATGACGTTAAACTCCTAAGACTAATAAAAATATTTAATACATATAGGCCTACAGTATACGCGTCTGAATTTCTGAGACCTGAACCACGATCAGTCATTTCTTTGTTGGATTTTTTTCAGCATCATCAAACAAACAGCACCAAATGTCACGGTTAATGCCTTTGCCACGGTTAATGCCTAACAATACATGGAGTCATATATGAGGCTAATCAAGCATTTTTCATTCCCAGATGGATTTATAGAATAAATAAACTTAACAGAGAGCGCTAAATCGAGTAGAAATCAAGCAGTGTTTTGTTCAAAGGTGAATGTCATTTAGTTTGTGAGGAGGGGCAATGCCACCTGCTGCATCTGGGCCCAGTGCCAAGTGGAAATGACTCACTGTCCATGCTACGGATGGTTAACCGGCGGCCATTAACACATTAAACACACTGAAGGAGGCGCACACACGCACATACAGTCCATTAACACATTAAACACTCCACTACGTATGCGGACGTACAGGCAATTGTTTTTTCCCCCTCTATCAGTGACTCAGAGTGACATTCATAATCCTCTCCTTCCCGTGACATCAGCAACCCTCTGGGATCTATTGATTAAAATTCAGAGCTCCTGAAATACAAAAACACAGGATGCACATGGTCTCATGTGTCCTCAGGAGAGGGGTCCGGTTAATACTGGAGAGACTGAAGAACTGGCTCTCAAATGCTAGACAAATTAATCTGTCAACTGGTAGAAGCTAGTTTAAGGAAAAGTTGAGAATTGAGAGTCATGATCTACTCAGTCTGGGTGACATTCTCTCTTCTGTGGAACAAAAAAGATATGCAAAAAAGACATTTCTCAATATATATTATAATTTTAATATTTTTTTTCTTTTCCTCCAGAAAAAAAGTCATACAGGTTTGTAACAACATAAGGATGAACAAATATTTTTGGGGGATAACTGCACTCTTAAAAATAAAGGTTCCAAAGGGAGGCTTCAAGAACAATTTCAGGTTCCTAAAAGAACATTTCAGTAAAGATTTCCTAAAAGAGCCCACTTCAAAACCCACTATAATAAAAACCTTTTTGTGCAATGGGAAGGCTCCATGGATGCTACAGGTTCTTCATGAAATTGTAGATGCCAATAAAGAACATTTATTTAAAAAATAAAAATAAAAATCCCTTTAAATCAGGCAGCTGGGTCAATGACATTACACATTTTTGTTTTGAAAATCGAATACAATTCAATTCATAAATAATACCTTATAAGTATATACTATATGTATTTGGCAATGGCATAATCATCATCATCATTATTTCTTAAATAAAAATAAAAAAAACTACAAGTTATGAACTCTACAAAAATGGACCCTAAGAGTGTGTGGCACACTTGAACTGAGATTTGGAGGCCAGGATAACACCTTGAACTCATCATGCTCCTCAAACGTGTGCAGTGTGGTAGGGTGCATTATCCTGGTGAAAGAGGTCACATCTTGACAGCAGGAACCAGGAACACTTCCCATAACACCTGATGTACTCATTACATCATAAGAAGAATGGCATCTATGCTAATGTTAGTCTCTCTGTTTATCCTGAGGTTTACTGCAGTCGGCCGGATCCAGGCCGTGTCCGGATCGGATGGTGGACCTGCACCCAGACATGACCAGCTTATCCTGGAGTGTCTGCTGTGACCGTGTCAATTGGTGTCTCCTCTGAATTTGCTCACTGGCACGTCATCCTCAATAAACCCGCCTCATATGATTTCTGATCTGTAAGGTTGCCAGAATAATAATCATACACAGTTTGTTAATAGGCCAGAGGAGAACTGGCACCCCGACTGAGTCTGGTTTCTCCCACGTTTTTTTTTTCTCCATCATGCCCTGATGGAGTTTTGGTTCCTTGCCACTGTCGCCTTTGGCTTGGCTTGCTCAGTTGGGGACACTAAAATTATGATCCAAGTTATTTAACTAAATATCCAAATCAAATTAATTTATTAGTTCTTAATTAATTGTATAAATTATAATACTGATCTGCCAACATTGTCACTATATGAAAAATTTAAATAAGTTGATAACATCACCGTTTTCTCCAGAACGACTGTACAGCCGAATCAAATTAATATTGTCCTGTTTAACACTGAAGCTGCTTTGAAACAACCGTCATTTTAAAAGGGCTATAAATAAAGGTGACTTGAGATCCATCAGGGAATACCATTATCATGAAGGGGTGTGCCTGGTCTGCAACAATGTTTAGGTAGGTGGCACGTGATACATTTACATATTTACAATAGTCAGACATGGCGCCTATTGCACATAAGGGATTAAGCCGGGTTATCTTGGTGATCTTGTCATCTGTATGCAAAATTTAGTATGGCGCCGTCATGTAAACATACTCTGAAGGCACACTCACACCCAGAACGATAATGATAATGAAAGATAACTGTATGTTAGTGGATAAATTGAGCCAGGATCACCAAGATATCCCAACTTAATCCCTTATCCTAGTTTTGTGCAATACGCGCCTGGAGTTTCCCAGCATAATGTTGCCTAGAGCATCACACTCCCTTTACCCATTTGTTGTTGCCCCAGCGCAGATGTAAATGACCATCCACATGATATAAAAGAAAGTGGACTCATTGGACTAGGAAACCATAATTCTCTGATCCAAGGTCCAGTTCTGACACTCACATGTAAGTGGTGCCGACAATTGACAGGGGTCATTAAAGGTAGTATGATTGGTCTGTACCAACACAATAACTTATTGTTTGCTTACCATCTAATCTACCCAGACTATAATATGTGACCTTGTTAGGAGATGATCAATAATATTTGCTTCACCTGTGACTGTTTTTTGGCTCATCAGTGTATAGTAAGTGTTGATGAGGTCAGATCAGGCATGATAACAAATATCTTGCGTAATTCAGAAATAACCTCAGCACTTACAAATATGACTGTGACTATGGGCGAATTCTAAACAGCGTTTTTTGCACCCTTCGAGTGTTCCAACCGAAAGTGACAAACTGAATCCCTTCACCAAAGGCTCTTCCACCAGGTCCGACAAATGTTATAATTTATGGTCATGTTCTGCCCTTCGGAGTGAGCAGGGCATAGGGACACTCACTTCCGAATGAAATTTTCCTCATGTTGTAAGGTGACTTTTTCATTCCTCAGAAACACAACACACCCAGGAGAGAAAATATTTGTAAAGAATTTTAATGTTAGGCAACATGATGCCTAACCCCATTTCCACATAGTAACATAAGCAGACACACGGGTATGTACACTTCTAAACAGACTGATGTACTGTAAACAAAATGCGGTTTTAACGATCTCGGTTATATTATTTCCCTTAAAAAAGAAAAGATAACTATGCTTTTTCAGTAAGGGGTATGAAAACTTAAACCCTTAACCGTCACACATTTTTCCAATCCTGGCAATCCTTTTTTGAGAATAGGCTGGGTAAAAATACACTATCCAAACCTAAACAGACATAATTCAAAAATGCTTTAAAACATGACTAAACATAGGTCTGTATTCAAAGAAAACACTCAGAGGGGTATTAAAATTTTCACTTTAAAAAATGAAAGAATAAACTTGCTGTAAATCAAATATACTATACTAAAAATAATTTTTATAAACTATAAAATTACATTTTACAAAATAATTTCTACTCTAAAATTATTGTAAAATCAAAGCCATATATCTAACAAAGGTGATGTCACAAAAATTAAAGTTCCTATGAGAATTTGTTAAGGCACCATGCAAAAAATAGTCACCAGATTCCAGATTTTTAAAAAATGTTTTCTTCTGTAACAAACTAATACATTTCTGTGAAAATATCACTTCTATCACAAAATATGGAACCTTGAGACTCAGGCCTTTCCGATGTGTTTTGTCAAGTTTAGAAAAGAGTTCAATTATAAAGCATATTTTTGTAATATGAAACCTCACACTGCCCACTAGAGGAGCCCAATAATTTAAAGTACCGTTTCCATGCTAACACAGCGGCTAATTTCTAAAGGGTTTTCACAAGATGAAATTTGAGTTTGTAAGCTTTGGAATGATACCTAATTTATGATGATAGTCTCAAAAAATTAGCATATTGTGATAAAGTTCATTATTTTCCATAATGTAATGATAAAAATTAAACTTTCATATATTTTAGATTCATTGCACACCAACTGAAATATTTCAGGTCTTTTATTGTTTTAATACTGATGATTTTGGCATACAGCTCACGAAAACCCAAAATTTCAATCTAAAAAAATTAGCATATTTCATCCGACCAAAAAAAGAAAAGTGTTTTTAATACAAAAAAAGCCAACCTTCAAATAATTATGTTCAGTTATGCACTCAATACTTAGTCGGGAATCCTTTTGCAGAAATGACTGCTTCACTGCGGCGTGGCATGGAGGCGATCAGCCTGTGGCACTGCTGAGGTGTTATGGAGGCCCAGGATGCTTCGATAGCGGCCTTAAGCTCATCCAGAGTGTTGAGTCTTGCGTCTCTCAACTTTCTCTTCACAATATCCCACAGATTCTCTATGGGGTTCAGGTCAGGAGAGTTGGCAGGCCAATTGAGCACAGTAATACCATGGTCAGTAAACCATTTACCAGTGGTTTTGGCACTGTGAGCAGGTGCCAGGTCAAGCTGAAAAACGAAATCTAGACCATCACTGACTGTGGCTACTTGACACTGGACTTCAGGCATTTTGGCATTTCCTTCTCGTCTTACTCCAGACTCTGGCACCTTGATTTCCGAATGACATGCAAAATTTGCTTTCATCCGAAAAAAGTACTTTAAACCACTGAGCAGATTAGAGCCCAAAGTGTCTTGACCTGGGGAATAGGGCACCTGTAGCCCATTTCCTGCACACGCCTGTGGCACGGTGGCTCTGGATGTTTCTACTCCAGACTCAGTCCACTGCTTCCGCAGGTCCCCCAAGGTCTGGAATCGGTCCTTCTCCACAATCTTCCTCAGGATCCGGTCACCTCTTCTCGTTGTGCAGCGTTTTTTGCCACACTTTTTCCTTCCCACAGACTTCCCACTGAGGTGCCTTGATACAGCACTCTGGGAACAGCCTATTCGTTCAGAAATTTCTTTCCGTGTCTTATCCTCCCGCTTGAGGGTGTCAATGATGGCCTTCTGGACAGGGTCGGGTCGGCAGTCTTACCCATGATTGCGGTTTTGAGTAATGAACCAGGCTGGGAGTTTTTAAAAGCCTCAGGAATCTTTTGCAGGTATTAAGAGTTAATTAGTTGATTCAGATGATTAGGTTAATAGCTCGTTTAGAGAACCTTTTCATGATATGCTAATTTTTTGAGATAGGAATTTGGGGTTTTCATGAGCTGTATGCATAAATCAGTATTAAAACAATAAAAGACCTGAAATATTTCAGTTGGTGTCCAATGAATCCAAAATATATGAACGTTTAATTTTTATCATTACATTATGGAAAATAATGAACTGTATCACAATATGCTATTTTTTTGAGAAGGACCTGTATAATCTGGAAAGAGAGAGGAAAAAGTAGGGAGCCAAGTGTCCCACTAGCCTGATGGTGAGAATGCATATTAAAATACTGGCGCTTAATATGCTCTTCGGAAAGTTCTCTCTCCATTCTCCAGTGGTACTGTAGCTCTCTGTGTGTAATCGGTTTGCTATCATTGATAGAAGTTAGCAACTGACCTACCTGGTTCACAGTGACCTTGGCGCTTTTTTGGTGCATGCCAGTTTCTCTAGCTTATCACTCACTGTTTTCCACAGACCAGCAGTCGACTCTGTGGCCTAAGATGACCCTCAATTACACTGAACAAATGTTGGTGTTAGATTTACTTTGAAACAATATTCACTAAGTAAAATCCACATATAATAATAATACAAAGAAACATCAAGTAAAACTTACTCCAATCAACTCTGAAATTCACTTTAAATTTAGTCTCTAAAGTTTATATGGATGGTAAAGACCTCTCTGTACATACAATTCAACATTTGTTTTTCCAATCCATGCAAACGGAATACTGTATTGCATTTCATTAAAATTTAAAAACAAAAACGAGCATTTCCACCAGTGGTCTCAACGTTTTGGACCCCACTTAATGTGTGGAAAGCGATAGCAGTCATCGTTCAGCAGATCACATGGTCACATGGTTTCACTAGGGTTGTTGACGGCAAATGACACCCAGCTCATGACCTCTGTCGCTTGCTTTTGCCACCAATCCATCCTGTCCTGTCACGCTGCGGTCAGAACAGACAGCTCAATGACAGAGGCAGCTAAAATAAATAAAAAAATTATAAAAAATCCTTCATGTTTTCCCTCAAATATGCTGCCTCTGCTAAACAGAGAGAACAACAACAACAGTCTCCCAAGTGTGAAATACTGTTTGCAATGGGGATGACGTGTATGCTGAGAGCGTGCCAGGATCAGTTCACCACGACCTATAATATCAATGTGTGCTGCCAAGAGCAAAGGAGCATGAAGACCTTAAAACAAATAGATAACGCCTTTATCAATAACATTATTACTGAAATAATAGATATATGTACATACTGCAGCTACTTTTGATCTACATATAGGATGTGTTAAAGAACAAGGGCAATCTAGAGTACACATTAAGATCTTTCAATATCCATGTTTCTAGTCATTCAAGATACATATATATACATATATACACACACATATACATATATATATATATATATATATATATATATATATATATATATATATATATATATATATATATATATATATATATATATATATTCCCATGTATACAGCACCATTATAATTCAGTGTCTATAATATAATAAGCTGTTAACATTATTAAATGTAATATTTTATTAGTTCATGCAAAAACTAATATCACAGAAACTGTAGTGTTTCCATTCAAACTGAACACCCTGTTCAAAAGTTTGAGGTCAATAATTAAAAAAAAACTGTACTATTGTGAAATTACAATTTAGCAATTTTGTATTTTAATATATTTAAAAAAAAAAAAAAAAAATTCTTCCTGTGGTGGCAAAACGGAATATTCAGCATCATTACTCCAATCTTCAGCGTCTCACGATCCTTCCGAAATGATTCTAATATGATTTGCTGCTCAATAAACATTTATTATTAGTGGTGAAAATTTTGCATTTTTGTTAGATTTGATATAGAAACTTCTGTAACAATTGTCTTTACGGTCATCTTTCACCAATTGAATGCATACTTCCTGAATAAAGTATTCATTTCTTTAAAAAAAGTGATAAAAAACCTACGGTTTGAATGTGGCTCAATGGAGGATTCAGCATTCAGTCCTGTGTGAGCATAAATATGAAAACTATATAGACCACAATGATATTCACTACATAAACTTCCATGGCTTTTCTCTGTCATTAAAGTTGTTTAGTGACTTTTAGGTCTGGACATTCCGATTTTCACATTTCTTAATTTATCCAGGTCTTCCATGACTGTGAGAAACTGCATTCAAACGTCTGATCCACCTGATCTCTGACCTCTGACCTCCACTGTGAAAAGAATTGGCAATAAAAGCTTTTGTTTTATTCCGTTCACTTTTTGTAACATCTTTATTGAATTTGTGTGGCATTTTAAACATAATTATTTACAATTATAGTTTTTTTTTTTGTTCAGTAAAAATACAAATACAGAACACAGCATTTTTGAAACCAACCCAGCAACACCAGGGAAGAGTGTTGGCCTGGGCTTTACTCACTCACCATTAGTCGAAGTCATGTTACTGAGAAAAAAAGAAAATGACATACAGGAGTTGCAGGACACCACTGCTGCCATCTAGAGGGGAGGAGAGGACATGTGTCCTTCAGACTGCGATGAGGGGTTTAGAACCTGAAGAACTGAAACAGCAGGATGTAAAGAGAAAGACCCTTCGGTAGGGCTGATCCATGACACCCAGCACCCCCTCAGTGGTGCACAAGTCTTTTTGAAAGACTGATTTTTAAACAGATTCTTCATGACCTAAGATGAGAAAATAATTAACTTTTCCTCCTTCGATCGACTGAAATTTTCTGTGGATGTGCTATTTTACACTATAGAAGATCACAAAAAAAAAAAAAAAGTGAGTCGGAGAGCATAAGGCGGAGCACGTCTTTCAAACAGACTGAATCAATATTCATTAAAGGTCAAATAAAACAACAAAAAAATTTAATAAATAAACTTCAATGCGATTGGCTGCAGGTTGTGTTTAATCAAACTCGAGTGAATCATCTGATATCAGAAATCCTTTTCTATCTGCCACCACCAGTTCTCAGAAAGAAAGTGTTTAGAGTGTTTACAGCCCAGGACCGAAACAATCATGTTAAAACTCACATGAATTATATTCAGAACTTCAAACTTAAAAGAAAACATCCAGAAACTGGAACAACGAAAAGTCTTTGACCTCAGTTTAGGAGTATCCCCAAGTCTAAAACATCCTACATCGTGGGTTTTGTTGTTATGCAACTGTACTAAAAATCTTTGCACTGGTTTGTGTGCTTTATTTACTCTGGGTTTCTTGTACAGGGCACACACAGTGAATTTTCTGAACTTTAAACCATATATATATATATATATATATATATATATATATATATATATATATATATATATATATATAGTATATATATATAGTTGGCTACGATTAGTGGTAAAACTCTGCTGTTGAAAAAAATCTGGTCTGGTCTAACACAGTGACAAATGAAAACAAATGGTGACGTCCATGAGCATTAGCATCTAAAGCAGTGCCACTTCTCTCCTCAAGTTACATCTACTGCTGCTTCAAGTGTTACTGTTTCAATGTATGGCAAAACCAAACATCAGCCCATCCATGTTTCAGAAAGCAGTATGAATGAAACCGAGCATTCGGAAAGGATAGGTAGGAAAGGAGAAATAGGAATGAAAAAACACAGAAAAGAGCAGGTTTCTGGAATGATGGTGGTGATTGTTTCACAGGCAGCAGCTGTTCCATAGCAGCACGTGTCTCTTTTTACCCGCTAACCTTAACAGAGATGTCGGAGAGACTATGTGAAGACAAATCCTGGAGAAAAGAACACCCCTGGGTGGCTGTGGCCTAAATTCTGCCTCAGCTGGAGAAAGATTTCACAGGAGGTCGAATCCAACATCTGCTGTCTCCAGGAGCCCAGCTCAGCAAGTGAAAGGCTCTAAAGGCGCTCTGGTCCGGGAACCATTTATCCACCATTTTGAAGTGATTTAGTGCTGAGCTGATGACATGAAATGTGCCAAATTGGTGAAAAACAAAACAAAAAAAGAATGAATGAACTTGTTAAAATCCTTCCCTGGTGAGAAATGCACATCCATTTCAGAAGGTCTTTTTGTCCGCAAATGTGTGTGTACAGTGTGTACGGACGTGTCAGACCAGCGGCCACAAGAGAGAGAGACGCACATGATCAATCCGGCAGTCTGTTCTTCAGAGAATATATGAGAGAGACATAGATAAAGAGAGTTCGTTCTGTTCCGGTCCCCTCCGTTCACTGAAGTCCCATGATTCACAGTTCAGGAGTAGTCAGTGGTTGGTGGGTACAGTTCTCTCCTCTCCTTTTGCACTAGCAGCTGCTGTCTTTCACAAGGAGGGAGGCATATAGAAAAGGGGCGAGTGAGGGGGAGTGCGCCCCCCCGGTGCGTCCACTCTACCGCTGGGTCTCGCTGCCAGGCAGGGTGATGTTGCCCAGGTGCAGGACGGGCAGAGGGTGGGCCTCCGTATTGAACACCCAGCTCTCAAGAGGCAGCAGCTCATCGCTGGAGAAAAGCAGATATAGATACCTACAAAAACACACATGCAAGGATCATAGAGTTAACCTGATACTGGTTCTAAAGTAGGTCACAGATGTGATGCATCCCATTCAAAACACATTTGTGAGAAACTGCAGTGTCTCGATGGAACCAGCAGGTGGCAGTAATGACTGGCTATACTGTCTTTCCACTCTACTGTTTTACTCTGCAAATCCCACTTTGTTTAGCTGATAGTCACATTTTTCACCGTGCTATCTGTATGTTGACCATTATAGTAGACCATTATTGCATTGTTTAATGTATAATAATAATAATAATGTGTACTTGCATAATGAACTGTAACAATTCATGTTACTATGCATGCAACACAGCTTCAGCACAGTGTATCAGTAAATGAAAAGACTTTTACTTGAGAGTTTCAGCCAGGAAGAAGCTTTGCTGGACGTCATCATAGGTGGGGTTGGAGGAGTAGACGTCTTTAACACCAGAGAAACCTCCACTTACTCGACAGTATTTATCTATAGCCTGCAGAAAAAGAGGAGAAAGTTATATTCAGAAAAAAATACACACACACACAGGTCTGGTTTACTATCTTTGTGGTAACTCTCTATAGACACACTTGTTTTAATACTGTACAAACTGTATATTCTATCCCCATTCACTAACCCTACCCCTAAACCAACCCATCACACACAACTTCCTGCATTTTTACATTTTCAAAAAAATAAATAAATAAAATCTGTATGATTTATAAGCTTGTTTCTTCAGAACCTCAATTTAGGTCCCCACGGTGGCACAGGTCCCCACAAGTCAGTGTGCATTGAGGTGAAAGTCCCCAACGTGATAGAAAAACGCGAACACACACACAAACATTCTTGAATATGGTTTATGAGGACTCTCCATAGACGTAATGGTTTTTATACCTATCCCCTTACACTAACCCTACCCCTAAATCTACGCATTTAAAAAAACAACAACAACAACACAGTTTAGTAGTTTAAAGAGATAGCTCACCCAAAAATGAAAATTTGATGTGTATCTGCTTAGCCCCAAGGCATCCAAGATGTAGGTGTGTTTGTTTCTTCAGTAGAACACAAATTAAGATTTTTAACTCCAATTGTTGCTCGTATAATGCATGGCAATGATTGACATGGATTATACGAGCAACAGTTGGAGTTAAAGATCTTCATTTGTGTTCTACTGAAGAAACAAACACGCCTACATCTTTGCACATAAACATCAAATAACATTTTTGGGTGAACTATCCCTTTAAGCCATTCAGTGTACAAAACACACACATGCGCACTAGAGGATGGATACCCGACCCGAGCCCGACGGGTTCCGACGGTACCCGACGGGTCGGGCCGGGTTCGGACAGATATTTAGAAATGACGTTCGGGTTCGGGTCGGGCTCGGTCACGTCAGCGCGAAAAGGCATTGAACCTTTTAAATTTAAAACTGCTTATTATGCAAGTAGCCAATGGGCCTGTTTAACTTGATGCAATGGTTTGTTTTTGTGATTAAAATACATGCATAATATTACCCTAACATCCGTCTTCCTGCATGCGGAAATTTGTTTATGTCGCTGTGACAACAACTCGCAACACGTGCGTGCATATTGCCCGCGGCATCCTCATCATTCCAGTGAGCGCAACTTCAGCGCTGCTGGCAGCAGGATAGCCTTGAAGCCATCCGCAGTTGATGCAATCCTTTTTCTACATAAAACCTCGATTAGCCAAAACTTTGATGGATAGATTATGTAAATAGATCCCATGTTGCAGTTTAGGAAACATACAGTTTGAGAAAATTGGTAAGATGACTTTCATTTCAATAAGCATTTAAATTGTGTTACGTTAATGTTTTGTTCTGTTAGCTTGGGCCATTTTTAGCAGACCTTTGTTCATTTAATTTCAGTTGGCTATTTGATTGGGCTCTGTGTAACGTTTGATGCCCCGTGTGCGCGCTGATGCGCTCGTCTGTAAACATTTCAGAATGGCTTCCTTACAGTTGCTTAATAAAAGCGGGATTTCCACACAAACAAACGTGCGTGTCATTAGTATATGAGGGGAAAAAATTGATTTTAACTGTCGGGCTCGGGTCGGGCTCGGACATAAATATTTGAATGCCTGTCGGGCTCGGGTCGGGTTCGGTTACGCCGCATTCACACGGGGCGTAGGCGTTAACGCTTCCCATTTACTTTGAATGGGTGACATCATCCGTTGCCGAACTGAATTGTGGGTTCCGTCGCGGCGCTTCACTCGCGTTGCAAGCAAGGGGGTAATCTAGCACTCGGAAAGCGTTCCACCCCTAGGGGCTGCCATTGCTAACCAAGCCATCACCTGCTGTTAGCATCCCATTGACTCCCATTCATTTTTGAGTGACTTTGACAGTGAATAACTTTACATCTGAGACGTTTAAAGACTCCATTTGTCCATTGTTTATTTCTAAAGAAACACGACAATGTATAAAAGGCTCCATTACCTTGTATCTTACACTATCGCCCCGCAGAAGCTGTTTTTGTAAAAATAGGCTAACGATTGCGTCATAACCAACGCGACCCTGTCGCACAGTTGAGAAATTACCGTATAGACCTGAGGAGACGCTCCCAGGCAATCTTATACTGTCTATGAGGCAGTCGGGGGGACGTGGAGACATGTCCTGGAGACTAGTCTGATAAAGTCAAGGGGGAAAAATGGGGAGAAGCCCATAGTGAGCCAAAAGCAACGGGAGAAAATATTTAAACAACGTGATTCAGATTTCGCTTTCCACATCTACTAGAAGACTCACAGCTGTCAGACAGGAGGCTCACGTCACATCTACGTCGTCAAGCTCAGTCTGAGCCTGCGCAGTTCGCTCAGCCATCAGGAAGTGAGTGCCCCTAGGTTGACTTCATTATTTCGCCGTAGACGTCAATGGGGTCGCTGTGTCCATTTCTTTTACTGTCTATGGTTGCAAGCGGCAGAAGTTGAAGAATTCTCAACTTTTCAAGTGCCAGCGCAGGCGTCATCCAATCAGATCACCATATGCAAATATCCTACAGCAGACGCTAGCCAATTGCGTTCATTACTGCTCCGTGAACCATCCAGACCATAGACCGTTAAAAATCCAGACGCAGCTCCTGGACCACTACGTGATATTCTCAAGGGGGTAATCTAGCGCTCGGAAAGCGTTCCACCCATAGGGGCTGCCATTGCTAACCAAGCCATCACCTGCTGTTAGCATCCCATTGACTCCCATTCATTTTTGAGTCACTTTGACAGTGAATAACTTTACATCTGAGACGTTTAAAGACTCCATTTGTCCATTGTTTATTTCTAAAGAAACACGACAATGTATAAAAGGCTCCATTACCTTGTATCTTACACTATCGCCCCGCAGAAGCTGTTTTTGTAAAAATAGGCTAACGATTGCGTCATAACCAACGCGACCCTGTCGCACAGTTGAGAAATTACCGTATAGACCTGAGGAGACACTCCCAGACAATCTTTTACTGTCTATGAGGCAGTCGGGGGGACGTGGAGACATGTCCTGGAGACTAGTCTGATAAAGTCAAGGGGGAAGAATGGGGAGAAGCCCATAGTGAGCCAAAAGCAACGGGAGAAAATATTTAAACAACGTGATTCAGATTTCGATTTCCACATCTACTAGAAGACTCACAGCTGTCAGACAGGAGGCTCACGTCACATCTACGTCCTCAAGCTCAGTCTGAGCCTGCGCAGTTCGCTCAGCCATCAGGAAGTGAGTGCCCCTAGGTTGACTTCATTATTTCGCCGTAGACGTCAATGGGGTCGCTGTGTCCATTTCTTTTACTGTCTATGGATATTCTTCCCTCTGTCGGCGCTTTTTCAGGATTTAATGTACTTAACAGCTTTGTGCACCTGTGCAGTGCGCTGACAACAACTACACGGGCAATCGCACTCGCACATACAACCAAAAAAGGCGCTTTTTTGTTGTGTTTTGGTCCAAGCGGCAAGTTAATGTGATTGGCTGTTGTCACTATGACGATCGCGTCAGCACCCAGCTTCAGCCACGCCCTCCGTCAAGCGTTAACGCCTACGCCCCGTGTGAATGCGGCGTTACTGCTCTGTCGGACGCGGGTCGGGCTCGGACAGAAAAATGCAGCCCGATCCGCACTCTAATGCGCACACACACACAACCAGGTTTTTGATGCCAAGGACCCCCAAATATGATGAATCTTTATGATCAAGGTTGTTAGACGCTTGAGTCATGACTGTATGACATATTTCTTACATCTGTGAGCATCAGACTATTGTTTTCCAATTCAATTAAACTATGTAATATCTTGCTGTTTCTAATAAAGTTACCAGGTGGGTAATTGGTGGGTAACTCCGTTCCAGAAATACTTTTTCCTGTGCATTAGCTCAGAAAGATTGTCTAAACGGTATATGCAATATCAAGTGAAACATTGTCCTAATCACCACTTTATGACTGCAAATCAAATCAATGCATGACTGTGTACTCACAGTAATGACAAGCCAGAAATAGAATATATAAGAAGCCACTCTTTCTCCAAGAACCAATAATGCTCCATTAGCATTGCTCCAGCCTCTGCTGGCAGGAGTGATGCAAACCATCTGTGCCAGGAAAACACAGCATGATGGGCTCACCTACCTGGAGCAGATCTTTGTGTCAGGAAAACACAGCATGATAGGCTCACCTACCTGGAGCAGATCTTTGTGAAACAGCTGCTACACTGAGGGCTCACCTCACATGGTTAAAAACACAACAGCAGCTAGCCTGATCCAGCCTCATATTAACCCGTTCAACAGAACGTCATTCAAGACTTTTATTTTCCATCTAGATTACCTTTTAAAAATCATATAGAACTTATTTAATATCGGCCAGTAATTCGTTATTATCATAAAAGGAAAATAATTGTCAGCCAATTCCTATGAAAAAAAAAAAAAAAAAAAAAAAAAAAAAAAAATCACAAAAACATCTCTGCAAACACTATAGCAGTTAAAATAACCAAACATCGTCATTGAGCCAACTAAATTAAACCGAAGCCAACTGACTATCTTACTGAGATATGGTGAGTACTGGGAAAAATCCTAACTGATCCTACAGATGAGCATGCACGCCAAATAGATCAACACCATTTATCTACACAAGGAAAAGTGCCAGGAACACAAGGAGAAGACACGGTAAGACCCTGGAAAGAAGGAGGTGCTTGGAGAGCTAAAAAAAAACAGAAAATGATCAAATTAGAAGAGTAAAAGAGCCGCTAGCAACAAAGGAGCTTTGGTGATAGAGAACAAGTGAGCTTTATGCTGCTCTCTTTCTCCTTTGACAGAAATGGGGATAGTGACAATGAGGCAGAGAAAGAGCCCGGGCACCCAGTGGCCCATCAAAAGAAGCCCAAATGCAGAGAAATGGTACTGTAATGGCAGAACAATGACACCCAATCAGAGAGAAAACAATGACGCTCCATTCTCAAGAGCGCTTTCAAACGGTTTTAAAAACACAAACACACTTCCAAAAAACACAGCCTAGGTCTCACTGGCATAATAGTGACATCAAAAGAAAGGGAGGGAAAATTCTGAAGAATACAAATGGAGAGGTACAGTACTAATACGAGCAGCAAAAAGATGCCACAGATAGAGCGACTAGGACTACAAATGGATATCAAAGCCATGAGATACGGGTTTAGATACGGAAGAACATCCTGTGCCAGACACAGTCTGACCTTATTCTGTCTCTGATATCCGGCTGAACTCTGATGGCTGGAGATACCAGCCCCGGTGAGAAGCGAAAGAGTCAAACTTTATTCAAAAACAGTTTTTAACTGTGTGTGATGCTCGCTCCCTGCCTTTGTGTTGGTGAAATTTGCGCATGCACCACTTAAAAATACGTTTTGTTCTCTTACTGGGTTACACTGATATTAAATCTCTAACTGATAGAATAGGATGATAATTATTTTCATGCTTTGGATGATAACCATCACAAAATACGGCAAAAAGCACAACAGATTTTGTTAACGTAGAATCACTGTTGTAATGCTTAATAAACACAGGCATCCCAACATTACAAATCCAGAGTATGAAACGTATTCATTCAACACTTCATTTTAAGATCTGTAAAATAAAATATGACCTTTATTAAAGTATATATAGCACCAAAAATGCTCTTAAAGTTTTAAATCGTTGCTGTAATCAAGTGCATCCCTTTATATTACAGTTATATCATGGCAAAAGTCATGGTAAATGGTAAAGCAGTTTCCACAATTAAATACACAATATTTGGGTTTAGGTAAATTAGGCAAATTAAATACACACACACACACACACACAATCCAATGCTCTCCATTGACTTTGTATTGCATGAAGCGGTCGTCTCGTCTATACTTACTTATACTAAAAAACAGAACAATGTCTAAAAGCTGATATGTGACGATGTGTACTGCAAAAAGCTAAAAAAAACACACATTACAAAGTTTTTATAAGCTCTCAACCCCAAAAAACGAGCGTTTAAGGAGATGAAAGTGGATACAGGCAATAAGACGTGAAGCTTCAGCAGGAAGAATGGGGACATTTTAGGATCATGAAAATCAGTGTGCAGTAAACATTTTGTCAAATATCCTAATGTCAGTTTTATATGTTGTATTTCCTGTCGCTGATTACTTTTCCCTCCAGTGGGCTGTTCTCACTGTAATATAGCATGTCACTCTTTGTCTCAAGTGCCTGTATCCACTTTTGTGTCCTTAACCCTCTGGGGTTCTTCGGTCATTTCTGACCCGAATTTTTTTTTGAAAGAAATGTTAAAAATCGTAGCTTCATCTGAATGGTACGAAACTTGGTGAGGGTATTGGTACTTGGTATATGGACAGAAAAAAAAATTGGGGACAGGATTGGAAAAGTCTAAGTGGTCGTAAAAAAAATAGTCACACTCGGGGCCTTCGGGTCAAAAAAGACCCCCATAGGAAATGAATGGGAAATTGGCAAAAGTTTTTTGTGCATATAATCTACAAATCAGCCAGGATGCAGAAAAAAAGGACTCAACAGTGAAGGGGTGAATCTCTAAAACATCAAGAGTGCAAAACAGACAAACAAAAACTCACACACACACACACACACACAGGTTCTGTAATGCACTCTAGTGGTAAAAATGTGCTATTGCGTGATAAAAATGCTCACTGTGTCCCCCAGATGGCACCAATCAAATAAAAAAAATGCTTTCATGAGGCCTAGGCTTGACTCTAAAATGAAATACAGCTTTAATAAAAAAAGGAAAAAATAAATAAAATAAAATTCTATTATATTCAATGGGAAAAAATGGGTCATAATTATTGCATAAATATTATTTATAAATCATAAAATTATCTCAAAACACCAAAAAAGAAAAGAAAAAATATTATTGAACAAAAATATATTTCATTGATTTTACTCAATTTTTTTTTTTTTGATTCCCGACCTCCGGGTCCTTTTAGACCCGAAGGTCCTGAGTGTGACCCATAAATGAAGAACCCCAGAGGGTTAAAATGTTTTGGGGTCAATAGCTTATAAAAACTTCTGGGGTTTTGTTCCTGGGTTTGTTAGCTTGTTTTCTGTACACCTTGTCAAATATCAGCTTTTAGACATTGTTAGATTTTTTGTAATAAGTCAGAAATGGCAAGGAGGCCGCTTGCCGCCTCAAATAGAAAGTCAATGGTTTGTGAGATGGCGAATGGGAACATGGTTTGTGTAACATTAGCAACACATTATTAGCTGTTTGATAATGTAGTCAAGCCAAAGGCCAATCATGTTAATTACCGTTATGTGTTCGACGCTGTAGCGAGCGATACATAAAACGCATAAACATTCTGATACATCAGCTTGTAGATGAGCCTGTATGAGTGAGTGGAGGCGGGGCTGATTTGCATATTAAGTGAAGAGCTACATTCAAGCTATTTTGAGGCATGAATAAAATTTACAGGACAAAAACCCTTTTAAATATGTCATTTTGGTGATCAAAGAGGGATAGAGTTATTGACTAAAGGGGGACATTCGGAAAGCAACTGATCTTAGTGATGTGGATGTGTTTCCACAAAATTTGCAATTCAGCACACTCCAGTCATGTCACGTCACATTTATTTATAGGGTACTACTTTATAAAATATTGTTTTAAAGCCACACATATCATTAGTCTTATCCATATGCCTATATAAAAGCGATAGATCACCCAAAAAAGAAAATTTGATGTTTACCGTATTTCCTCAAATAAAAGCCTGTAGTCAATTAACGCCGGGCCTCTGATAGTGGCCGGGGGCGTGGTCAGCACGAACAAATAAAGGCCGGTCTCAAATAAAGGCCGGAGAAAAAGTTGTGTGTATAATCTCCTAAATGCCTTTCATTTAATGTGCATTCAAGTTTATTGTAATGTTCAGTAGGATTGTGTCGAACCCATCATCCTGATGCCACGCGCCTCGATGCTAGTCTTGCTAGTCTAAGTAGAAAATAATATTTATGTAAAGAGATAAAAAAATAAAAAGTGCTTAAAGCCTACACATTTTTATTCTTACTATTCTTTTTTTCCCTCACCTGCAACAATAAAGCACCGAGTCATCCGTTGCGTTAGAGGCTCACGTGCAACCGCAGCCTATAAAGACATTATGTGTGGAATAAACGTTTTACATTTCTCAAACCGACTCAATTGTGGTTACCGATTAAGCTACCATAATTCTGACCCAAATTTAAAGCAATTATTTTTCAAACAGATGGAATTAGAAATACAGGCCTGCCCCTAATAAAAGCCTGCTTCAAATTAAAGCCGGTTCCCATCGGCAGTTCAGGTAAATAAATGGCCCTGTCTTTATTTGAGGAATTACGGTATCTGCTTACCCTCAGGGGCATCCAAGATTTAGTTGAGATTGTTTCTTCAGTAGAACACAAATGAAATTTTTTAATTCCAACCGTTGCAGTATAATGCATGTCAATGGGGTGTTTTCTATGTGATCCACTATGAGAGTAAAAAACACATAGACATACAGATCCATTTTAAACACAGTGGCTTATGGCAACACATTGATGTCTTAATACACGAAACGATCGGTTTGTATGAGAAACCGAACAGTATTTGCATAATATTTTTACCTCAGATACAAAACTATGTACATTAGCCGTCCCCGCGCCATCACTGCCTGTAAGTGAGGTCAAATCACATGATATGGCGTAGAGATACGCACAAGAGATCACTTCCGCCGCTTGAATCCCATTGAGATACACCAGATCTTGTACATTTGACCTCACTTGCAGGAAGTGATGGCGCAGTCGTGGCGTTTGTACATAGTGTTGCATTTGAGGTAAAACATTATATGAATACTGTTCGGTTTCTCACACAAACCAAACGCTTCGTGTCTTAAGACATTAATGCGTCACCACAGGGCTTAATATGGATCTGTATGTCTATGTGTTTTTTACTCTCATAGTGGCTCAAATTTTCATTTGTGGGTGAACTAACATTTTAATTGAGACATTCATACATTCAAACAGAAAGACATATAACAGAGAAACAATGTTGGAGTGGGATTTTAGTGAATGTCATTTTATCAGTGAGCGCGGGCGGCACATGAGTGGAGCATTCGCTGTGGCGGTGGGCGATCCGGAATATTAATACACAGACCCATTAACCCTAATAGCAATACATTTTAAAACGAATAACTAATATCAGTCAATTACCAATACGGTCCTGATGTATTGTGTATCAGTAGTCTATGTTACTGTCATCAGTGTTTCTGTCATACAGATGAAAGCATCAGGAAAGGTAGAGGGAGGTGCTGACCTGCGCTGCTTCCCAGCCCCACTGCCTGTATTTGGGGTCGTGGGTAAACCTCCACATGTACCAGTATGTCTCGATGACCTCAGGCCTCAGGATGTAGTACTTCTCGTTCTGTCTCACAGCCACGGCCTCCAGCCCGCTGTCGAACTTAAAGGCCTCTGGACCGAGCTTCAGAACTGCAAACAATAAAGAGTTGCGTTCAGCACTATTAGTTGAACATTCGGCCCTCATTGTGCTATAAATGTAAAAACTATCTGTCTGAGAGCTTGTGGCTGTGATGCAATCCATCAAAGTCTCTCAGTCAAGTTGCGTGAAATATAAACATCACACTCTTTTAAAAGAACCTGTAGTGTTACCATGGCAACACACCTCGTTCCAAATTAGATTTGAAGTCCATAGATCGAATGTGTTTTTTTAATACTCTTCATCCCTCTTGCCCCCTTATTCACTAACCAGTGCGATCGTAGCTTTCGTGGCAGGTGTGAGCAATCTCTGCTCCAAGCTGCAGGTAGTGTCCAGCTTTATCATCCGGCGACCCATCAGCCCCTAGGGCAAACATGCCCCCAGCAAAGCAAGTCAGATGACCCATCTTACGCTCCAAGTGCCCATTTTTCCACTCCCCGATGAAAGTAAGGCCACCGTTAGACTTACGGATGAGGTGGCGCTCGATAGCCTGCAGAAGGAGAGAGAAAGAGAGAATGAACAGAGATGCCAGTGCAGCACGAAACACAAGTTGTCATGGCAACCAGCAGCCCTCACCTCGATGGCATCGTCGTAGGTCTTGCGTGCCTCTGTGTCCGTTCTGTCAGACATTAGCCAGGCCTTCAACAGGTATTCATAGAAACTATCACCCAATCCACCTACAGACGTGTGATCTGCAGAGCAAGAGACAGAAATGTGAAGGTGAGACTTTCACAATATCCACTTTTACCAGACCGCTCAAACGTTTGAGGTCAGCAGGATTTGGGGTAAGAAAGAAATTGGTTTTATTTAGTAAGGACACATTAAATTGATTAAAAGTGACAGCAAATGTTGCAATAATATAATAATATAATAAATGCTTTTCTTTTGAAATTTTTGTAACACTTTACAATAAGGTTTAATTTCTTAACATGCACTAAGAATCAACTGGACTTCATCAGCATTTATTCATCTTTGTTAATGTTCATTTCAACATTTACTAATAGATTATTCAAATCAAAAGTTGTATTAACATTAGATAACACACTGCCAGCTAACATGAACAATGAATAGCTGGATTAACATAGATTAATACGGTAACAAATAATGTACTGCCCATAGTTAGTTAATGTTAATACATTAACTAATGTTAACAAATGAAACCTTATTGTAGAGTGTTACTGAAATGTCTTGTTCAAAGAATGCTGCACCGTTTAACATTAATAATGCTAAGTGTTTCTTTAGCAGCAAATCAGCCAATAGAAAGATTTCTGAAGGATCATGTGACACTGAAGACTGGAGTAATGATTATGAAAATCCAGCATTTTAAAAATGTATGTATTTATTTTATCATTTACAGAGAAAACAATTGCTTTAAATTTTAATACTATTTAACAATATTATATTACTGTCTTACTGAATAAGCCTTCTTAAAAAAAACCTTACCAACCCAAACGTTCGTGTTTTTACAGACTCTCAAACAAAACAACAACAATACTGATAGTGCCTCATCCTGCACTACAGACTTCTGTACAGTTTAAATGTTCTTCCCCCAAATACCTGCAAAAGCACAGGTGTGACATTTTCTGCTAAATTAAAAGGGATTAGGTTGAATAAATAAGATGACAAAAGGTCCTGTAGCTTGTTGCTTGACATGGTTGATGATATTGGGAATAAATATTGGGAATGATATTGGCAATGAAAAAAAAAATCAATTTTACATTGAAGAGATTGCTTTCATCACTAGTCACTTGTCATATCTGGTAAGCACAGTGTCATTTGGGAAAAAGTCAATTAAATGTATTTTTAATTACACTGAATAGGAACGAGGGGGATGAGTAAATAATAATTTTGTGTGTGTGTGTGTGTGTGTGTGTGTGTGTGTGTGTGTGTGTATGTATTTATGTATGTATGTATGTATGTGTATATATATAAACCCAAAAATGATTATTTACTCATCCCCGTCGTTCCTATTCAGTAAGGCTTTAGTTAATCTTTGGAACAAAGATATTTAATAAAATTTGGGAGCTTTCTGTCCCTCCATCGACATACACAACTACCGCTTTTAAGCCCCAGAAAGGTAGTAAAGACATCATTAAAGTAGTCAATGTGACTCCAGTAGTTTAAAGGTAGGGTAAGTGTTATTTCAAAAATGCTTTAGAAAAGCATCTCTGGCCGAGAACCAAAACAAACTTGTAGCCAATCAGCGGTAAAGGGCGTGTCTACTAATGACAGGGAGAAGAGAACGCTCAGTGTACGTCATTATTCAAAAGACACGACACAGAGGATGGACATTAGCCGAGCGACGACAGAAAGAGAGAGATGGCAGATAAAAAACAAATGTGGAAAATGTCTATGGAACAAAAGAAGGCTTACGATCAGACGAGAAGTATCAGCTTTCCAGCTCTGGAGAAAACTCAAGGAGCGATAAAACCTGCAACCAGACGCCGAGGTCGCTTTATTTATTCTCGATAGGCGAGTAACGTTGATTTTGTTTTGTTTCACAGAACTAATATATGCTAGCTTTTGCTTGAATATGCTCATGTCTTTTTCGCTTGTTAATTTGCAATTATATGGTCGTTCACTTCAGCGATGATAAAGAACCATTCATTTACACATCCTATAAACCACAGTCTGTTTCAAGCGTCAGCTTGCAAAGTTTGTCTGAAAAGTAAGATGATAAACTCAATATACGTTTGCTTCCTTTGGTTCCTCTTTTAGTGATTGATATAACCCTCTAATCTGGTTATAATTGTAATATATTCGTTAGTTGGACTGTTGTGCTCGTGCCATCGAGTTGTTGGTAGGGGCCTGCTTGTTTTGGTGATTTGAAATATTGAGATATTCGATATTTGAATTCCCAGAAAGCACTTACCCCACCTTCAACCTCCATTTTAGGAAGTGTTACGTGTGTTCTGTTTGTCTACGACGTTTAATCTCCAACGCACGTTTCATGCAACAATTTCTGGTCTCGTGTCAACACAACACGCATGCGTCGTGGTGCTCTTGTGAACATGCGTTAGAGATTTTTTTTTGCCGCAAACAAAGCACATAAAATTGAGGTTAAATCACATGGATTACTTTTATGATGCCTTTACTACATTTCTGGGGCTCAAAAGTAGTAGTTGCATAGGCTGTCAATGGAAGGACAGAGCTAGCTTTATCTTCAGAAAGATTTAATTAAAAAGATTTAATTAAAAATCCATTTGTATTCTAAAGATAAACAAAGATCTTACAGGTTTGGAACAACATGAGGGTGAGTAATGACAGAATTTTCATTTTTGGGTTTAATAAATCCTTCAAAATGACAAAACTAGCTTAATTAGATACTTCTAAATTCTTAATTTTGTGAAAATGCATTACACTTCGGCAAAGAAATGATGGTTATTCTATTTACTCAGGTTTGGTTACTCTCTGTTCAAAGCTCAGTCTTTTAAATGTGCCTGAATGCTGCTATAAAAATGTATTCAGGCTTGACACAGACCCTCATTACAATAAAAATGCGCTGAAGTGAGCATGTTTTGGCTGGCGTTTATTCAGTGTGGACACACACCAGCACACACCTAATCACTTATAAACACAGTCATTGAGTGTGTTCCACTTTGACACAGCTAATGACTGCAGAGTGAGTGTGTGTTTGACAGGCTTGGAGTCATTTGTGCTGGTAATGGCTCGTAATGGGCACCTACAACAGAACATGTAAACAATCGGTGTTGACTTGTCGGAGGGAGCTGTTGGAATTAAGACCGATATATTGAAGACATGGACAAAAACAGAATAGTAAAAAAGAGGCACTAGGTTATTTATTCTGAAATTGATGCATGATGGCATGAGTTTATCTATCCGTTATATGTCTGTCTGCCTGTCTATCTATCTGACTCTGTCTAATACAGTTTGTCTATTTATGTCTATCTATCTGTCCATACACCTGTTGTCCGTCTGTCTGCGTTATATATCTGTCTGCCTACCTGTTATATGTCTGTCTGTCTAATACAGTATTTGTCTATCCATGTTATCAATCTATCTATACATTCATGTTATCCAACCATCCATGTAATCCATCCATCCACCCACCCATGCATTCATGTAATCCAACCATCCATTTATGTTTTTCATCCATCCATCCATGCATGTCATCTATCCATACATTCATCCAGCCATCATCCATGTTATCTATCCACCTACCCATCCATGTTATCTATCCACCTATCCATCCATGTTATCTATCCACCTATCCATCCATGTTATCCATCCACCTATCCATCCATGTTATCCATCCATCCATCCATCCATCCATCCATCCATCCATCCATCCATCCATCATATCTATCCATGTTATCAATCTATCCAACCATCCATGTTATCCAAACATCCATCCATCCATTCATGTTATCATCCATCCATGTTATCCATTCATCAATGTTATCCATCCATCCATGTTATCCATCCATCCATGTTATCTATCCATCTATCCATGTTATCCATCCATCCATGTTATCTCTACATCCATCCATCCATCCATCCATCCATCCATCATCCATCCACCCATCCATCCATCCATCCATCCATCCATCCATCCATCCATCCATCCATCATATCTATCCATGTTATCAATCTATCCAACCATCCATGTTATCCAAACATCCATCCATCCATTCATGTCATCATCCATCCATGTTATCCATTCATCAATGTTATCCATCCATCCATGTTATCCATCCATCCATGTTATCTATCCATCCATCCATGTTATCCATCCATCCATGTTATCTCTACACCCAAGTTATCTATCTATCAACATTTTCTATCCACCCATCTCTCTCTCTCTCTCTCTCTCTCTCTCTCTCTCTCTCTCTCTCTCTCTCTCTCTCTCTCTCTCTCTCTCTCTCTCTCTCTCTCTCTCTCTCTCTCTCTCTCTCTCACAGAAGCTTGTTAAACCATCTGGGAAACAGACAGGACACACATATTCTCCAAAGAAGAACAGGAAGTGTGATGTGTAGAGGAGTGTATACTGTACACTTGCTGTATATAGTGTCATGGAAGAGTGAAGGAGGAGCCCATTAGCACTGTCACAGCTCATAGCTGCCATGGCTAGCGAGCTGTTCTCACGTCAGCCTGCTGGGAGAGACCTAGCAGGGCTAGCTTTCAGGAAGTGAGCTGCCAAAACCCCGCCTGTATAAAAGGTCTTTAGAGGAGATTGGGGGTGGAGAACAGATGCAGAGGTGATGGTTTTACACAAGAGAGGTGTGAACATGCAAGTGACATGGCTAAAAATTGCATCTGCAATAGCTGGTTGAGAGTGAGAGCTAAAGGAATCAGTGAGGCAGCAATGAGGCAGGAGGCTGAAGCACTTTATGAGAGATCCTTCACAGAGAAACCGAGACAAAGTTAAAGATGTATTTTATGCTAATGGGTGCGAGGGACTGGCCTGGAAGAGGCAAGACGTAGAAGCTGAAATGAATTATTCAACAGGAGACACAAAAAAAAAATCCAGGGAAAGAGAGGTAGGAAGACAAAAACCAGAAGAGAAAGTAAGAGAGAGAGACCACTTGTAAGCAACTCTTAACAGCCCACGCTAAAGCAGGAGGTGGGACATGGTGGAATTGGTGTTGGTGGAGGTGGAGGTGGTGGGGGTGGGGGTGCAATAGCCATTGACACAATGCTGCAGGTAGTTTACAGAGTGTTGCCATGTAGTTGCCAAGGTATTCTATTCTGTGGTTGCTAGGGCACTGCTTATGAGCTCAATTAAAAAGTGCCCATGTGTATCTGGATATATCAGGGGGATTATAAGTTTAACTGATTACAAAAGTTAATATGACACTTTTCCTCAACATGCTGTGGATTTCTATAATTCACACTCCTAAGACAAACATGACGAGTTAAGTGTCAAATAAAATAATTAATACTTAACGTTAGTAATAATTTATACTTAAGGTTCTTGCCTTTGCAAGCAATGCTTTTAGCACAATCTGGATCGAGCTAGAAAAAATGTGAAGTATAAGAAGATAAAGTTTAGACAGGATGTGTGGATCTTGACTGTGAGAATCTTGACAGGTTGAAAACAACAGAGAGAGGAAAACAAGCTGCTCAGAGACAGCAAAAGGAATAAAGGAAAAAGGTACAGATAAGGCAGAGGCGAATGTGTACGAGTAGCAAAAAAAGAAAGTTGGTAGATATGATAATAAATGTGATAAAAGAGCAAACACTAACAGTGATTAGAATGAAGAATAATATAAAGATGGTGCAGGTTGATGAACAGTGAGACATAGGAAAAAGAGAAAAGTTGTGGCAGTGGAAAGATTGATTGAAGCAGAGATATTAGACTCAAACTCTCAAAAATCCTAGTCAGGCTCCCATAAACCATCTGGGCCTTTATTTCACAGCCTCTTCTGGCACTGCTGCCATTCACTGAATGCCTGGATTTTCACTTCTGCCAATCAAAAACAATTCCCTAACGGCCTTCTGCTGAAAACTAAATGCACTCAAAGTCTTTGAATAAAAAAATAAAAAAACAGAGTAGATCTGAGTAACAATCAAATACCCAGGCAGGAAATCTCTACAGAGAGGCTTCGCCGACAGCGAGCGGACAGGTCATGGACAGAGAATGATGGGCTGAGGAGGAGATGTGGATCTAAAACCTAAAGGCCCCTGGAGGTGATGTTGAACAGACAGATAGAGAAAAAGATTGTTTAATGGATAGTTGGTTCACCCAAAAATGAATGTTCTGTCATTATTTACTCACCCATATGACTTAGTTTTTTTGTGTGGAACACAAAAGATAATGTTTAGCACAATGTCCAAGCTGCTCGTTTTCAGTATTTGGCTGTACATGATCCCCATTCAGTTTAATTGTATAGAAAATAGCAGCTTTTTTTTTTCTTTTTTTTGCATTCCACACAGGAAACAAAGTCATACGGGTTTGGGAATTAAATAAAGGATAATACATTTTGAGAGAATATAATTTTTTGCGTGAACTTTCCCTTTAAGGTCCATGGGAATAATACTCTGCTGTAATGGCCTGTCACTCACACTCAGTTTTCATTTAGAAAATAGATCTCTAGTGCACCTTAATTTCATTCTACCCCTTTGGACACACACACACACACACCACACACACACCACAACACACCACAACACACCACACCACACCACACACACAAACACAACTTGAATGTAGTGTGTGTGTTTGTGTGAGAGAGCATGTTTGCTTGCAGTGGGTTGATCAGGTTTAGCCTTTAGACACAGGGCACTAATTAAACCCTCATCTCCCTCAGTAATTAAGAGTTTGTTAAAAACAGTGGAGTGTTTTCACTACACATAATTACTAATTATATATAAAGAAAGGAACTTCCTCACATCCCATCTTTATTAAAGCTTGCTGATCAGCGAGGATAAGCTGCCATTCTGTCGTCATTCATATTTATAGAATAATAAACCCTGGCTGCCGGATTATGAAAATCTTCTGCCTATAAACACTCTTCATAGAGAGATATTTTGGATCATCCGTTTGATTTGAATCTCTTCTTACGATTATTGCAGTAATAAGACTACTGAAAAAGGACTCTGTAATAAGGATAACGTGCTGGGCCAAAGCCATTGTGAGAGTGTCAAACTGGTTCAATGCCACTATATCGTAACACTTTTATTTAAGGAGCCATTAAATTAACAAAAAAAAAAAAAGAAGATAGGAAAACATTTATAATGTTACAAAAGATTTCTATTTTAAATATATGCTGTTCTTTTAAACTTTATATTCATCAAAGAATACTGAAAAAAAACAAGCAAAAATATTAAGCATCACAAATGTTTTTCACATTGATAAAAAAATAAATAAAAAAAATCTTCAAATCACCATATTAGAATGATTTCTGAAGGATCATGTGACAATGAAGACTGGAGAAATGGCTGGTGAGACTTCCGCTTTAGAATAATGTCAAATAACGTGCTCCATGCGGCTCCGGGAGGTTAATAAATGCCTTTAAAAGGGAATTGATGAGTTTGTGTAAGAAAAAATCCATATTTAAAACTTTTTAAATTAAAGTTCCGGCAGATCACCTTCCGTGGAGAAGGGTTGAAAGTGCCTTCTCGGAGTTCAAGATGCGTACGCAATGTCTGACGAGCGTACCTAGTAGCGCTTTCACTTTCAGCACTTTCAACACTTTCCCGATAAACTGAATATGGAAGGCGATTTATTAACCTCCCGGAGCCGTGTGGAGCACGTTTTTTGACGGACAGATGCATTTTTATGGACTTCAAAAACAGAGCAACAGTCCCTGCCATTATAAAGCTTGGATTACCCAGGACTTTTTTTTATATAATTTAACTTTTATTCGTTTGAAGAATGTCATATACACTTAGGATGACTTGAGGGTGAGTAAATCATGGGCTAATTTTCATTTTGGGTGAACCACCCATTTAAAGGTGCACTATGCAACTTTCCGTCCACTGGAGGGCGCCTATTCAAAACAAATGCGTAGTTTGATGACGCAAAGTTTGAGCGAAGTATCTTGGGACATGTGCCTTCACATCACAGCCGGTGGAAAATAGGACTCAGGCAGAAATCATGTTAATGCATGCGGCTTATTAACGTTACTGTAGTGTGAAGCAGAGCAGGGCCGAGTGTTGTGGAGCTGAGCACAGCTGCTGGAGAGATTGTTAAACAAATACCCCCTCGCAAATACCGGGACTTTTATTATGACGGGATGGGACACATTCGCCGGGCGCCTGCACTGATCAGCTCTTCCGGTTATGATTATGAGGTAATGGAGCTCTGTTTATCATATTAGATACTATTAGATATCATATTTTGATTCCGATTGCGGTTGTTTCCCTGTAGCGGGTGGTGGTGGTCGGTGTCTCTTGCCAAGGGCTTCGGCCATCCTCCCGCTCTCTTCCCTGAACTGAAATGAAGTAGTGGGCTGTACTTTCCACACGATTGACATCAGGTTTAAGTATGCCCACAAGCCGTGCAAGTTATTCGTGTATTGCAGGTTGGCTGGTGGTTATGTTGCCCGCATACCGCCTCCCATGGCCGAGACTGGTATTACGACACCTGTCGGGCCGGGGCTAGTAATGCTACTGCTAATTAAGGTTGATATCTCTGCAGCACTATAACTTGACATTTTTTAAATGACATCATCACCCTTTATTTCTTCTCATTCTTTTGATGCGTGTAGGTCATTTTTTGGATATTTTTACCTCAATTTTTACAAATGGCACATTTAAGAATGACCTGTGATATTCTTGGCAGCATCAGTAAGAATCTGTATTCATACTGTATCATTTTCCAACAGCTGCCATTGATTTATTGTTGATTTATTATTGCTAATTAAAAAGTTTTTTTTTTTGTAAATACAAATGTCTTTCTGGTACTTGTTAACAATTTTGACATATATATGGTAAATTAAATATTGTTTTGTGATGGGTCAGCTGAAGAACGTAAAGTAAAAATTAAGCCTGACGAGGACAAACCCAACAAAAATATATTGGCTATACTTTGAGTCTAGCATATCAGTTTACTTAACTAGCACTTGCAAAGCTTTTGCAAACAATAGGCAGCAAATTGTTTAAAGCCAACACTGTATGTAGCATAGTGAATTTAGACAGACAAAATTCATCTAAGATACTGGAAAGAGTCCAGGGAAATGTTGAAATCTTTTTTATTCTGTGCTGATAGGGAATTCTTCCATCTACTTAATGCAAGATTTCAGCCAACAGTTGTGTGCCATGTATTTGTTCGTTTATCATAGCATCAAGTTCACGTTGTGGGTGTTTGGAACCCTTTTCATTTCATACTGTGTGGGAATTCATACAAAGACTTTTCTAGAGTGGAAAGAGAGTTGCTTGTGCAGCGAAGAGGATGTTAGTGGGAGGTACTCACGCTGGCCCCAGCGTCCTGTACGAGGGTTCAGGTAGTTGGGGTAAAGCCCGTTGGGTCGGTCCATCTTAGCCAGCAGCTTCCGTATGTGCATCACCTAAACAAGAACATAGTTCAGAACAGGACACAAACACAAGGGCCGAATAGTTCCACAACACTCATACAGTCAGCCGTACCTTCTGATAGTAGGCAGGGTTTCCTGTCAGATATGTCAGGTGCACAAATTCCATGTGCAGCGTCCCAAACTCCGCCAGAATACTGCTTCCAGCTGATGCCCAGCCCCAGTTACGACCCACTCCACTGAAAAAGGAAAAACCCATGACATTTACATACAGCATGTTCCTTACTAGCCTGAAGCAAACATCCACCTTTATACCTTTACAGTGTGTAGACAATGAAGAATTACTGTGAGCTCATTTAAGCCAAACTACTTTATTCCTGCTCCAAACTAATTCACTGCCGCCCATCACTCCTCCGTCAAGTCCAATATCCTGTGTTCTACTTGTACATCTCATTTCCATTTAGAATGTATCCATACCTTTCACTTAGTGTGTGTGTGTGTGTGTGTGTAGAATTGGAAAGGCTGCTCTACATGAATAGGGATTAATAATACAGCAACGTTCTTTCCCTCAGGATTAAAAACACCCAAAATGCAGTGGTTTTGTCTGTTCCAGAGCAATTTCTTCTAAACACCCAATTAATTCACAAAAACCGTGTCAGGCAGGATTTGACCCCCCTACCCACTCAAACACAAATAAAACCTTAATATACATTCGCAATGCGCTCTGCAGATTAATTTTGCAATTTTCATTTCATTCTAATGAAATTAGGCGGAAAGTCGCATTAAACAGGAAGAAAGCCACAGGGACTTCCAGAGACGCACAAGGTCTGACAGCTTTCTATTATGTGGCAGTCACCATCAGGACAACGAGGAGGGCACACAGCATGGGAAAAAAAATTGCAGGCAGCAAAGAGAGCAAAAAAAAAAAAAGGAGTGAAAGGGAAGGTGTGTATCGAACATACCTCTTCAAATTGACCATGGCCCAGGGGATGCCTGTTGGGGTGTTGAAGGCAGGAAGCAGCTTTTCTGCCAGCTGGACAGCCTTCACCTTAAAGACCTAAGAGACAGAGAGAATACACAAAAGAGAATTTTTTGACCACAAAGGAGAAAAAAAATGCACACAGTTGGACAGAAAGAATCAAATCAGCTTTAGGAAGAAGAAGAAAAAAAACTTTCTGTGGGTGAATCACTTAAAAATCTTTTTACATTTTTTTCCATGCAAATAAAAGATTTAATAAAATTCAGTAGACAAATACTTCCATACCACACATATTATTTACAATTTAAATAATAATGTACAATTTACATTGTTTTTACAATTACAAATGTACATTGTTCACCCCAATATTTGAAATTCTTGCTCTGCTCTGCTGCACTTCATTACACAGTGGTCTGTATATTAGGATGACAAAAATGTTTAAAAGTAAAATGTTTAGTCTGCTCTGCCTCCGGTCTAACAGGCATAAAGTCAATGTCAAAATGAATGAGATGGCCAATCAAATCAAAGTAGCGGGGGTTTACGTTCTCTTTTGGCTTCACACGCATATGAGCGTGTCAATCGATTGCTTAATGCCATTGCAGAGAGAGAGAGAGAGAGAGAGAGAGAGAGAGAGAGAGAGAGAGAGAGAGAGAGAGAGAGAGAGAGAGAGAGAGAGAGAGAGAGAGAGAGAGAGAGAGAGAGAGAGAGAGAGAGAGAGAGAGAGAGAAATCAAGAATCAAACTCGAAACAAAATCACAAACAAAATGCCAACAAAACTGTCCCTGCTCTAAATATACTATCATTGATGAACATCTTTACCACCAGAAAACCAGAGAACTTGAATGTTAACAGCAGATCTATGTATTCACCAGTGCAAAGAATCTTAGGACTCAAAATATATTTGACGCAAATAAATGCAAATATTGTTTTGAAATAGTCCCAAAAGGATTTTTTCCCAACTAGAATTAGACCTAGAATTTCATTCACTTTTCTGTTTCTTTATGCTTTATAAAAATAAAATAAATTGGTCTCCCCCAACCTCAAGACATGGTTACGGCCTTCATGTGCACTATTGTTCATAAGAAATTAATACTTTTCAACAAGGATGCATTAAATTGTTTAAAAAGTGACAGTAAAAACAATTATAATATTAAAGTAAAAATAAGTAATATTACTTCATTCCTCAAAAAATGTTTTCAACATTAGTAATAAGAAAAATATTTCTTGAGCACTAAATCAGTATATTAGAAGACTGGAGTAATGATGCTGAAAATTCAGCTTTACCATCACAGGAATGAATAGAATGCAGTTAAATAAATTGTAATAATATTTTTGTAAGTATTTATAAGTACAAATACAATGCAGACAAAAAATAAAAACAACTAATGGTTCTGAAACAGAATTTTTCATCAAAACAATATACTTATTTATCCTTATTTATAGGTAAAATATGAATAGGACATTAGCCTAGAAATCTAGACGCAATCTAGCGGCAGCAAATCTAATTTGCAGCGAGTGTCGTTTATCAACTCTCCATAGACTTGCGAGCTGGAAAAAACAAACTCTGGTCAGGCCAATCACATCGTGCATAGAGTCGGTGGGTGGGCTTAACATAATGACGGCAGAGTTGTGGAGGTTCCGCGTGCTTCTTGTAAACAAAGAAGCTGTCGAAATTCTGTCACCCTTCCCTTCCCTTCATTCCTTCGTGAGAGCAACTCTGTGCGGTATATAGTTAACAAAATACCAAAAGTCACAACTCTGGTGGGCCTCGAACCTTCCATTCTTCCCTCCATCTAAAGAATGACCAGTGGTGTAAAGTAACAAATTACAAATAATTCTCTTACTTTAGTACATTTTAAGTGCTGTATCGGTACTTTTACAGCGCTATTTTCCCTAAACCTGCCGTTGCTACATTATGTTTATTTATTTTCCTGTCAACGTGATTGGCTAAGATGAATAATCAGTCCTGTGTAACCAGCCTAGAGTGAGAGGGGGTAAGTGCTGGCTGAAATCATCAAATGCCTTAAACAATTACTTAAAATTGACCACAGAATATTACATTTTCTAATACACGCACATATTCTTATAGCGCTACACAAGCTCGCGGTGCCATCTGCTGGAAACACTTCACTTCAGCTTGATTGTTTGCCAGGCTTCAAAGTGCACTACTAACCGATCATAACTACTAGATTTTTGTTCCTTACAACGATTCCGTTTAACATATAAACAGATAAACCTGCTTTCTGTCAGCATATTGAAGTACATATTTATGTATTCACACATGGCAATTTAAAATTGTAGTCCATGTATCAAATAACTTTAATAAAACATCAGATTCATATTTAAATCAGTTAATTTTTTTTATTGCAAGCAAAAATAATCAGTGGCGAAAATTGTGAGTTACTCTATTCTGATTTCTTAAGTGTATTCTTTTTACAGGAAAAAAAAACATCTATTGAAATTAAAGCAGTACATTGAATGTGTCTTGAAAAGAAAGAACTCAAAATAACTTTTTCTAGGTAGAACTGTTAATGTACAACCTTTTTTAATTAACCGCAAGAAATGAATGGTTGTCATAAATGTTACCAGATTATTTGTTGCTTTCTCAAATGGCGGTATTTTTAGTGCTAGCAGTAAAATAAAAATAAATAGTCAAAGAAATATTGAAATACTGTTGGTGATCTCAGGTTTTTTTGTTCTTATTGAGAATCATCCATAAAAAAGTAAGCCGCATTTTTAATTTGCAGGGTATAAGGTGGAATAACATTTATAGCATAATACTCACTACTCTTGAGTATTCTACTTTTCACTACTTTTCACTACTTTTTACTCCTACTTTGAGTAGTATTTAGGACAGGTACTTGTACTTTACTTGAACTAAATTTTTTGACAAGTAACAGTCCTTCTACTTGAGTATACTTTTTCAGTACTCTTTCCACCACTGAGAATGACTTCACCCTCCCAACAGCGCAGATACTATTTGGGGAGTAGATGACAAATGTGCAATCATCAATATTTTATTTCCCCCCCAGCAGTAGTCATCATAATTTCAGCGAGACCGTCAGACTACAACTCTGCAATCTCACCAAGTGATTTTGAGCAACAATGGCTAAAAAATATCTTGTGCCGATGACTCACGGGCAGACTCCTCCAAGCAGGGTAAGATCTGTTGCTCGTATCAGAGCAGGAACTGTGCGGTTGATCGTGTTTTTATGACAAAAGATAAAATGAATGCGTAGCAGAGAAAAGACCTCTGGTTCTCAGACACACTGCACAGCTGCACGAGCCACTGCTGAGGTTTTTATTTCCAGCATGTCTAACAGATGTTTATGTGGAGTCTATTAAAATGCACTGCAATACACTAGAATAGATGTGTTAGTACACAGCCTTTCAGATATTTCTGACACACGCACGGCAACTATGATGACAGAAATAACACAATGCTGTGCTTGCAAAAGAAAACTTGCTAAATAAAACCCTTTCTGAGAAAAACAAGGCTGGGGACAAAGAAAATAACTTATTTGCGCCTAGATTTTTTAATGGTTTTTCAATGAAGTCTCGCACGCTGAATAAAGCAGGTGCAAGTGGTCACTAGGAGGAGGAGAAGAATATTGCGGGAGAGTAGAGAAACTCTGAGAAAAGTGAGACACAGGCAGAGAGAGTAAGACAGAAGACAGAGAGAGTAGCTAATTTAGGCCGAATGAGTGCTTCCCTCAGGATTACTCGTTGGAGCGGCATGTGTTTGTGTGTGTGTGTTTGTGTAATTCCCAGAATGCAGATTTCGGAGCTGAAGCCTAATCTGGTTGATGCAGATCATAAGCGCCAGAGATGATCCTGTTATTACACATATGAGGATATGAGTATGGACATTCCCCACGATACAGCTTCTGCTTTCGGTACACAGATACACACACACACACACACACAAACACAAACACAGACAATGGTGCCCTCAGCCTGAGATGTTCCTTAAATGTCTAATGGAAGCATATAAAGAGATTATGGGGAACACATTGGAAATGGAGGGAACGAGCGTTTGCACAGAGGATTCCACAGGGGTTCAGGGTTAAAGCTGGATTCCTGCCCTCTCTCTCGCGCTGGGTCTCAGTATGTTTGTGCATCTGCAGCCTTTTATGAAAAACCTTCTGCCTGGTGTTTATTCTATCCGTCGTCATGGCAGCACTATCGGGAGCTGCCAATCAAGGCAGACGCAAACACCACCAATCTGACGCAAGCACAGCCAATCAGAGCGTCAGCATCACAGCATCAGAGACATTGTCTAATGAGAAATTAGGTTGTCGTCTCTGAGGAGAGGAGAAGCTTTTGACTAAATGCGCATAAACATTCTCAAAGCGAATAGCGACAGTCAGTACATTTCTACATTTACATTTCAAACACATTCTGCTTTTATTTAAAATGATTATGACTGGTTTATAAATAAACTGCATGGCTTTAGAAGTGACACATGTAAGAGATACACAGCTAAAAGTCTACAAGGAAATACAGTCAGGCTGTTCTTTAACTACCGTCAAACTTCTCTATTTTATGATGCCACTTTTCAGAGAATCCTCACACACATTAATCATGAATTTAATGTTTACAGAGCTGGATTAGTTGTGTCCATGAATTAATCTCAAATATTTCTCCCCAAAACAAAAAGATCTTTATCTACAGAGAAAACAAAGCTTGTTTTTTAAAAAATGTTTTTTTTTTTTTTTTTTTTTTTTTGCATTAAGCCTATTATTATTTAAGCCTACATGGAAAAAAAAACTCTTCTCACTACAATGGCATTTAGATTGTGTACATGTATAAAGTAAAATTGCACCGAATGTTGTATTTTACTGTATTGTTAATTTTTTAAAACACAAAATAATCATATTTTATAATATTTTTAAATTTCCATTTTTTTCAATGATGATTTGCATTAGATTAGATGATGTTCTAAATCAGCATAAAAGCAGTATAACTATTCTTACCATGATGTATAAAATCCAATAATTTATTAAACTTTACAGATAATAAGAAATGCTTTCTACATTACAATAATAAGATACTGGAGAAATACTTTTATGAGAGAAAAATCGATGCAAAACCTCTTAATGTTTTTTGGGATGAAATAACACCTGGAGACTTTTCATAAGATTGACCAATTATTTTGTCCCAGTTCTCAGCTGGCCCAGCATACGGTGTGTCTCATTTTACATCGATGAGTGTGGCAAACAAAACCGCAGATGGGATTTCAAAATAAACACTAACACCGGTGGTCTAGATGTACAATGCATAAAGCCAACAAGCCTTTATATAACCACTCGTTAGACGCTCAATGATGTTAACTTAACAGCTCATAGAACATCTTTCTGGCAGTTTCCAGGGTGTTTTTGGACTCACTCTCATCTACAAACCAAGTAATACAGCTACAAACCTGAGGCTCCTAGAAAACCAGATATGTTTATAAGGAAATTTCAGTGTGGATGGCCAGTTATTTGTATTCCAAGAGGAGATTTGACGGGTAATGGCATGACCAAAGTCTGCAGCACATCAAACACGCAGATGAGTAGTTGACAAACATTTTCTCATCCATCAAATCCCTTCTTAAATCTCTGTCCTTATCTTGCCTCTGCTGGGCCCGGGGCTGCGGTTCTGTTCTGCCTTTGATGAGATCTGTGTTTGACAGCAGAAGAGTCTGCTGCTCCCTAATGTGACACCGCATATTCTCTGCCACAGTGAAGGATATACAACCACAGGACAGCGCATCAACAGAGAGAGTGATGGTGAGGACGAGAGGGAGATAGAAAGCTAACTGCTGCATAACGCCAGGAGCAAACACCGTTTCCTCACACCATCTCAGCTGAAATAAATGCGTAAATAGAGACAAAGAACAAATATTTGCCTATGTTCTTCACTTAGAGCCTATGATCCTATTTGGCTTGAAGTAATGCTATGCTAAGAAATAAAACCTCCATCTGCACTGTCAAAAAACAACAACAAAAATAAACCTACTGATTTGTACAGCAATTGGGCTGTCAAACATACTGTAATTGAACCATCTCAGAAAGAACTGCCAAAATGTCTGATTATCTGCCAGAGCAAAAGGTGAAAAAATGATATTTGATTTTTTTGCACAGTCTTTGTCTTTCAAAGATAAGAATAAATGTGCTGTCTAGATCCACTGGAAAGGTCTGAGACCTTAAAGTCATCCAAAACTGCTGGCTTGCCGGTGCGGTACCGGGAACATTTTTTTATGAGGGTCTTAACCACAGAAGGAAAAAACAAATCGATAAAAATGCATATTCCAAGATGTATTTAGAAAGAGTTATTTAAAACGGTTATTGAGCCAGTCACTTTAATGACCAGAAAGGAACAAGTGCTTCTCGCTTTTCTTCACATCAAACATCTAATAAAGTGCCTTTAGGTAAACTATCCAATGTAATAGATAAAATAAAACAATTATGATACTGTGGCGAGGTGGAGAAGCGAGAGACTTGGGAGGAGCGAGTCCTCTCATGAGGGAGCTCAGCTGCATATAAGGACGAGCGACACCAGTGAAGGACGGGAGAGGACCAGGCCTGGACGTTACGTTACGTTGAGTGTTACCCCGGTCTCACTCGCTCCTCCCATGTCTCTCACTCATCCATCTCGCCACAAATACAAAAATATATTATTTATAAATAAAATTAAATGATTTGCCTAATAACAAAAACTACAAATTATTATTAAGTTATTTTAAACGTGTCATGCACTGGCTTTTAATTTTTTTTTGATACTGTTGTCTGAGGTCAACTTATGACATACGTGTGGTTTTTACTTTCAAATACATCACTAATAAGTACTAGGCTATTTTCTACACTGGTTTAGAGGCCGTCTCCTGAATGCTGGGTTTTGATGGCGTGCCACATGCATATTTAATGAGCTTCAGCTCCCATTTCAGTTCACGTGAGGGACGAATTGTCTTGAAACAATTATCTGACAGCTTAGTCTCAAAAATTATTTATCAAATAAACACAATGATTTATCTCTCATCCACCCGTGATTGATTTGTTTTTTTATTATATAAAAAAAGGTGGATATAAGTGTGGACCCCCCACACATGCGTGCGCTCTTCAAACACAACGGAGATCAAGAAATTAATGTTATTTTACTATTTGAGATTCACCGGCCTGCCAACATGCTTATGTTTTGGTAGCCCGTCTGGAAAACACATAGCCCCGGGACGTTGGGTTGCACGAGCCCTAGGAGTCTGAACCTGAATCGCAAAGAACCAACAAATAAGGGATTCCCCAGCCTGTGACAGTGTTGGTATGCTCTGTTAGACATGTAACACACATGATCAGTACAATCTCAATGCAATACTATCGCATATAAAAAAACATGTTTTACTCACATAAGTGTGTTGCACCATTCCTGTCGGATCCAATATAGAAGGCACAGCATTGTGTTTTAATCTCAATATATCTGCAAACCCAGTGTCTGTGTCTTTTTACAACATTTACAAATGATTATCTTGCTATCTTTGGCATGTTTATTGCTCAGTAACATGATCAGTCTAACTCCGCGAGTTGGTGGGGCGGAGCTACAGAAGCAGCGTACACATAGAGGCGGCGTTGCAACCTTCTATTACGTCATTGATTTGAGAGCCTCGTTTTCTGGGCCTGGTGTCTATAAAAGCTTTTCTTTGACTAACAAGGAAGTTTTCAGCTCTGAAACTTACAGGATATTCTTATATTATCATGACCTTTTATATATATATATCAAAGGCTCAAGGAAAAGTTGATTTCTCAATTCATACCCCTTTAAGACATAAGTGTATGAGAAAAAAATAAAAAATAAAATAAACAAATAAAACGAAAAGAGAGAAATGCACACCACTTTCCATCATCAGTCATCTCATCTCCTCTCTAATGAAGATGGGTTGCTGAGTGGACTGCTGTATTAAACTTCTTTCATTCACATCATCTCAAACTTAACCCAATACTTTCCATCTTTCTCTCCCTCTCATTTTCAACAAAGTGCACAAAAAAGAAGCTGAACACTTGAAATAACTTGCAAATGATTTAGAGCAACAAAAAGCTGAGGCCTGTAGCAAAATAATGTTGCTCAGAGGACTACATTTTCCATAAACAACAATATCATTATTTCAGGGTACAACTTCAGTTGTGCTTTTTTTGACAAGCATTTCTTTAACACAGTTACAGTCTCAAATATCACACTTCATACGCACTTGCGGCTTTACAACATGCGCATGTCCGTGAAGTCCACAAAACCGCAGGGTGTCCCATTTGTCATTTTAGGTTTCAAAAGGGAGCTTGCAAACACCAACACAAACATGGTAGTTTCTATGCACACTACATTGCATCTAACTGACAGTCAAGTCTGCATTACATCACAAAGTGTGGACCTGGAGGATACCGTTTGAGACCGGGCCATAGAGAAAGAAATCTGCTATCCCACTAGCTAATACCAACAAATAGCCATGTTGCTTCCACTAATAATACAAATAATAACTAAAATATAACCAATCCAGGCTATTTTGAAATATGTATGTGACATTTCTGCAAAAGGAGAAATATTTCACTGCACTTATCAGGTGACATGTCCAAAAGAGATGTGACATTTGACTATATGACTATATGAGCGATGCTTTTTTCTCCATTGCAGATGTGGGTTTATTAAACAGCATGTGTATACATTTTTGCAAAATGAGGATTTGTAGCACGTTTCATGGCATTTGAAATGTCCAAAGTGTCCAAATGTCAATAATCTGCCCAGTAATTGTAATTTGTGTGAAACAAGTGAAGTTGTTTGTGTTTTACTGCCTCTAGTATTTATTTCAACTAGAAACTGCAGTGAATTGTATTTTATATGTATATTTTGTAAAAAGAGAAACACATTTCCAATGATCCTGGGTTGATACACAACATGCACCAAAGGGGGGAGAGGAGCTGAGGAACATGGAAGGGAGACTGAGAAAGGGAGATGAAAGAAAAGGATAAAAAAAAAAAAAAACAAGAGGACCAAAAGACAGTGGAAGAGGGGACAGAGGGACAGCAGAGTAAACATCATCTATCACAGCACAGGGGTTCTGCTGGAGCCGGCTGACAGGCTAGAGAGAGAGAGAGGGAGGGAGGGAGGGATGGAGGATGTGGTCTTGCACAGGAGAGAGACCCTCCAGAGCTGATAGAAGTACAAAGTCCTCTGTCTTTAGATCAGATTCTCTTCTCCAGCCTAAAAAACACCAACTGGACATCAGTCCAGTACACATTTCTCTCTATTCTTGACTCTCCCTCTACTACCCTCATCGACTCTCTCCATCATGCCTGATCAAGAATCTCTAATTAAAAGAGGCATGGATTTTCAGACTACAATATTCAGCCTTCAGTCCCTCCCTTTACCATCAGCTCTGTGCGGGCTACAATGCATATAGGGGACATATATAGAGACACTTCCTGAACCAAGGAGATCTAGAGTATAATAACTAGAGAATGCTTTTCATTAGCACTCCTATACATCTCAAAGGTCACTTCTTGGCTATTGCATGATCCCCTGAAAGAAAGTAATTTTAAATCTGCCATCTTTGCTCATGGGTTCCCATAATGCTGTAGATACTATATCTACCAGAAGAGTATGCACATCTTTATGAAAAAGTGATAATAAAAAAAAATGGAATTAAAGCTCCAAATTAAAGGTAGTTCTGGGCAATAGCAATAAGAAGATCATTTTCATATTATGTACAGTATGAATTACCAATATTAAAACAATATACTATTTTGTCTAATTATTAAATTATTAATAAAATATGAAACTAAAATCCACAATTTCAAATGCTGCAAGTGAATTTATGCATCACAACAAATGTAGAGCAAAATGGATATTAATTTTGAGATTTACAAATGATTATATTTAAAGGTGCACTATGCAACTTTCTAACAATTTACAAATAGTTGGAAACATTTGGGATATTGTAAGTACTCAACTGTAAAAAATACATAAGAATGGCCTAGTGGTTTTTGGATATTTTACTGCAAAAATACTACATAGTGCACCTTTAACTGGGTTATTAATTATTAGTGCTTCTAATGCTTACGTTTCAGTGAGGGATGACAACAAAGACAATCTAAAATGTAAAAAACACGCTATATTTACATTTACAATATATTTAAAATAACAACTTAAAATTAATATCTACCCAGCAATGCTTTTTGTTTAAAGTGATAGTTCATCCAAAAATGACAATTAGCCCCATTAGAGGACAATTAGAGGATTTACTCACCCTCAAGTCATCCTAGGTGTATATGACATTCTTCTTTAAGACGTATAAAAGCTGAGTTATATTTAAAAAGTCCTGGCTAATCCAAGCTTTATGGATTATTTGGTGAAGTCCATAAAAATAGATATGTTCGTCAAATAACATGCTCCACACGGCTCCGGGAGGTTAATATAGGCATTCTGAAGCAAATCATTGCATTTGTGTAAGAAAAATATCCATATTTAAAACTTTTTTAATGAAAGTTCCGGCCAATCATCATCCGTGGAAAATTGTGTTCTCGGAGTTCAAGATGCATACACAACGTCTGATGAGTGTACCTGGTAGCGCAAGCCTTTGAACTGCAGAGGCACTTTCAACACTTTTCCCATAAACTGAATACAGAAGGATCGGCCGAAACGTTACTTTATAAAGTTTTAAATATGGCTATTTTTCTTACACAAATGCATCAATTCAATTAATTTATTACCCTCCCGGAGCCGTGTGGAGCACAGTATTTGACAGACAGATGCATTTTTATGGACTTCAAAAACAGAACAACAATCCCTGCCATTATAAAGCTTGGATTACCCAGGATTTATATAACAACATTTATTCGTCTGGAAGAAGAATGTCATATACACCCAAGGATGACTTGAGGGTGAGTAAATCATGGGCTAATTTTCATTTTTGGGTGAACTATCCCTCTAAGCTACACCATCATTTCAATGTCTCTCATAACATCAGTGCTTGTTTTGATTCGGATATCTGCTAACGTAATGTTTCCTAAATAGGATTAAAAAAAATCCCTTTTTGGAGACTATATGCTAGATATATAAATGCAGCGTTAATGATTTAAGATTTAATGTCTTTAGAAAAAATTCATTTAATCAGATGACTTCACTGTGCGTTTTTCAGTGGCAGTACAAGCACTAGTAAATTTGACACTCTGCCTCCAACATTCAGCACATGCTGTATAGCATGTCTATGACAGCGCGTATGTGGGAAACACTCAGATGAACATAGTGTGACTGTGCAGGAACTGAGGCCTGACGCCCAGGCATATCAAAACACTGTACTAACAGAACAAAAGGTCACTAGGGACAGAGAGGCAGGCAGGGGACAGACCAATGTGATGACTTTGTATGCAAGTGTAGCGAGTCCAGTATCTAAACCCATTCAATGAAGTGTGTGGAGTGGCAGCGAGGTCGTGCCGCATGGCTGCAGTTTAATTCCTTTGCATTTTCACCTTCAGACTAAAAGGAAAAGAACATTATGATATGCAACGGAAGAGATACGCTGCTTAGTGATGGGGTAAAAGAGAGAGAGAGAGAGAGAGAGAGAGAGAGAGAGAGAGAGAGAGAGAGAGAGAGAGAGAGAGAGAGAGAGAGAGAGAGAGAGAGAGAGAGAGAGAGAGAGAGAGCATTTGTGCCCTTCTCCATTAATGCCCATGGGCAGATAAGACAGAAGGACAGCGTTAATTAACATGGGCTTGAGAGAGGGACATTTATTTCCTCTGAAAAAGCTGTTCTTAGTTCTCTAAGCCAACATCATTGCCCTGAGGTGAACTCTCTCTGTCCAGATCTTCATCTATGTGGAGACATGTACACACTTTCATCATTCGAAACAACTATGGAACTGAACAGCACAGACAGAGAAGAAACACACAAACTTGCAAAAATCAATAAGAAGTGATAATAACGTACCTCCTGTCCAGAGAGGTAGTATGCAGCCAGAAGCCCTCCAATGAAGCGGATGTTGACCTCAAAGACAGATACTTCTGCATTCTGTAGAAACAAAGGAAAAACGAGAGGGAGTTAGAGCAAAATAGTTTTTGCCTACTTTTTCATGGTCCTTGAATCCCAAAGTATTTCCCATGATTGCATAGTAACATCTTCAATGAGGAAATGAATATGGCATCCTACACTCAGAATAAAAGATACACTGCTGTTACTGGAGCGGTACCCTAAGGTACAAAACCGAAAAGGTACTAATATGCATTCTTAAAGTACTGATATGTACCTTTTAAGGTACTCATATGAGTACTTTAGGGGTGAGTAAGGTACAAAGATGTACCTTTTCACTTTTTTACCTTAGGGTACCGCCCCGGTGACAGCACTGTACCTTTTTTTTGTGAGAGTGTATCAGAGCATGGCAAATGATATCAAATAAAATGATTACAATACAAAACGAATGACACCTGTACAATATCAAACTTATAACTTAAAGTCATTGATATATAACCATTTAAAGGTTTTGCGGTAAGATTTTATGGTTTTGAAAGTCTCCCCAAGGTTGCATTTATTTAATCAAAAGTAATATTGTAAAAATATTATTACAATAAAAAATAAAACATTTAATTTAATTTATTCCTGTGATGGCAAAGATCAATTTTCAGCATCATTACGCCAGTCTTGATGGTCACATGATCCTTCAGAATTCACTCTAGTATGCTGGTTTAGAGCTCAAGAAACTATTATTTTGATTCGTGCTGCTTTATATTTTCGTGGAAAATTGACACATTTTTCAGGATTCTTTGATAAAGTTGAAATGTACGGAGCCTCTAAAGGGACAAGGTTGGAAAAATGAGTGAGCGAAAAAAATATGATATGGAGGAAAAATGATTTGTCGATTGTTTTGCTTTCTTTCGCAAATAGCTCAAAAGGGAGCTCTTTCACACCACAGTCATTTTAAAATAAATATTTTGTAAGATTATGTCTTAACTGTGACTTTTGATCAACTTAATGCATCCTTGTTGAATAAAATCATTAATTTTAAAGTATACATTTATTTAATTTCAAAACAAAACAAAAAACCTTACTTATCCCAAAAGTTTGAATGATAAATAGGTTTTTTGTGTGCAAAATATTCAAATATATATTCAATTTGAGATTACAAGAATAGTATTGCTAAAAACAATCTTTAAGGAGAAAATGAAAGGGATTTTTACTTCCTGAAGGCATGCAGCACTGTCAAATGAACTTCAATTCTACATCAAAGCTGATTAAAAGATCTCTCAGTGAGACAGAAATGAATGCTGGAGCAGAGCCTGTGTGTGTGTTCGTATCATCAACATCCATTTTTGTCAGCTTCAACCTTTATTTAGAGAAAATAACCATGAAGCTGTTTTCCACTCACACAAAGACTGCACCACAAACAGCAGCTTAATACACAAGTACTATATCTTAAAGGTATACAACGGCAAAATAACCAATTCAACCAATGCAGAAGAGAAAAAACAAAACAATCTTAACACTATATATCAATGGCATGGTTGTACTCCAAGCTCCCAAAATCCTGTTTTAGCCGTCTCACAATCCCATAATCCACGGCACCTAAAAACAGCACCTGTGTTGTATACTGCTTATGAAATACAAGCAGGTTTTCCAGTTCTGAACAGAACGCTTCTAAAGCATCTTATATTGACTAGGTTTTACACTAATTTGATAAGACAAGAACATGCTTTAACCAACCCCTTTCACTTAGCATTCATTTAGCATGTCTATTAATTTTGACAAAAGTGAACGTGCACCAGATTAATTCAGATATGACCGTTTCCTGACCAAGGTCCATTAATTCAGTTTTTGGTTTAACAGCTGCGATTAATGCTGATGGCAGGCAGCCTCATCCATCATCACAACAGAAGCAAGGAAAGGGAGAGAGAGAGACAGACATGCATTCTTTCTTCTGCGGAACACAAGCAAAGCTATTTTTAAAAAGGTCTCAGTGTGTTTTTACACATATAATGAATGTCGGTGGGGTTCAATCAGATGTTTCTGACCCCAATGATTTTCATTACTCTAGTCTTCAGCGTCACATGATCCTTTAGAAATCATTCTAATATGCTGATTTGCTGCTCAAGAAACATTTACTGCTACTTTCAATGTTGAAAACAGTTGTGCTGCCATTTCACACACTTCCCTTCCTTGCCCTATGCTCTGCAGTTTATTCCCCTACTCCAAAAAATCCTTCCAGCACCTCCATCCCACTGTGACACGCTGAGCCCTCAACTGCCAGACCCAACGGTCCAAGTGTGAGTCATCCCTTAGAGTGCACATGCTTCGTAAGATACACTTGTCCAAAAGTAACAGTGAGGAGGGGAGAGAGAAGAAATTAGGTCACTGCTCAAAAAGCCAGAAAGATGAACTAAACACACAGAGGAGATTTCAGGCACGGTGAGTCCTTCTAAAAGAAAGGTAGCAGAAGGGAGACCGGAGAAAAATGACACAACAAATCCAGAGAGATGATAAAGCCGAGAAGACAGGTTCTCCATATCTGATGAAGGAGAGGCCGGAAAAACAACTGATAGGGAGAGAAACTGGAGAAATCCCATTAATGGGTTAGAATGTGAATGCAGACGGAGAAGGCGAGCAGGAGACACAGGGCCCCTGGGGCCACTTGCTGGCCCGCTCATTCTCTGACATCTAATTCTAGCTAATTCTGGAGGCAGAGCTCCGGCGGATCGCATTGTTTCCATGGCGCCAGTCTTGTCTCCTGGATACGGTGATGTGTCACATCAACTCTTTTCTCGCCACATGCTTTTCACGTAGTGCCACCACAATCTGATCAAAACCTGAAATATTCACACACGCTGAGGACTGAAGTCTTTGAGGAGTTATGAGGTGGCGAACGACTGTTAATACAGCTGTGTTAGTTGGCTGCCAAAGTATACGGCTTACCACTGTGAAACAACAGCGTCCTGAGATATCACTGCGTCTATAAACAAAAACAGACTCGCTTCGCCCCAAACATGCAAAGACAAGTGCTGTTGGTGATCTTGCGTGAGTCTTGTCCACTTACCACACTGAAATCCAGGTTTTGCTCGATCCAGTCCTGGCCGTCCTTAAACTCGTCATGGAGGCCCATTATGTAAAGGGTATCCAGTGCGTCTACTATAGTGGCCCCCATCTGGGAATTACCTGCGAAGAAATGTGAAATATTTACTGAAAACATATGCACAACACTAATTAAAATGAACGCAAACTTAAAGTTACATAATGAGGCCCATCTGAAGCAAGCTATATTTGCATTAGTGTGAAGCTTAAAGCTCCACTGTGTGATATTTTCCCCCATCTAGCGGTGTAAAGGTATATGACAATCCAGTGAATATTAGTTTCTGTTCCTCTCAATTCCGATTTCGTTTTAACTCCTACGGTGGCCTATTTAGTCCAAGATTAACTTGGCTTCCAGTTTGACCTCGTTCATGACTGCCATCGAGTGTTAAAACGCAAAAAGCAAAGCTTGAATTTACGGGTATGTCCCTCTTTGGCTAATGTACTTTCAAGATGGAGGGGCAACATGGCGACCAGCATTCGAACCCCTCACCCGTATGTATTTTCAATGGTATATTATAAACTTACGAGAATACTTTATTACTTGAAAGAAGTAAATATACATTAATGAGCACATATATTTTTGAAAGAACTAAGTGTTTTTAGCTAAGAATAAACTAAAAAAGTTACACAGTGTAGCTTTAAGGCAGAGCATGTTCAGGGAAAAACAAACCAGTGGATAGACTACAATCAAAAAGTATGGGGACACTGACTGTAATATTCTTAAAGAAATTAATAATTTTATTCAGCAAGGATGCATTAAATTGGATTAAAAAACGACAGTGAAGACATAGAATGTTACAAAATATTTCCATTTCAAATAAATGCTGTTTATTGAGCTTTCTATTCAAAGAATCCTGAAAAAACTGTTACCACAAAATAAGCAGCAACTGTTTTTTAACACTGATAAATAAATATAAGAAATGTTTATTGAGCAGCAAATCACCATATTAGAATGATTTCTGAAGGATCATGTGATGCTGAAGATGGAGAAATGATGCCGAAAATTCAGCTTTGACATCAGAGATATATTACATTTTAAAATGTATTAAAATAATAATTATTATGTGTAATGATATTTCCCAATATTACTGTTTTAATGTATTTTGTTCAAATAAATGCAGCATTGGTGAGCAGAAGAGACTTAAAACAAAACAAACTACTTAACAAAAAGTGTATTAACAAAAACACTAGTTAAAAAAAAAACATTGACTGGTAACGTACACAACTGTGTTTATTTCCAGAGGACATTAGAAGAATAATTATAATAGCATGATGCAAAACACTGAAACGTAACACATTAGGTGTGCTCGACTTGAAGTGGCTTTGCGTGGACTGATGAGTGTACGACATCAAAGTACCGTGAGAGTAATTCGAGAGCAGAGGGATCAGTGTGGTTTGGGAACAGGACCAACTTCTTCATTTGATAAGAGCTGATTCAAATGAAGGATTCAGACATCACTTCTCCAGGAGATTAAGATTTAGCTGAAACTTCTCCTTTAACTTAACATCGCCTTTCTGTTTTAATATTTTCAGAGAGCCTAGTTAAAAGTTCAAGATCAGATTTCAGCATCTCTGCCATCCCGCAAATAAAACTCAAGAATGGAAAACTGTCAAGATATGATGCGTGTCATCTCTCTCTCAGTCTGTAGAACTGCATTATCATCCTCATTATTGTCAGCAACTCTCTAAAATTACCCAGCAGCCCACTTAGCTCTTCTAATCTGTCCGGACTACTGCTTTAGTTTGTCCATTGGCACCCCAGATTGGCCCCAGCACATCACAAACCACATTAACACTTCTATAAGCCCCACTTTTAAATCTCTGTCCTATACGTCATTTAAGACTATAGGGTACAATGGGACTAAAGTCTCCACGGGGTCAACGGCTCTTTTGATTTTATTTTCCACTAAACCACAAGATGGCACAAAAACTTGCTTCAGCACATTCCAAAACATCCGCTTTTCAAGATGCACATGGAAATGTGTCTGATCTTTGATGTGATCACAGGCAGCAGCACAAAGTTGATTCTGCGCTCAATTGATCTAATATTTGATGTTTTTAAAAATTTTGTAGATTTAAGTAGCAAATAAGAAACACTAAAATAATTGAAAATATTGTTAAGGTTTGTCAGTTTTGTTCAAGGTAATTATGCAACAGTATGTAAATTAAATTATGTAAATAGTATTGTATTTGGGTAAAAGGCACCCCCTGCTGTTGGGTCAAAAGGCACCATATTTAACATGATAATAAACAGCCAGCTGACTTTTCCACTTGTTGACATGAGATGGTTAGATTCAGATTGTAAGTATCAAATATTAAGTTGGGTGTCCACCTTAGAGATAATCACAATATTTATAATGAAACCATCATATTTAAAAATAGTAAAAATAACTTATTGTTACTACTGTACATTTATATTGGGATCTCCTTCAATGTCTTCAGAATCTTTACATTTTTAATGATTTTGTTTCTATATATTTCTATATTAACATATTTTAATGACAAATTATTTTATTCATCAAAATAAACAGAAAATAGTTCAATACGTGTGCCACATGCTGGTGAGCCTTTATCCCATGTGTGGGGTAAAATGCCCCCTCAACACCCCATAAATTGAGATTTTTAAATAAATAAACCACTTTTATGATTTATTTTCACACACAATCTGTTGTTCCATAAATGTTCAAAACATATATTTTGTTCTGTATTTCATACACTATAGGAGTAGTGAAAAGCACATCTTTATTAAGGTGTGCCTTTAGCCCAGTACCCTACTTAAATTGACTGCCTTCCTCTTTATCGCCTTTCCATTTTATTTTCTACACCTTTTTATTCCACTTTGGAACCGTCACCAAAGATGTATCAGTCCCTCGTCTGTGAGGTCACCTCAAATAAAATAAATCAAACGAATCCAAGACAGTTAATCAAAGTTAAAAAAACTGGCTGCAAATTCATCCTTTACGCCTCACTTCCATAAATACACACAGACCACCTTGACTAAAATCCACACTCTCTGGCACTCTCCTGGACTGGAAATCAAGCCTCATCATACTGAATAAATCCTGAATGGCATTCACACAAGGCTGGCATTCTGGTGGCCAAACTTTGCTGGTGTAAATCAAATTGGACTCAATAAAGTTACTTGGGGAATTCCAGTGGTAATCAGTCCAGGCTTCTTTCTCTGCTTCCTACAAGCCATCTCTTCATCCCACGCTCCCTCCCTTAGTGTCATCTATGCCATTTTCATTTGGTGACAGATTGCTATCTGTTCTAATATGAACACACGAGTGGCAGTCGGCGTGATTTCATTCTTTGGATTCATCTTTTCTTCAGATTCTCCACTGATTCACCTCAAGAGAGAACCAGTGGAGAGGTTTTGAGTGGTTGAGAGGTTTATTTAGTTAAATTCATGGGTGTGTTTGTGTATTTATTTGTACAAATAGACGAGGAGGAGCTTTACTTTTTCATATCCAATCCAAAGGCTTAAGTCAGAAGGCTTTTCCCCTCTATCTGTCTAGTCGCAAAGGTTTATGTCAAGGGAATGGAGCTGGGGAGAGAGCCAAACCCCATCCACATCTAAAAGTTTAGTGCTCACCATTGCTGCTGCCACTGATTTTCCCTGGACCCTGAACGCAACATCTGCTGTGCTCATCAACAAACTGCTCTGGCTAAGGGTGTGTGGGAGAGAACAGTAGAAAGAAGAGGAAGACTAATGAACAAGACACATTAGACCACACAGATGGAGTTGTTGGAGATTTTTTTATCTTGTGTATGTATGTACAGCACAGTATGTTTGTATGTATGTATGTATGTATGTATGTATGTATGTATGTATGTATGTATGTATGTATGTATATATATATATATATATATATATGTATATATATATATATATATATGTATGTGTATATATATATATATATATATATATATATATATATATATATATATATATATATATATATGTGTGTGTGTGTGTGTGTGTATGTATGTATGTATGTATGTATGTATGTATGTATGTATGTATGTATGTATGTATATATATATATATATATATATATATATTTTTTTTTTTTTTTACTCAAACTTGACTTTTTACCCCTATTTTGAAGTTACTATCCTCTGCCTTTGTATTGTTTGCAAAAATTGAGGAGTCATGCCAAGGCAAAAGGCAGTAACTTTCCTATTATCAATATTTGGTTGCTGAACACCATTTACAAAATCATTATAGTAACACCTGTATAAAATCTAGAGATCATAGCATTTATTTTGGATTATTTAACAATTACTTATAGCTGTCTTCTTTTTACTATCATGTGCTTTGTTTGCATTCTGATGGCATTATTAATACATTAAAAATGACAATACCTCTAGTATAGAGTATCTTCAAATGGTGTGCAGCAAAACTTACAGGTTGACTGCTAGCCTAGGTGACACTGAATTATATAAATAAATACAAGATAAGCCTATTTCTATTGAGTAAACATATTAATTTAATGATGGAATGCAAAGATAACACAGATGAACAAATTTAAAATGCCTGGGATTGGAATAAGTGATAACAAATAGTGCCGATGGTTAATCAAGGGTTAAGCTCGTCTCTCACTAATTTCAATAAGACCACATTGACATGCATTATACGAGCAACGGTTGGATTTAAAATAATAATTCTAAACAAACCAGAGCTGTGTCAATCAAAACATTTGAACATACAACAGCTTTACTATACAGGTATTTATACAGGCAGCAATTTTTGGTAAACAGTACAGCATAGTGTGCATTGATTATTACATCAACCACATTTACAGTGTCATTTTAAAATGGAGAGTGGTGGAGATGCAACATTGTAATGTTATGCTCTTCTTGTATTTAGCCCTGAGATATTCCTTACTATCATAGTCAAATGTGACCGTACACCTTAGCTATTTTTTTAATTAAATAAATGTTATTAAATAAACTATATTTTAGTTTAGTAATATTTATTGAATATTTTGAGGAGATCTTTTGGTACTAAATACTATTTATGCAATAATTATGGCATAAATATGGTCCATTAATGACCACTTAAAATATTTTTCTATTTTTCTAATATTTTTCAACCTCCCTCACTGCCACCACCACACATTGCTTTCGAATCTGTGGGAAACACTGTATAGTACAAAAGGATACAGAAGGCTACACAGCTGAATTGTTTTAACATAGATCTGAATGAAAATCGCCTACCTAAAAGGACGACTTTTAGATTGATGTGAACGCCAAGTAGGAATAATGCTCAGAATGCTTGTGGATTGTTGTGGATTAAACATCTCCGATGACGTTCATTGCCATGAATTTTATCGGGTTTACAAGAAAAGGTAAGATATGGATTTAATTGCGAACTGTTACTACTGATTTTATGAGTGATCGCACGCTGTCACGGCATTCGAGTACACACTGGTGCAACCCCAGATTCTCTGACAGGCTGGCGCTGACTGAATATTTTGCATTATGAAAAGATGTATGACAGTACACAGGCTACAATGTAACTTAAACACGGCAAACTTTAATGGACAGTAAAGCAAAGGCGGAATGCCGTAACTGCATGTTGGCGCAGTAACTTCATTTTGACGCATGGCTAAACAAAGGCAGAGTGCCGTGACTCAATTTGAGCGTTCTAAAACAAAGGCAAGAACTGGTGTTATGGTGTCCTGTCTTGGCTTCTCCTGGACTTTTGGAAGTCAATGTTAAGACAACCCATCCTTTTCGTGAAAAAAAAAACAACGGAATTGACTAACGATAATTAGTCAATGCTAAATAAAAGTATTCACTTGGCAAAAAAAAAAAAAAAAAACACCAACTTTTAAACAGTAGTGTTTAAACAGGCTAAAATATAAAGATCTATATGAAGATTGCAATATTGCCATACCAAATTATTTAGCACTTTTAAATTGCTTCAGATCAGACCTCCAGAAAGCCCTACAATTAAGATCCACAAATCAAGCAGCTCCAATTTCAACCTAAGCATCAGTATGGCACGTATATTGTGGGTTTAAACTAAACACCATAAAGCCTAATTGCATTGTGGCTCTATTCTGTATGCAGCATCTCTCTCAAGGAATGTTTTATGATCACCGACTTGTACTCCATAAAGTGAATTGAGACTGAGCACAAAACAAAATAAAAAAAATAAAAATTCCAGAGCAATTTTCACAAATCAGCCAGGAGGCCGAAAGCAATGCTGAACTCTAGAAAGGAGTCAATTGTTTAGCTGGTGAACACAGTTGCTGTTTAGATGCATCTTGATATGAGTAATCAGAAATGAAAGGTTTTAGCGTTTTGAGGGGTCAAGTCATCATGCTCCTGGTGTGTCAGCGCGTGATGAAACTATTACTGACAAATGCTGGGAGTATACAGATGTAGAAAGGCTAAAAGGCACATCTGAATGCCATGTTTACGTAACATCCTTTTGGTGGAAGAAATAAAAATGTCATTTGAAGTAGTGGTATTATTTATAAATATCCTATTTTCCAATTTATTGCTCAGTTTTTAACAAGAAGTAAGCGTAATAGTGATCAAATATTTGATTGGTTGTTTCTAAAACTCCCTTGAATTTATTCTAAACGTGGCATTATGATTTTTTTAAAGCCTGTCTTCATTAAAAAAAAAAAAAAAAAAAAAAAAGAAGCTACCCAGCATTGCCTTCAGTGTCAAAGGTTCATCATAACATTGCGGCATGTGTGTTAAGTATTGCAGACTATTTCATGATGGACAACTTGCCTTTTCCCCCAAGACACTTAACTTCGCTGATGCTCTTGAAATGAAAATCCAACATTAATTTCAAGCTCCAGTGCAGTTAACGCTAAGGATATTAGATGAACCTTTTAAGGTCACAAACTTATTTCTGCATTTCCTCCCCCCGAGAAATCTGAGAAGCACAAGGAGAACGCATCTGAAGCAGAACATGAAACGTACTGTATATTCTGACCAGACAAATCGCTGCACTGTCAGAAGTGATCGCCTTCAATCATTAGACTGGCCCACTAGCGCTCATGTCCACACACACACACACACACACACACACACACACACACACACACACACACACACACACACACACACACACACACACACACACACACACACACACACACACACACACACACACACACACACACACACACACACACACACACACACACACACACACACACACACACACACACACACACACACACACACACACACACACGTGCTGTCTGGGGGCGTGTACATTTGCTGGAAGCATTCGGCTGCGTTTTTCCATCATTTCTGCATTTACTTTTATTTCGTACAGTCTTAGCCATTACTTATCCGTACAGGCTCAGATTGCAAACCCACTAGAGTGTGACTGGAAATGTGGGTGCCGCAAATGAAACTACAGGCTCTGCAGATCTTAGCTGGTGGAAAGTAGCAGCAGGATTCTGTAAATATTGAGAGAACGCAATACTGGAAAGCTTGAGTGTGCGTACTGTGAATCTGCCATGGTTGAGGAATTCTTTTGAAGTTTGGTTTATTGGAAATGAAAACAAAATCACATATATTTGAGCTGTGCGGTTTCCTGAGGATTCTTTCGTCTTGTATTAATCCATTCCAATTTTCAGTTGTGATTTAAAATTACAGTGCTTAATACCACCCGCCTCAATTTTCCAAGACGTAGAAGAAAAATGTCACGCACTGATATTAAAAGAAAAGTTCACTGAAAATCATGTTTAGGACCTCACCCCAATTAAGTGTGTCAGGGAAAGAACAAAATAACGTTTGCCTCATCAAGTATCACGGTCACCAGTAAAGCTAATGAACAGCTCACGGTCCAGTTACATTATGAAATCTGCTGCAATACAGTAAAATGCTAAAGATTACTATAAGCTAGCGGTGCTTCACATACATTTTGTGGACACATACACCAAGTTTTGAAATTGTTTTTGTGTTTTAATGTTTTCTTATGCCAAATAGCAGTGAAAACAGTAATATGAAATATTACAATTACATTTTTTTTTATTGATGTATTGTAAAAGTTTTTTTTTTTTTTTTTTAATTATAACTCTTATGGTAAAGATAATTTTTCAGCATCATTACTCCAGACTTCAGTGTCACATGATCCTAACAAAATCATTCTAATATGCTGATTTGCTGCTCTAGAAACCTTTATTTTTTTGTATTTTTTTGTAGAAACATTTGCCAAGATTCTTTGATGGATATAAAGTTTAAAAGAACAGCATTTATTTTAAAATAGGACTTTTTTTGCAACAATGTAAAAGTCTTTCCTCTTCACTTTTGATCAATTGAATGGATAAAAAAAAAACTAAAAACAATAACATTTTGGATGTATATATATGTGTGTGTGTGTGTGTGTGTGTGTGTGTGTGTGTGTGTGTGTGTGTGTGTGTGTGTGTGTGTGTGTGTGTGTGTGTGTGTGTGTGTGTGTGTGTGTGTGTGTGTGTGTGTAATTACTACCCAATCTCGTAGATGGCAAAATGGCAAAGAATAAAAAAACAACAACTACAGAATAAAACTGAAATAATGACCATCCCTCTCCATTTGATGGTATATGTTTTTCTTTATAAAGCTGGGTGCAGAGTGTTTTCTTTTTTCAGTAGTTGTTGACTGTTGCTTGTTAGGTTGTGTGAAGAGGCATCTTGGGTAAAAGCAAAGGCAGACAGTCCGACATCAATGGCCTTTTATGCAAGACAGTAAGCTATACATCATAGCTAAGATTTTCATATCTGACAGTGTAGACTGGCCATTTAAAATCAGCAGACCACAGCTACCCGTCGGTCCTCATTTACATTACATGTCAAACTGAAATAATACTGCACAAACTCAAGCAAGTCCTTGCACTAATGACGGAGGTCTAAAGCCTGGCCTGGAGTCAGATGTGGCAGGGCAAAAGTGGTCTGCTGGTTCTTTACGAGACAGCTGCCAGAACAGTCACACAGGATTGTGAGCCACAATTAAGGACACAGTACTTCAAAGGTCATCAAATTGCATAAATTGCTTTGGCACTAATGGCTCGTTTCCACCGAGCGGCACAGTTCAGTACGGTACGCAATTTTGTTTCCATTGTCAGAAGTTGTGAATGGTATCCTAATTCTGAACTGTACCGATACCACTTTTTTGGCACCCTTCCATTGGGGTACCTAGCACATTAGTCAGGCACTAAAGTGTTAAGCCAGACTTACTGCAGAAAATTGAATGGTTGACAAGAGAATCGTCACGTGTGCTTTTTCAGCTGTGTTTTTCCTTGCAGCCTGAAACATTCGCTCAAAACAAAGCGAAAGTTGTCATCTTGTGACAACAGCCACATTCCGAGAAGCAAGAACAAGATCTTTTGTATGTCGTTCATTGTTGTTTACTGTGTCACTTTCTTCTGTGCTCGAGAATGGTGCAGATCGCTAACCACACCTATTGTAAGCATACTGTTGCCGTGGAAACGCAAGCCAGAACAGGGTTTACGGTCCCGTATCGTATCGTACTGAACCGTACCGCTCGGTGTGAGCCATTAAAGGGTTACTTCAGCGATTAGCATATGGCTTTGTATCAGTAGAAACCCTGGAGTATATTCAAATGATTGTGCTCCCCCCCTCATATCCCCCTGAGATGAGAGATTTATGCATGTTATTTCTGGAAAATTCCTCCCGTGACGCAAATTGACGATATTTGCGTCATCTTTGAAATGTTTGGCCAGAGGCTAAAGACTACAGCCAGCAGAGGGAGCTATTTCCTCATGTTTTCAACTTGCGTATGGGGGATGGAAGATCACACTCACAGCTCAGCTCACAGCTCAGCTCGCAGCTGCAGGCATTAATTTAAACGAATGCTAAGCAATGTAAGTGTTTTAACTTCTCAAATTAATTTCTATGAAAGTTAAGCTTCCAAAGGCATGAACTGAAAACGCGCCAGACTGAACACACACTGTGAATGTATGCCGCGAATGTGGTCGCGATTACCTCAGCTCTCATCACGAGAGCTCATCAGCTCATTTATGATGTTAAATGTAATCTGACTCCTAATCTGAGTTATTGCTGTGAGACTCACAGGGCAACGAAGCATTCTGGGAATTGGAGTCTTTCATCCCCATGAGACAAAAATCAATTTTCTGTCTTTTCTCAGTCTAGAAAGCACCAAATTCAAAAATAATTTCAAATTTCTACTATATTAATGACCCAGTTTAAATACAGATTCATCTTTCCAGCGCTGAAGTACCCCTTTAATGAGAATCTTATGCTAAGAGTTACAAGATAATTTTCCTCCATGACCAAAATATATTTTACAACTTCGCTCAAGTCTAAAAAATAAAAAAATAAAAAAAATAAAAAAAAGTTTCAAGGCAATTTATTGGCCTCCAAAAGAGTCTTTTACACTTTGATGCAATAATAATACAAAAATCATTCGGAAATTTTGTGTCTGGCTGCAACTTGAGGAAGAGTTTGAAGGCACTATGTGCTCTTTTCACAATGTAACACACACACACACACACACGTACAGGTGCTCTGGTCAAAATAACCCATCGACACTCAAGTCACGTACATTCAGCTCTCAAGGGCACACTAGTGTCTGTCTGTCTCTCATGATCTCTTAATGAATAACTGCACAGACATTTCAACAGCTTATTTCCATCACAGTGTCTCCTTTTTCGCCAAATCTCTGCCTCCCTCCTGCGATCTTCTATCTCTGCTCCGTATGTAATTTTGTGTTTGCTGTGTGCTGTGCTTGCTGTCAGTCACCGGTAAGTGGCTGATGAATATTTACTGAGTCACAGCACTTTGATGAATAGCTGTAGTTGTGATGCCGAGGGAGAGGAGTGATCCCTGTTTCTCAGACACACAGACTCTTGCACCATTTTAATGCTGCAGAGACTCATGGGGCACGGCAATCTGCATGTAGTGCGGCAAGGACAGGGTCGGTATCATGTTAGAGAGTAACCGACTAAAAAAACAAACAATGTCACTGACTTAACTAAATTTTTCAGTGGAAACACTGCAGCTCAGCTATTTTAAAACCAGAGAAGCTCTTCCAGTTAACAGCAATTAGTTGCATGAGAAAAATAATCATAATAATTTGAGTCACTGCGCTCATGCCTGCAATTTTTAAATACTATTATTATATGCCTTCTATCAAATAGGGCCATTTATGAGTATGTTTTGATTCAGCTCAAGCTTCCCCAACACTGGTATGTTATGACTTTTGTTCCACTTTTTCTCCTTCTCAAACTCCATTTTCCATTTCTTTTCCAACTCTTTTTAGTGGTTTGTTTCTAGGTCTCCTTCAACATGTCAAGGGCTTGCGTGCATTCCTGGTGGACTGCACAGAACGTGCGATTTCCCACCTGCGCTTGGCATCTTCTCATCTATTAAAAGTTAAATCCCAGCAGAACCCTGGCAGAGCGGGAAAAGCAGCAGGAATTGAGCTTGAATCAGTCAGTCAGTTGGGAGGGATTGCAGCATTTTCTTTCTGTGCCAGCTGGAAACGTGCTAACTCAAAGTAAGCCTTGTAACACTAAAAAGAGAACAGTAAATAAATACAAGTCACTTCAGAACAGTACTGTGGGCTTCCCTCTGCATATTTTCAAAAACAAATTGTTGGAAGTTTGAACATCTATATATTGTCAATAGGTCTCAAACAAAAACCCTGTAACATTAGGGTTTCCTGACAGATAAATCTAGATAAACTAGTCAATGACAGTAATTTAGGCGACCACCAAGACCTATTCATACTGCAAGCAATCTTGCCTTAAAAGCATTGGAAAGGACTATGAATCTCCTTGAATTTGCAGATGGTGGTACTCAGAAATGCTCCATGAAAGCAGACACAATGCTAGATGTGTAGGCTATACACACACTCGCATGATTTATTGCACTATGCCTCGCGTGAACGCATACAGCCCTACATTTTGCGCATGCTAATTTACGCAGGGTGAGTTCTGTTCTCAAAGAATTCATCAACTCAATCTCAGCGCTGGCATGACCTAACTTATTGAATGCGTTTGCTATCTGCAGGAAGTGGTGTATTGGCTGAGGACGCGAAGTGAAAATACAATTAGCCTGTTTTATGCAGCTGTACTAAGTACTGTAGTGAAGTTTTCCAGGTATTTCAAAACAGCACAGCACCCACATGCATATAACTTGTGTATATAATATTTAAAGGTGCACTATGTAGTATTTTTGCAGTAAAATAGCCAAAAAAACACTAGGCCAGTCAGTGGTATATATTTAGTTAATTTGAGTTCTTACAATATCCCAAATGTTTCCAACTATTTGTAAACGGTGAGAAAATTGCTATTTTAACAAAGGAGCCAGGACGTCTGAGGGAGTCGCCTGTCAACTGCGTCATATCTACGTTACCATCGGTTTCCGGTTTTATTTGACAGAAATGCTTTACTCTTAGCAGTGTGAACAAGCGTCACAGCAGCCGCCGAGCAAACGCACATAGTAACGTCATGACATCCTTTTGTCATGACGGTAGACAGAGCTGCGTTACCTCATACTCATGACCGGAAAAGCAGAAATGGCGCCCGCGACTGTCCCGTCATAATAAAAGTCCTGCAAGCTGTTTGAGTAATAATCGCGCCAGCGGCCTTGCTCAGCTTCACAACACTCGGTCCTGCTCTGCTTCATTCTACAGTAATGTTAATAATCACATCTATGAACATGATTTCTGCTCGAGTCCTATCCCGATTCTTTCCCACCGGCTGTGAGGTGAAGAGCATGTTCCAAGATTCTGAGCTCAAACTTGGCATCATCAAACTATGCCTTTGTTTTGAATAGGTGCCCTCTTGCAGACGGAAAAGTTAAGCCAGGTGTACTTGGCATTAATTGAGGAATATATACACATACACTGCCGATCAAAACGTTTTTGATCAGTAAGTAAAAAAAAATAGTATTAATAATATTTCACAATATTACTGGATTGTTGTATTTTTAATCAAATAAATGCAGCCTTGGTGAGCATAAGAGATGTCTTCTAAAAATATTAAAAATCGTACAGATCAAAAACATTTGATTATAAATATACACATTAAAAATATACACATACATGTATGCCACTGTATTTATTTTTACTGATTACATTTGTATTTTATACATGCATATTTCTCTCCACAAAATGAACAAATTCCCTCTTCAAGTAGTCACACATTTCAGCGATTTAATAAGCCTTAGCTATAAAAGTTACATCTGCACTGTTCGCAGAAAAGAGGCCATTTGAACACAGACGGTTGAATGCATTACAGGCTTTACCAGAAATGTGTCAAAGTGAGACATTTAAGGGAAAAACGCATGACTAAGTGTCTAGCACTGTGCATGCATCAGCGTTTAGCACATGCTTGGGATGTATTCGCGCACAACTGGCATACTTTGCACGCAGATGAGAAAAGCCTAAACCCCAGTGTTAAACTGCTTTGTCTCTGCATTGCAGGAGAGAGCGGTGCTTGCCACCTGCCTGAGCCGAGCCGAGCCGCGCCGCAGTCGCCCCTCTGCAGCCGTATATGAAGTCACCACGGAGAAGACAACATGCCTCAGGTCTCATCCCCACCACTCATTACATCATTACCAGCACAGTGGGTCATGAACTGATAGATCTCTAGACAAAACCCATACACACATGCGCCACGAGCACTAAACTCACATGCTGAGAAGCTTGTGTATACTTCCCCATGTACTCCACAGTCAAACAGAAAATCACACGCATCATTAAGAAAATATTAACCACCTAGGGAACGCAATTTGTTGGGCAGTACCGAGATGCGCATATAATTGGAGATTTCGGCGAGGCTGGTGGCTGATGGGAATTAAGCAAATGAGGTCATAAATACCAAAAATGAATGGAAAAGTCAAAAGCACCATCCGACTAAGGCCATATTCTCTCGTTCTAATCCCTTGTCTTGACACAACTCCCTTAGTCATCCATTTCCCTCCTCTTCCTTTCATTATCATTGTCTGCACCTCCACAACCTGAATATGATTCTGCATGTGTATGATGCTCAGAAGGTCATTGATATCCTGGAAATATAATTTAATACTAAAGCTGTTATTTTCCAGCCTGTAATATTGTTATAGTAAATACATTATTAGAGCATTACGTTATGCTCAGCTCTGAAATATTTCATCTGCGACATTTGCTCTTCGCAAATAGCATCTTACAAATCCCAAACAGCTGTAATTGTCATGGCAATTCACTGTACAACTCACTGTTGTTGATAATTCAACAACATTACCAAAGCACCGATAGCAATATAAATGCCCTCAGTTCAATGGCTTTGTTTACTAAATATTTAATTAATTATATACAATATTTGCTGAGTCCAACTGCGATTATATTTATTTCACTAGCACGAATGACTGAGTGAATGATAACAATGATAACTTTTAAACTATTAAAGACCTACTGTGAGCTACAAGGTTGTTTGGTTTGTTGTTAAAGCCATCAGTCTGTATTAGTTCAGCTATTTTCTTAAATAAATGTGGAATACCATAAACAACATTACTCATAATTCTGCAAAAAAACTCCACTAATGGGACAAATCGCAACAAGCTAGTGCCTACTCGTCTTAAGATTAATTAATTACGGGACTTTAACGCGTTAATTAGGATTAACTATGCAAAAAATAAATACATTTTTTTAACCACACTTATTTTTGCACTGCAGAACGTTTTTCAATGAATGTGTTTCGACGGACCGATTATACTGCAACACCAACTAGCGTAGCGTTCATAAGTCACGACAACAATGAACATGAACGAAGAAGCTGATGAGACCACTTTGCTTGGCCCCGTGGATGGGAAATTTTGTTTTAAAAACGAAAGGATTTAAGCGTCGACAAGAGCATGGTTGTGTGCAACCTATACAACAAGGAATTTGCGTATCACCGCCGCACATCGAGCCTCAAATATCACAAATATGCTTTTGCTACACTTAATGGCAAACATTGCACTGGTCTGCTGGACTGAAATAAATAAACAATATTTTGTTGATTAAGCTTATGCATTCAGTCATTTCATAAGCTTCAGTGTATTCAGTCAATGGTATAATAAAAATCCATGTGAAAAATTACTTCTCACTGTTCTCAGGTCAAATATTTATATGCAATTAAAATGCGATTAATTTCAATTAATTAATTACAAAGCCTCTAATTAATTAGATTAATTTTTGTAATCGAGTGTATATATATACACACACACAGACACACACAATTCCCAGAATGCTTCGCTCCCTATGAGGCCATTGCCAAAGCCACCTACTAGATTACTGGATAACTTTCCCACCGCGACCACGTTCATAAAATCAGTTCAGTAAGAGAATAGACACTACTATTAAAAACTGAGCGTATCTGTTCAATATAATGTGATTTAGCTGCTGAGGGAGTGTCAGCACAAGCACAGGAGTCAGATTACATTCACCATGATGAATGAGCTGAATGAGCTCTCGTGATGAGAGCTGAGGTAAACGCGACTGCGCTCGAGGCATACATTCACAGTGTGTGTTCAGTCTGGCGCGGTTTCAGTTCATGCCTTTGGAAGCTTAACTTTCTTAGAAATTAATTTGAGAAGTTGAAACACTCACTTAGCTCCACCGGCCGCACATGAATGTGCGTGAATACAGCTGCAGCTGTTAGCTGAGTGCTGTGAGTGCGATCTTCCATCCCCCATGCGCGGTTGAAAACCTGTGGAAATGGCTCCTTCTGCTGGCTGTAGTCTTTAGCCTCTGGCCAAAAATTCCTCAGATGACGCAAATTGACGATATTTGAGTCATTGGAGGAGATTTTCCAGAAATAAAATGCATAAAACTCGATATGAGGAGGGGGGAGAGAGACAATCTTTTGAATATACTCCAGGGTTTCTACTGATACAAAGCCATATGCTAATCACTGAAGTAACCCTTCAAGCTATTTTTATTTTAATACATCTCTTTATAGGCCCTATCGGTTGCACGAGGGGAAACTTAAACTTTTCCTTCCACTTAAGAAAAGTTGTAGGCGAGAAGGGTCGTGCACTTTTAAACACTTTTTAATTTAATATATATCTTTACATAAATATTATTTTCTACTTTAAAAAAAAAGATGATTTGTATCGCATGTCAAAACGCCAAACTGCTGAAATCACGTGACATTGACGATCCATCACATTATACTCCACACATTATACTCCATCATGTTTATTGCAGTCTCAAAACTCTGGCCAGTTGATAATACCTAGAATATCTTAATCAACTGCAGGCGGTCGATCCTTTTCCTACTAAGCACCTAAACTCTGGAATAGTCTTCCTAGTATTGTTTGGGAAGCAGACACACTCTGTCAGTTTAAATCTAGACTTAAAATGCATTTCTTTACAATGGCATACACATAGAACATTTTTAACGTTCATAATTCAAATTAATTGACTGATTGTTAGACTGCATTAACTAGGTCAGCCAGAACTGGGAACACTTCCCATAACACCTGATGTACTCGTTACATCATAAAAAGAGTGGCATCTACGCTAATGTTAGTCTCTCTGTTTATCCCGAGGTTTATCCCGTATCCGGGCTGTGTCCAGATCAGATGGTGGAGTGTCTGCTGAGACCGTGTCAATTGGTGTCTCCTCTGAATTTGCCTCACCGGCACGTCATGCTCAAAAAACCCGCCTCCGGCGCAATAACTCCGATCTTTCAAGTATTCATATTCTTGTGTAATCGACGCACCATCCAAAATAAACCTGTCTATTGCGTGATACCCTGAAATTTGTAATATTCTGATCTAATATGATTTCTGATCTGTAAGGTTGCCAGAATAATAATCATACACGGTGTGTTAATAGGCCAGAGGAGAACTGGCACCCCGACTGAGTCTGGTTTCTCCCAAGGTTTATTTTTCTCCATCATGTCCTGATGGAGTTTTGGTTCCTTGCCACTGTCGCCTTTGGCTAGGCTTGCTCAGTTGGGGACACTTAAATTATGATCAAGTTATTCAACTAATTATACAAATAAAATTTATAAATTAGGTTTTATTTAATTTTATAAACTAGAATACTGATCTGAAACATTTGTCGCTATATGATAAATTAAAATAAGCTGATAACATCACTGTTTTCTCCAGAACGACTGTACAGCCAAATCTAATTTTGTTGCAATATTGTCCTGTTGGGGACTGTGAAGTTGCTTTGACACAATTGTGATTGTAAAAGCGCTATATAAATAAAGTTGATTGATTGATTGATTGATCTGAATACGCTGATTCATAAACATTTGAATCTTTGTTTTGAATTTGGCCCATCACTATATGAGTCGTTATTTAGTTTTGTTTTGCGCACAAAAACTATTCTCGTCACTTCTTAAAATGATTTTAGAGCCACTGTAGCGAGATAGACTTTTTAACGACGTCTTTAGTGCCCTTTATGGGTCTTGAGAGGGGAAATGACATTGGTGTCAATGGAGGCCTGTCTGAGCCATTGGAATTTAACAAAAATAACAAAAAAGGTTTTACGGGTGTCGAACAACATTAGGGTAAGTAATTATTGACAGAATTTTTGTTTGAACTAACCCTTTAAGAAGAGCTGTGCACTTTTAACCACATTATTTTAAAAGCCTATGTCTATTTACATATTTTTTTATACTTAAAAACACAAATTTTGTAGCCTAGAAATCTAGACGCACCCTAGCGGCAGCACATTTTAACTGCCCGCGAGTGTCGTCTAGGAACTCTCAATACCCTTCTGAGCTGTATTCCCCTCACTCTGGACGGGCCAATCAAATCGTGTATAGAGTCGGCGAGCGGGGCCATAATGACGACGGCCGAGTTGCGTTTGCGTACTTCTAGTAAACACAGAAACTGGCGAATGGCGGCGGTCTTTCGAATCAGCTTTGACTGCGACTCTGGAAGACTTGGAGTTAAGCTTTTCTCTGAGAAAAGAACAAAGAACGGCACTGGAGTCATTCTTAAAAAGGGAAGATGTGTTCGAAGTTTAGCCGACCGGATACGGCGAATGTTTAATCTATCAATAAGCTCTGTTTCACCTTCGTTGCTCTGGTTGGTGTAGCGCTATCCTATCGCGTGCAGAGGGAGTTTGAAAGACAACCGTTTATCCCGCCCCTCGGATTGAGCCCTGTCAATGGTGAGTTTCCAGACCAAACAACTTGATGTGGGTCTGGCTTGTCAGGCTAATAATTTTGTTATTTTTCTGATGAATTACTCATCCGTGCTTCCAATAGGTTGCGTGCACTTTTCTCAATCCATTATAGAGATGTCACAGTTTGATTTTTAAACGGTCGTTCATGTAGCCTAGTTCATATGACCAGTTTGCAATATTTCAACAACATAGTTTATTTTGAAGCCTATGCTGTTTTGTCGTACAAAATAAAATATTTTAAGTTAAATGCAGAGTAGACAATATAAAAAAGACAAGTTAATATTGTGTAGATCAATATTTGTGTAGCCTACCTAACAGTATTTTCACAGACGTCACATCTCCCATAGACTACAGTAGCCTATTTAAAATTAAATATATATGCACCAGTTATATTCTTAATTTAACTTACAGAGCTTTACCTGCAAAGTGTTTAGGTTAACTATAGAAGAGACCTGGAAGACCACTCGCAAGACTCGCAACGGGGCGCGGGGCATCAGGATGGTTGTGCTCCATCGGGATCAGCACAACCCTACTGTACATTACGATGAACTTAAATGCACATTAAGTGAAAGGCACTTAGAAGATTATACACACTAATTTTCCCCTGGCCTTAATTTGAGACCGGCCTTTATTTGTTTGTGCTGACCATGCCCCCGGCCACTATCAGAGGCAATTCTTTGACTACAGGCTTTTATTTGAGGAATTACGGATATGATATAAATATAAAATCAATATTTAAATAAAAATTTCTCAATTTTTATTTTGATTATGTGTGATTCATTGCTTCTTGGGACTGTAATTCCTTCCCTCATTAAAGCCTTTAAGTACGACTTTGTACCTTTGTCTGATTGTTAAATACAAGAAATCAGAAAAGGTTCTATAAAAACCTGGAGGAGAGAAACACAAATTACCAGTTATTCAACCCACCTCTAACCTAACATTAGAGGCTCTAGATGCCGAAACACCAGCAAGTGACCAAAATCACTGAGTGTGAATACGGCTTAAGCCAGTCAGGGAAAACTCTCATTTTATAACACGGCTCCTTGTGGATTGTGCTCTTTTATTCCTGGGAACAGATATGCGGGACAAAAACAACCCGGTTATGGACAATGGTCTGAGCACCAGAGTAACGGCAAGTGTCCTCTGCTGATTATCTGCAGGCTGGTCGGTATTGATTAACCAGAGCACTGATTAAAGACTAAGTAGTCTGAATGCTCTGCCTCTTATCAGCCAGCATACGCATTCTGACCTCAGCTAGCCCTGCTGTTGCTATGGCAACAACACTGGACGTCTGGATGACGGAGAACACAATGACCCGTTTCCAGCTGCGGGTCTGGAGGGCTGTGCCCAGGCTAAAACTGTCTGGATTCTGCCTTCCTGCTCTCTCTCTCTCTTCACACATCAGCACAGGATAAGACAACTTCCTGCTCAATGTGTGAAGGGTTCAAACCGAGGCTAAGCTTAATGAGTTCCTTCAGCCATAGCATGGTGGAAAGAAATGCAAACAAAGCTTGACCATTTAGGAAAATAAAAACCTCTAGGTTTCCATTGTCTGCTGAAAACCTATAATGGCGTAATCTTTAAAAATGCTGCATTCAGCCTGTTGGGTTCACTTTTTTTGGATTATTTTTGTTATTTTACTCAGGTGCTGGAAGCTTTTGAGTAACTCAGCTACTGGTAAATTTAACTGACAATACGCCTGGTAAATGTAACCCAATGGTGGGTATGAGCGAACCAGTTAAAACCGGATACATTTGTCAACAGATGCTTTGTGTTCTGTTCTGAGAGAAAATGTCCATAGGGGAACTTTCCTGAATTAATTTAAGGTTTGTATTACATTGTTTATCTCACAGATTATTACTGTAGAAAAACGCTTGAAGTATCACATTATAACTTGTTTATTTGCATGTCCGTCACAGCTAACATCTGCTCGGAACGCTAGCCTTCTACGCAGAATATACCAGATCTACACAAATGACACGGCACCATATGGAAGCTTGACCTCCTGCCAAACGAATGGCACAACTAGGGCTGGCATACAACGTGACATCACTGTCATTTCATGTAACAAAGCTGCAATGCGTATTCAGATATGTAAGACTGCATTATGGTTTAATATTAATAGCTTCAATATTAGGTTGTGTGACCCAGAACAATGTCAAACAATAATCTGGTTTAATGTATAAATCCCAACAAGCTGGGTCAACATAATCCAAAACGCATCACAATTTTCAACAAAAATATTAAGATACACAACTGTTTTTTAATTAAGATTTCAACATAGATGAGAAATGTTTCTTGAGCACTAAATCAGCATATTAGAATGATTTCTGAAGGATCATGTGAGGCTGCAAGACTGGGGTAATGATGCTGAAAATTCCACTTTGACTTCACGGGAATAAATTGCATTTTATAATATAAAAGATTATTTTAAATTAGGGGTGGGTGATATGACAAATATCATACCATTTATTTTCAGACTGGATCATGAGCCACAAACTTTTGTTGTTTTTAAAAACTATATAATATCTTATTATTTTATCTTTTTTTGTATTAAAAATAAGAACAAAGAAGCAAATTACAGGACAAATACTATATAAGATACAAATGAAAAAGTGTTTTAATATTTTCAGCTACAGTAGCTATATTTAAAATTAGCATAAAAGCAAGAAATTAAATCTAAAATTAAAACACTATATAGACTTCACTTAATTAATTAAAAATACACTGATTCTTAAAGCTACTGATATTTGGTCAAGAGCAGCGAGTGATTTTCTCTTTGTATTTTGTTGTTTGGTTAACAGTAATGACAGAGTAGCGGGTATATTAGGCTGCTGTCACTAAGATCAATTGCACAGATCTAACTGATCTATGCTGACACACATCCAAACGATTTACATTCACTTATGATATAAATGACAGTTTATGTAAACTGTGTGTATTTAATAGATTAAATGCAATAAGACACAAAACAGAAATTAGCTTGGTATTAGCTTATAGTGTGCATGCGCTTCAGGAGTATACGCTCAGAAAATCTGCATGTGACTGAGGCTTTAAAACACATTTAAATAATAAACTTTTGTGATGACAAAGAACTACAATGTCACGTGAGTGTAACTGTATTTACTGGGATATACTGTACACACAACATTAACGTTTGCTTAACATTTTATGTGAAAGTACACTGTGTTGCACATTATGTTGGGATGGTGGTGCCAGAACTTTACCTGACTATGATCTCTCTTCAAAAGGCAGATTGTCATTTAAAAGACATTTTAATCGTTTATACCGTAATTTAACATATATAAAATACGTATAATAATGCGTAATTTACATACAATTTACATACAATTTATATACAATATTAGCCTCTTGTCTTTTTTACATATAACCTATAAACCAAAATTTATATCATAATATCGTACAACTCTATTTTAAATTGTAATAATATTTTACATTACTGTTTTTACTGTATTTTTTTATCAAATACATGCAGCTTTGATGAGCATAAGAGACTTAAAAAATGGCAAAAAATATATTTACAGACGACAAAGTTTTGAATGGTAGTGTAAATCAACTTTATATCAAACATTAAATCATAATACATCAGAAACCGAGCAGCAGGCACTCGCTCCTCAGTGTGAGCACTTGTTTACGTGTGCTTATTTTTAAAATTATGTTATCGCATGCGTAAAGGTGGCAGTTGGGTTATGCAATCTGACCCTGGGGTCCGGTCTGAGAATATTCCCCGCAAACAGGGTGTTTGTTTGCAGATCAAAATTCATACCGTCAGCGATCTGTCCAGACAGTGCCAACTAGCAGCAGAGTCTTTGGCTTTTATGGGTCAAATGTTTTTACACACACACACACACACACAAAGAAAATCAATGGATGTCGATTGGAGGATCGATATGGGTAAGTCCCTTTCCCACCGCAACAGTAAGCCACTGGAATGTTCAGAGTCCTTTTGACCAACACATCAGATGTACAGTCAAGAGGTCAAAGCTCTAGTGTGAAAAAGTTAAACTGAACAGTATTCTTAAACAAGGTTTAAACACGAAAGGTAATGCATTCTAAGACCGTGTCAATTGAACATTTCTTGGGGTCTACTGCAATGTCACTTGTGTCTTTAAAGGTTCGCCCTAAAATGAAAAGTTGTGGTTTTGGATCCCACTGAATTTTCGCTGTATGGACAGAAAGTTAAAATGTCATCTTTTGTGTCCGTTTAGTATGACACGAAGGTGAGTATAATAATAATAAAATAGTACAATAAAAAGTTCAGATTCACCTCACAAATGTTAAGGATGTTGCATTTCGTGCTTCATGTTTTTGTGAATTTTGTATATTGTCCCTCGGCTTTGTCTGCAAAATTGCAATGATTTAGCTAAAGGCTGAATGTTTGCACCAACATTTGAGTTTTAAAGTCATGTCCACCAAGCACATGTTAGGTAAATTAACGATAAATGAACTGACAGATACTCAACAAATTGGATAAAAACTATAACCTTTTCTTGCACAAACTATCATAATCCTCACAAAAGCCTTTGCGGATTATGTGTAATAATGGGAACGTCGCTCACAGAAAACAGAATAAAGTGCAACAGTAATTGTTTTGACATTTATTGTTGAAGGTGCTGGATGTGTTACAAAAGCAGTGCTTTGACAGAGTAGCTGCAGTATTTTAAAGGAGATGAATTTAGAAACAATCCTTTGCAGAGCGTTTCAGCTATCTTTGAAAAGTTTTAGTGGTCAATAAAAGCAACGAGACAAGCTGAGTTTTAGCATGCTGGCTTCATCTATGTTTCTCAAATCACTACAGCTTAAAATATTACAGCTAAACTACTAAGAAAAAAAGTCGAAATAAAACTCGCTCCACTAACCAATTATTTAGTTGAACGATCCATCCAAACCCCACACGTAACCCCCCCACCCAACATGCTGTCAGATTGATAAAATACATCAGCTAATATCATAGACGTTGGGTGGGCATTTTAAATTCAGTCAACAGAATCTGACATTATGAAACTGTCAGCAGTAACAGCTCACTCATTAATAATGGCTCTATATATAGTTTAGGCAGCTTTTCTATTGCAGGCATGCCAAAAAAAACAAAAAACCTAAACAAGCTAGTCTTTTTATATGTAAATATTATATTAAGTATATTATTCACTGTATATTATATACATACTATGGGGCTGTTGAATGCTTGATTCTGATTCCGTGTGCAATTATTTTCCAGTATACACACTGCTAAAAAAGTTCTTGCTCCAAGTATAGTACAGACATGGAAACATATGAGCACAGAAACTCGTCAGCACTGCCCCGTGACTTCATTATTAAAATAGTTTAGCAGCTGAAAGCCTACATGGCATTTCTCGGTAGCGAGGTAGTAAAGTTGCTGTTCTTGAAACAGTTAAACTTACATCTACGGTATTAGTAGTAGTAATTCACACAGTTTTAAATCAATCTCTCTCCCTTGCTCTAATAACGGCATTGGTCTGAATATTGAGGGCTCAAGCTTTCATCATTAGATCTAAAATCATATTTTGGAATTGGCAATGGAGGCTTGGGATATGTAAGAATTTTAACAGAAACAGAAATCTGACAAGGGTCTTTAAATAAAACATCTGAACAAAGTTTTGAGGTGTGATAGTATAAGTCGAATAAATTAATCTGGGTCATTGAATTATGCCACAAAAATAATCAATGCGTCAAAATGTTGTTGCATCGCTACTTCATGTGTGAACATTTTTCTAATAATTCAATGGCCCATAGCGAATTATTTCACACACTTTTCTATTTTAGGCTAGCCAAAAACATGTATTTCCTCATTTGATTTTCATCTGAGTATGTGAACACCATTAAATTAAGTCAGGATAAAGAAATTAAAAGATCCCAACTAGGCAGACAGCAACATCGGCTCAACCAATGACATGAGCGCCACAGCTTATATAAACGGTCAGATTGAATCTAGGAGTATTTGTCTACTCTTGAAGACAGGACTTCAGATGAAGCAAAGCACACTGTGTTCTGCCAAAAAATGGGAGGATGTAAAACGAGTTTAAACAGTGTATCTGAGAGAGAAACTTCTGGAAAAGAAGAGCAAAGTCATCCAGAAGTGTTCCGTCAGTCTCTCTCCAAAATACACCCAAGTGCGTTCACACAGAGTGATCAATACATGTACGGCTGAGGTGTTCATTTCACAATCCACATGTGAGGTAGAAACCGAGAGAGACTTATTAAATATGAAAGTGAAGTGTGAAAGACACCGCACTGCAGCAGTGCTCCCCTGTTCTTCCACACTCTCTCTCCTTCTCATATCTTTGTTCTTCAAAAGCTCCCTCTTATTTTGTTTAAAACACAGCACTGCCTCATGGATCTCAATGGTCTCTCAGAGAAAGAACAAATAAAACCTAACCAGAAGTTTCACAGGAAGACTGAGGCTGAAGTATTTAAAAATTATATTAAATGGCATTGACAAAACATTTAAGCAATGTTATTAATAAATATTTAATTGTAAAAAAATATAACATTAGTTATTATTGCATACATTTAATTTGCATTTATCAAAAAGTTAAAAAGTGAATAGGTCCTATGAACATTAACTTTTAACAACATCACATCTTGGGGAATTAAGGACGTGCAATGGTTTCACGGTAGCTGATCCTATTAGGAAACAGACAGAACTATTTATTTTAAACTAGGACTGCGCGATTAATCATAATGAAACCGGATGCGATTTGGCAAAGTCTACAATTATTTTACGTGCAACTTATCAGTGAAGCTCTTCTCTGTGATCAGTAGTAAATGCTGCTCTATGTTAAAGCCAGAGGGCGCTCTCGTGTAGAAACTACAAATATGCAGAAGAATGATGATAAACATCCTTCCAGGAAATCCCTATATGGGCATCATACTATCACTGTGGCTGAATAAACAGAAGATTAAAACACTATGATTAAACAAGACTAATAAACACACGACTACAACAATATATGGTTATCTGAGTCCATTTAAGCCTTCTGAGATATTTTCATGATAATAAAGTACACTCTAAAAAATGCTGGGTTGTTTTAACCCAATGTTGGGTCAAATATGGGCTAACCCAGCAATTGGGTTATTTTAACCCAGCGATTGGGTTGATTTAATCCTGCGGTTGGGTTAAATATTTGCTTAATACTAAAACAACCCAACTGCTGGATTAGTCCATATTTGACCCAACATTGGGTTGCTTTTTACTCAGAATTTTTTAGAGTGTAGATGTATAATTCAGTGCTAGTTGACATAGCCTTTATCACTGTGTAGAATACTATGAAATATTTTGTATGCCTTATTCTAAGAGCCACATCATCTCACAGAAGGATGTCATTATGAAGAGAGTTTGGAGTAAAACCATGTTATTAAATGTTCTCTTTTGTTGGACAAAAGGTTTAAAAGTGCTTCTCATGTTTGAAAAGATGTTTGACGCGTATTTTTTCAAATGCACTTTATAAGCGACTTAAACTCGCAGTTCTTTCAGATAGAGCAGCATTTACTATTGATCACAGAGCTGTGCTTCACAATAAATAAAATTGCAGCCTTTGCAATTTCATAATCACACTAAGCCAAATCGGTTTAAGCGTGATTTATCGTGCAGCTCTATTTTATACTATTGTTTTCCCCTGCTTTTCCCACTCGTTGAATCTTCTTTAGCTCTGGAGCTGAGAGCCAGTGATAAACAACACACCCAAACAAACAGAGAAATTATTAGGGAAGGCGAACTGCGCAAGCACGTCTTATCGTTTTAGGGTGTGAGTTATAGACGGCGCACAAAAGTGGATATAGATGGAAATGTGTCTGTCCTTACCACAATGAACCAAATCATCTGACAAGAGCAGTCATTTACATGTAAATGAGACTTCAACATGCATGTGTGCTCCTTACTTACCGAAGATATTGGTGGAATGTCCTTTCTTGGCAAGGGGTTTGAGCTCGTTGTGGCCCCAGCCATATTGCCTGTAGCTGTCCCACGCATGTTTCATCATCTAGGACAGAAATTACGAGAAGTTAGCCTTATCCATGAACACCAAAAAGTCTGGTGGATATCAAAATTACAGCACCACATCCTACTGATGCCTGCCTTCATGTCATCATCGCAAACCTTTTAAAAATGCCGGCAGGAAACAACTCCATTGTTCAATGCAAAATGTAGCAACATGAAAGCCAAAATGCTGTTTGGTCCGATAAAGAACAACGCGTTTTAACATGGGATGCACAAAGGCCTTTGATGTAAAAGATGAAGCGTTGCATCAGCGATGTCCTGTTACCCAGAAGTCCCCACTGTGACCGTGACCGCGTCTGCTGCGCTGTCATTCCCCTTTCAGGTCACTGGCCAGCAGCACCCTGTCGATGTATCTTCACTCTGTGCATGTGTGTTTTTCTGTTTTTTTTTTCTACTGAGGAAAGATGAATGGACACAGTGTGTGTCTGCGTCTCTAAGCGTGTCTTTGTCTCAGCTGTGGCTCTAGGCACGCTCTCTCCGAGCTCTCGCTCACATCCATTAAACGGCTGGCTGAGATTCAGCTCCGAGCCACTCCACATTTAGACATGTCTTCAAACATTACCACTTGGAGGAATACTTCCTCCAAAAGCAGAAACCTTGTGACAAGAATGATAAGGTGCGTGAAAAGCAAACGGATGGAATTATAGTTCTGCTCCAAAACGTAGTGAGCTGCATTGCTGTCTACAGCTTACAGTATATAGGCTATTACCTTCTAAAGCTCAAAGTATACTTCAGTTTTTAGACACACGCTAGGGTATCTGTACAGTGCGAGCGATGTAAATTTCGTCATATATTACGAGCACCTGTGTGAAGGAAATTAAGAGACACACAACTCTAATTTAAATCAGTACAAAGACTTTTTTATAAGTCATAACTTTCTGGAGAGAAATAGCACTGATGCTGGACAAAGATGAAACCAAATAGTGCGGATGTGTCGCCCACCTGTGTTCGCATTAGTAATGGGCGATATAAACCATACAAAATTGGCCTACGACAGAGACTTTAATTATATTGCACGAGATAATGCACGTTGATGATGGACTCTACCGGTGAAATTTAGAGCCACGAGCTGCAACTGATTGCAACGCATCATCGTATTGATTCATTTTTGAGCATGATGCTAATGGTCTAATACGATTCAATGATGTATGCTAAGCTATGCTAAAAGTGCTACCACCAGATACAGAGATCAGCTGAATGGATTCAAAAATGTAAAACTCAACTGTTTAACTCGAAGGGACTTGGAAAATCAACCTATATCAAAAAAGTGGAGTGTTCCTTTAACTAAAAAGACACCAGTTTACTCAACATTTTTCAGAAGGTTCTATTATAATTTATATATTGCAATATATATCGTTATCGCAAGAGGCTGCAATGTATATCGCAATATGGATTTTAAGGCCATATCGCCCATCCCTAGTTTGCACACTTTGAAAGACTGTGTTTTCGGCTGTATCAGCCAAGCTTTCAGGTCAAAACTGAAGTATAACCATAGCAGAAAATATTTCTTGCACTAAAAAGTCACATCCCAAATAAAGTACTATACACTATGTACTCTCAGTGTATACATTTCAGCAAGGTTATTAGTTTTTTCACTACACAGAATTATTTGCCATTTAAAGGGAATGACTTTTCAAATGTTACTGATGTGCTGCCACTTGCTTTAGGCAGTTTAGGTTTAGAGTGTACATTTAAAACACAGATATATTGGATTTGACCAAATGCATAAGAAACTGAATTATTTTAAGCATCATCTTAAATGCAGCAATCATGCCAGAAGACACTGAGGGTGCTTTCACACTAGAACTTTTGGTGCGCACCCGGGTTCGACTAATGTCAGAGTTCGGTTCTTTTGATGTGATGATGTGAACGCAGTCTTCCAAACTCGGGCGCGCACACGCGGGGCTGTACCAGAGTCCGTTTAAAAAAGGTGGTCTGGGGTTCGGTTCATGTAAACTCCGGGACGGTTCGCAGCTGATGTGAATGCAATCGTACTAAAAACGCGGAAGTGAAGCGCTACTAATGACATATAATTTGATAATGTGTGTTTTGCATGCGTTTCACTCTCAATTTCCTGACGAGCGTGACTGACATACTGCAAGCAGAGAGCTGTAGATCTAATTTCTGCTCGTCTTCAGCGTTCTTTAGAACATGCAGTACATTTATGGCAGATTGACGCAAGTGCCCTTACTAACTGAAGCTTTGGTAACAAAACCAACAGTTAAAAAATAACCTATATATATATATATATATGCAGATTTAAATATGTCAAAGCTGATTGAACACTGTTGAGAATATTGTTTCAGAATAAAAAATAAAAAAAAAGTACTTTTGGAGAAAGGTAGCTCCTATTAGCGTCAATTCCCATGTAGACAACAGGTTAAGTAAAAAATATAAGGATTAGTGCATATAGAACTTAGATTCAAACTTGTTTGTAATTGTAATTTCTAAATGTTAAATCTATTTATTACCTAGTCATTTGTCAGTAATGCAGTCCAAAGGGGGAAATGTGAATAACTGCCTTGCAGGCTGATTTAAGGTGTGCCCCTAAATCTTCTGCTTGTGCTCCTAAAAAATGCAGTTGTCTACAGTGCTCCAAGTAAAAACAGTTAGTCTGGAGCCCTGAAAAGTGAGGTGAGCAACGCTACTCATTTTGCCACCTTCTCGCCTTCTGTCGTTACCAAGCAACAGAGTAAACAGCTGCTGTTTTGATGACGCAAACGCACCCTGGTTTGGACCAAATAATATAATATGAACACAGTCCAGCGGGGCAGGGGGGAGCAGTCAAACTCTGGTTCACTCCAGGCGATCGAACCAGGCGATCGAAGCAAGTGTGAAAGCACACTGAAAATACAGTGAGGTGGCCAGATCCCAAGGAGGCAACAAATCCTGATAAACCTCATAAATTGCCAATTAGTAGCATCCTATCAATAGAGTGAAACACATCGCAAAGTAATGTGGCAATTCAGTCCAAAAGAGTTTGACTTTAGCATGTTGCTAGGCTTGTAACTTCCATAATCTAAGTATAAAAATAGCACGTACAAATATTAGGTTGAATTTGGCCAAAAGAAGGACCACTGTTGTTGCCTAATGTTTAGAATGGCCTTAGCATAGGAGAGCATACCAATGACACCTTAAAATGCTGTATAATGTAGGCAGCTTATGAGGGTTTGGAACGGGTATTATAAAAACAGATGCATTAAACGTCTCTGGAGTTCGTCTGACTGTCAAGTGTTGTTGTAGGCTGCCATCCTGAGCACAAGCCATGATTTTCCTTTGCCGTTCTCAGTTTAAAAGCAAAATCCCAGGAGGGAGGCATGGCAATGAAAAGAAGTCAATAATTTCATTTTGTTCTCTGCTTTCAATCTTTCCATGTCACGCTGTGCGCACAAAAGATTATGAATTACCACAATGCAGTTTTCCAATGAAGAGAAGGCTGATGGCTGATTAGACTGATTGTTAAACCCCCTTTAGTGTAGAAAAATTAAAGCCCATGATCAGCAAGCAGCCTAAATTCAAACTGGAAGGAGATGGAGAGCTATGAGTCTACAGATCTACCTTTCCCTTTCCCACTTGATCATGCGTAACTTCCAACCTCCCTCTCATGTTTTATTCAAGAGCTGTTCAGGGTCGTTCTGCCTGTCAATTAACAGTTGTTTTGACTAAGCGGAGGCCTTGTGAAGCGTTGAGAGCAGAGCCTATCCGACACGAAGAGAACTTAAACTGGCGGTTAAATTAAGCCCAGGCTTTTAACTACCCCACGAAGATGTGTCTACAGGGACGCAAGCCCATGAGAGATTAACAAGGTGAGACAGTCACAAGTGGCCGGGGAGTATATTTCCCATATTTCCTTGGTGATAATTCTGTGAAAATGAACATTCTGTCACTATTTACCCTCATCTCATTCAAAATGTTTTATTTTTTCTGTGAAACAAAAAAGGCCATTTTTGAATAATCTGCACAACCTTTTACTGTTATACTTTTCCATACACTCTGAAAAACAAACAAACAGTGCTATATAGTACTAAAAGTGGTTATTTGGCTTGTAATCATAGGGGAACCACTGTAAGTGCTGTATAGCACCAAATCTCGGTGATTCAGTGGTTCTTCAGCGGTTCTTCAGCAGTTCTTTGGGATGACTGAAGTGCTATATAGCACCGTTACCATACACAGAACCTGTTAAGCCCATGTATGGTTCTTCAGCGGTTCTTTAAGGGTTCTTTGGGGTGATAAAGGTGCTATATAGCACCACTGCCGTACAAAGAACCTTTCAAGCCCCTTTAAAGGTTCTTCACACACCAAAGAACTAATTTTGGTGCCATTTAGCACCATTATTGAGGAAGAAATAAAACGCGATATGACACCTCTTATGGGTTCTACATAGCACCATTTGACAAAGGTGCTATAGAGCACCTTTAAAGATATTGTGCTATTTGGCACCAAAAGTGGTTCCCCTATGATTACAAGCCAAGAACCACTTTTAGTACCAAATAGCACCAATTTTTTTTAGAGTATACAACAACTTATAATGACCAGGTCTATAAAAAACCTAGAAGCTAAAAGCTAGAGAGAGAAAAAAACAAATCACCACCATAAAATCAGTCCATATAACTCAAGTGATATATTGCAAAGTCTTCTGAAGCTATTTGATAGCTCTGTCTAAGAAATATACACAATTTAAACCAATGTTTAGAAACAGATCCATCAGCTCAAAGAAAATCACTTCAGAAGACTTGAAGCGTACAACAAGATTCATGGACCAATTTTAAGGTGATATTTTGGTATCTGTCATTTTTGGAGCTTAACGGATGTGGGCTGCTAATTTGTTAAACAGTCAATATTCTTTAAAAATAAAAGTCTCCTTTTGTGTTTCACTAAAGAAGAAGGGTTTTGAATGAGTACTGTAAATAACATAAGGTTTGTGTGAAATAGTACTTCATGTTTTTAAAAACAACGATTAAGATAAAGTCATCTTGCTTTTTTCACATATGAAAACAAAAGACTAAGCAGCACAAGGTCAAAGAAACATCGATTACAATATACAATTTTTGCTTTGTGCAGTTAGAAGGAGCAGAGGTGGTGAAGGTGGGTGAGTTTAAATACTTGAGGTCAGTTGTTCAAAGTAAGAGTGTGGTAAAGAAGTGAAGGAGGAGAAATAGTGTCAGGAGTGATTTGTGATAGAAGGGTACTAGCCAGAGTGAAAGGGAAAGTTTACAAGACGGTAGTATGGCCAGCTATGTTTTATGATGGTGGTGGAAAATGAAGATGCTGCGATTTTCGTTGGGAGTGACAAGGATTGACAGGATTAGAAATGAGCATATTAGAGGTTCGGAGACAGAGAGAGCAAGGCAAGACATGTGCGGATGAGGGATGCGGGGAGAAGAGTGTTCGGGATGGAGCCGCAGGGTAGGAGGAGAAGAGGAAGACCAAAGAGGAGGTTAATGGATGTGGTGATGGAGGACATGCGGGGTGGCTGGTGTAAAAGAGGAAGATGCAGAGCAAAATGGAGACGGATGATGCACTGTTGTGACCCCTCATCGGGAGACTCCATAAGAAGATTTTTGTTGCTTCGCTCTCAAAGAAACACACAACAGAGAGGGAAGAAATGAGAGAGAAACAAATAATAAAACGACATCGGTTATTTACATTTTAGAAAGCCATTGACCTTTCATTCACTACTCCACAGTATTCCTCCATGGATTGCGTTCCTTCGCTGTCTCGCATGCAGCGCTGAAAGACTGTAGATCATCGGGTTTCTGAAAAACGAGGTTCCTGTAAATGAAGGCTGCGCCGTATCACTGCTTTTCAAAGCGCGTTTAGTCTTAATTAAAGTCCTAAATGAGCACCGTTTCAGCAGTCTGCAGGCAGTGACTAAGCATTCGCACTCGTGCAGACTGCCTGTGCTGTGGTCAACACTAAGATTCTAAACAGAAATTTGACAAAAGACAATTAGCTCTCAACACCGCTCAAACCACACTTCCACTCTATGGGCCTTTCGCATTGCAGTTTCCTGATGTTGCGTTCTAAAAGATATCTGTATTCATCAAGCGGCTCTGTAGTGTACTCTGTAAATTCGGTATTCCGTGCATCCACACAAAGCGACTAATTGATTTACTGGAACGATCCCTATGGATCGGCAGTCGTGTTTATATCAATTCCAGGGCAGACAGATACGATCATCTCCACCCTCCCATCAATCGAACACAGCACATTGTAGAGAGAACAAAGAGAGCGATAGATGAGCCTTGTCGCCGCTTTCTGCTCAACTGCTTGAGTGATGGGGCCGGGCCTATTGTGCATTTCAATTACCATCCGGCTGCCAGCACACTTGTTTGAACAGTGATCAGTGCTCATATCAGCTCTGCAGGTGGATTGGTTATGCCCGTCAGGCCCTGCCTTCAGTCTCCATGAAAGTCAGAGTGTAAGACAAATTAAACTGTATGTTCTCAAAAACTGTAAGTGGTTACAATGCATCAGCATCTTTCCCGAGGGCACCGTCACCTTTCTTGAAGCTGTACGCAGCATTCAAGTGCTCTAATATGATTTTTCTCCTCATTATCATTGGCCTTTTATTTTTGGAGTGCATGATTGCCAGGGAGAAACAAAAGCACTTGGGCATGTTACAAGGGGTATGCTGATGGTTTTTCCACCGCACGCTGGGACTGAAGCGTGAGAGGGAGATCCTTTTAGAGCACATCACGCTGTCTGGAAGGATTCCTAGAGCAAAGACAATGCCAACGCTGAAGCAAAGGGTGGAGAGGGAGAGAAGAAAGACTACAAAAGGCTTCCAAAGAAAGTCAGAAAAATGAGAAGACAATGGGAACAAAAGGAGGGGAAAGGAAACAAGAGACAAGGCAGAAAAACATGCGGTAGGAAGAGGTGAGTGGGAGAATCAGTTGTTTCTGCATGAATGAGCTTACTCTTAGGCCACTAACCACACTAGTGCTTTTAGTGCAGTCTATAAATGTGCAAACTACATTTTTACACACTTGACCCTTTAGTGAACTGCCTGAGTGTTTAGTTGACTTATCTGTTGTAAAGCAAAAAAAATAAATTGTCATTTATTCATCCTTGTTGTTCCAAACCTGTATGAAACATTGGACCCCATTGACTTTGATTGATTGTTCTAATCGTCTTTTGTGTTTCAACATGAGAAAGTTGAGAAAACAAAATCTACTAGTAGTTCCCTACCTGAGGAGAGTCAAAGTTCACAAGGTGGGCTCAGAAACTTAGATGCTTTGAGGTCACATATGGAATGATAAAACTGCTCCAAACTAGTGCTTTCACAATATACTGGTATTGATGATAAATAAATAAAAACAACATTATTGAAATAATTTGTATACTACACATACAATATTATAATAAATAATCCAGTGCCATCTGGTTGACACCAACATAAAAGTTAGAGGTACTGCACCATACTGATGGATGACACTAGTCATAAAACGCAGTGTAGCAACGCCTGTTGGGACAAAAAAAAAAAACACATCAGAGGAGATGACAGACGAAGGCGAGACACTACTCTCACTCAAAGTTCGCTCACCAATGTGGGAGTGTTTTGGATTCCATAAAGACAGAGTGTTAGACAGCCTAGTCTGCATGAAGTAGTTCTTTTTTATGCTTTTGTACAAGTTATGGTTACAATCTCTCTCTCTCTCTGCCTCCCCCACACTCATATTTTGAGTGCGATTCATTTCACAAAATAAGTGTAAAAATACATGTGACTAATATAATTTATTTTTATTTTTATTAGGGCCGGGACTTTAACGCGTTAATTAAGATTAATTAATTACGTGACTTTAACGCGTTAATTACGTGACTTAAACGCGTTAATTAATTACGCAAAAAAAAAAAAAATTTTTTTACCACACTTATTTTTGCACCGCGGAACGTTTTTCAATGAATGAGTTTCGACGGACCAATTATACTGGAACACCAACTAGCGCTCCGGAGTCACGACAACAACGAACCATGTGAACATGAACGAAGCTATGGAACGAAGAAGCTGATGAGACTGCTTTGCTTGGCCCCGTGGATGGGAAATTTTGTTTTAAAAAACGAAAGAATGGAAGCGTCGACAAGAGCACGGTTGTGTGCAAGCTATACAACAAGGAATTTGCGTATCACCGCAGCACATTGAGCCTCAAATATCACAAAAATGCTTTTGCTAAACTGGCAAACATGCACTGGTCTGCTGGACTGAAATAAATAAACAATATTTTGTTGATTAAGCTTATGTATTCAGTCATTATTCAATGGTATACTAAAAATACATGTGAAAAATTACTTCTCATTGTTCTCAGGTCAAATATTTATATTCAATTAAAATGCGATTAATTAATTACAAAGCCTCTAATTAATTAGATTAATTTTTTTAATCGAGTCGCGGTTTTTATATATCATTATTTACCCTTATATACCCTATATACCTTTATATACCCTAATTTTTATATATCATTATTGTAAATTCCTTTGCCCATAATAAATCATGTGGTGAAATACGTGTATGGCATCAGGTATGGAAAGAGGCTTCTAAAAAAAGAAGTTCTAAAACTGTTCTAAAAAAATGCATAGGAGTCACTGCTCTGTAAATTGTTCCTAATATTAATTGCTGAGGGCAGTGAAATTTCACCTGGTCAGCTAATTAATGCAGGATGGGAAATACAGCATTCAGAACCAGGAGCACACGCACGCACGCACGCACGCACGCACGCACGCACGCACGCACAAATGCCCTCCACAGTTTCCTCTAGGGGGAGCTGCATTAATTAGCATAAACCCCCACCAGGCACATGCAATTCATTCATAGATCACTTTTTGCTGTACAGCAAACCAACAGAGACGAACAACACTGTGGAAAATCCGCAGCGAGGTCATAGAAGAAACGCTGCTCTGAAAGTATCCAGCAGCAGAACTGCAATTACAATTTGCCCCCGGTGACTGCCCGAGTCTCTGTGATTGATTTAGGCTCCTCCCATTTTGCCACAAAGCTTCAGGTTGAAGTTATGGTGCTATTACAGGTCTATCCATACAGATAGAATCCTATCTGACAGTCTCTCACTGGAGTAAATGTGACGCTGCAATAGAAGACAATAAACTGACTTTAAGAGCATTCTGACACTGAAAGAAAGGACTGTTCTTTTGTTTTGGAGACAGACTTTAAACATCACACCCAGACATTAATGCACTACCTTATGACATGTCAAATACAACACATCATCCTCATCTTGCCTCTCTCTCCACTATGATTTAGTAGTTTAAGAAGAGCTATATCTAATCCACAGGTGTTATGTGAATAAATTACATTGATGCTCTGAAGTCAAGTGATTTCTCATGCAATCTGGCCTCTAGCATCGTGGTAAACAGATGATCACCGGAATCAGCTAAGAGCAGAACACCAAGAGAAAGACTCAGGAGTTTAGAAGGATCAGCTCCCATGGTCTCTGCCAGGGGCGGTGCTAAGATTTGATCTTCAGGGGGTGCTACTTCACACAATGCTACTTCCATCCTATCTAAGAACCTAAATACAGTAAAAACATTAATATTGTAAACAATATTATAATTCACAAAACCAATATTTTGGTGATATTTCAGGTGAAAAACGTTTAAAAAGTTTCAGAACCACTACTAGGGGGTATTTGCATTGTCGATTTATTTAATAAAAAATGAAAACCCTTCACATCGCCAAATTTGCATCACCACTTGATGCAAAAAAAATTGTGAAAACAGTAATATTGTGAACTATTATTAACATTTAAAATAACTTTTCTATTTGAACATTTTAAATGTGATGGCAAAATTTTCAGCATCATTACTCCAGTCTTCAGTGTCACATGATCCTTCAGAAATCATTCTAATATGCAGATTTGCTGCTCAATTTTTATTATCAAATTTTAAAACTGTTGTGCTACTTAATATAATACAATATTTTTTTGTGCTTTTTGTAGGATGCTTTGATGAATAGAACGTTCCAAACAGCATTCATTTGACACAGAATTTTTTTGTAACAATGCGTTCTTTTTACTGCCAGTTTGATCAGTTTAATGCATGCATCTCTGCTGAATAAAAACCTCTCTTTCGCATCCTTCATTTGGCTTATCTTGAAAGATGCATCCTTTGTGTAACCATGTCTTCCAATCACACAAAATCCTTTGCACACATTTCAATTCACCAAAAAATAATTGGTGAAAAAGAAGTTACCACTTAAGTCATCCAATTTCTTTTTCATAAGCGAGACAAAAAATATTAGAGAGATGAAGGCATTTTGTTTTGTTTAGTTATAAATGAATATAACAATGCTAAACTGTCAGTGATGTAAATCACTAGGAGACCACCGCAGACAGCTGTCATTCACTGTACTGCATTCATTGAAAGTCAGACATTATAAAGATTTTTATACAAAGTTTCTTCTCTTTCAATAGCATTTTCAGAAATCTTTATGTCGCAGCCATGCAGACTTACTAGACCGTTTTATTCTTAAGGCTGAGATGGTTTCTTGAGATATTTCTAGGCAGGTGTGTTGGAGCTAACAGGTCCTCCTGGAGCAGGATTGGACACCCTTTATGGGGTTATACTGTACAGTATTGTGCCGTATTTTATTGTATTGTATGATGTATCATCACATTACATCACATACTTTTACTACAATACAACATGATAAAAGGAGCAAAATAAAATAATTTAATGACAATACAATAGAACACAGTACGACAATACAACAATATGATTTAAAAAAAGTGTTATACAAGTACTGTGCTAAGTCAAGTTTTATCCTGTTGTACCGCATTTGTTAATTTCACTTACTGTACGCTTTTTAAATAAAGGCCTAATTAATTTCTTCAGTGAGTGACCTTGACTGTTGCGTACGGTCTCACCTTCTCCCCATCTCATCTTCAGGGCATATGCACAGCCATGAACCTGCCCTCTGATGCTCTTCAAGTCTCGGCACCCTGCAGGGGGTAAATGCTCACACTGCCATCAATACTAAATGTAACAGAGCAGCACACACCTCTAGATTCTCTCAGCAACAAACCACAAACACAACACACATCAGATAATTGGTCTGCTGGCTAATAGACAAGATTTATATTACAATTTATATTACATTATATTACATTATTATATTATATTATATTATATTATATTATATTATATTATATTATATTATATTATATTATATTATATTATATTATATTCAAGTTCGCATCCAGATCCCGTTCCCCTTGACCATCCATCCATCTATCAATCTATCTATCCGTCTGTCTGTCTGCCTGTCTGTGTCATATATGATGCATTTGTTAAGAAAAAAACAAAGTTATCATCTTCAGCTTCAACAGCTCAAACAGCAATGCATATGCAATGCACTTCATAAAGAGAACTAAATTGTAATAAAACTTTGTGAATTCCTTAGGTTTAGTTGCTTGTCACTGCATTGCTCCAGCAAAAGCGCATCCAAAACTGGACTTACACATTACAGCACATAACTAAGTTCAAGTTCACTTGTGCATTTGTCTCATTTTGTGCAGATAAAATTTGTATTATGTTTATATATCTGATTAAAGGGGTAGTTCACATTAAAATTAGCCAATGATTTACTCATCCTAGATGTAAATGACATTCTTCTTTAAGATGAATAAAATTAGAGTTATATTTAAAAAGTCCTGGCTAATCCAAGCATTATAATGGCAGTGAATCGTCTCCTTTATGAAGTCCATAAAAGTCCATATATAACTGCTCCACACGAACCGGGGGTTAATAAAGAAAAATATCCATATTTAAAACTTTACAGACTAAAAATAACTAACTTCCGGCTGAAAGCCGTAAACAATTCAGCTTACGGCAAAAGAGTAACTCTTGATACAATGTACAGAAGCACCACAAGCTTTGTGTCAAGGGTTAATCTTTGATCATAAAGTGGCAATGGCAATTCTAGAAAGCTGAGGTTATGCTTACTCAAACATACTCAGGAATGTCACATAACCTTTTTTTCTGGAATATACCCCTGGTCTTTGCTTCTGAGATTTTCATCAAAACGATGACAGCATTTTAATTTTGGGTGAACTAAAAACTAAGAAGTTCCCACTTCCTCGGTACAAAAACTGATCCTTTACAGTGAAATCTGTATAGTCATCCATAAAGTTTATATAGTACATCACACTACGTCAAAGAAGGCATGTCAGCGACTCACTGCTTGCTTTAAGCCCTGTGGAACACCATCAGAACAAGCTAAAGCAATCAGCAAAAACACACAACGATACACTAAAACACACACACTCACACAGTTCATAATCCCCGTTATGGCAGAGTTCTGTGGAGAAGGAAACGGAGGAGCTTGTGCTGAGGGCCCCTTAGACGAATCAATATGACTGTAAGCTTATCACTGAGTTAATGTATTGGGAGTATTAAAGTAATTACATTCAGAGAATTGTCAAAATGAGACTTCTGCAAGTGTGTGGAGAAGGGTTTATGAAAAGATTATAAAAAGCACTGCTTTGGGATGATAAATCCATTTAAAATCCAGAAGATTGAACAAAACAGGCACTCTGTGAAAAGGCCCTAATATATACAAAAGGCCCTATTTGAACCGTAATTGTTTCTCATGTGGACGTCTGTAAAAATACATTTGCATGGCACCTCGGTGATAAAACTCATGCATTCAGATGGCCATTTATTCACGTTGGAGGAGCAAGTTTTGTGATTCTTACGGACCCAGGAACGTGCTGCTCACGTGGTCAGTCGCATGAATGTCTTTAAATAAAATGTCATATGCTTGCCTTAGAATTAAATTCATATTTACTTTAATAATAGGAAAATGTTTTGTTTTCTCTTTGTCCTTTTTGTTCTTAACAGCTCCCACTCGTTGAGGTCGAGGGGTGATAAAATATTGTTCTTTCAAAGATTACTGAAATTCTAGAAAGTGTGTACAAAATGCATACAAATCACAGTGAAGTGCAAGAGTCATCGTATGGTGCGTGGCAGTGGTCAAAAAAGATTTAAACTGTGAATTTTGAAGTGATCTCTTTATGTAAACTCAGTGATGTGGATTCGGACGGCAATTAAATTACCACACGACCTTGGTGTTCGTCAAAAAACAGTAGGTAATTCGGTCAGGGACTTTTACGTGGGTTTTGGGAGGAAAAACAATGATTTTATTGCTATCCGAGCCTAGAATGTCATCCAGAATGTCACTGACTAGCCCCTGTAAATGTAGGAAATACCTTACTTCCCCATGAGAAACAATTACCGTCCGAATAGGGCTAAAGAGAACAAGTAAAGCATGGAAAAGACCAGAGGGAAGGAACTGGTTTCACACAAGTAAAAGCAGCACATATTTCTTTCTCCATCCATATTAACAGGAATTCACACATCCTGTGGAAGCAGAGACATACGTGTGAGTATAATTTCAGTCAAATTTTGTTACACATAGCTTGTTGATCTCATACTTCGTTTTATCAGTCGTCAGATATAGATTTTTTTGAAGGTCAATGCCAATATCTTCGAAAGCAAGGTGGCTGATATACGAGATATCACACTATTTAATATAACCCTTAAACGGGCAAGAGTGTAAAATCATTAAAAAATAATTTCATGTCACTTTTTAAATCACCTGGACTTAGAGGATTAATTCAAGAATTGGCATATGGCTTTGTATCAGTAGAAATCCTGGAGTATATTCAAATGATTCCTCTGATGACGCAAATTGACGATATTTGCGGCATCTGAGGAATTTTTGGCCAAAGGCAAAAGTCTACAGCCAGCAGAGGGAACTTTTTCCGCATGTTTTCAACCCACGCATGGGCGGTGGGATCACACTCAAAACTCAGCTCGCACCTGCAGGCATTCATGTAAATGGAGCTATGTGGAGCAAAGTGAGTGTTTCAGCTTCTCAAATTAATTCCTATGAAATTTAAGCTTCCAAAGGCATGAACTGAAAATGCGCCAGACTGAACAAGCGCTGTGAACATGTGCCGCGAGCGCGGTCGTGATTACCTCAGCTCACATCACGAGAGCTCATTCAGCTCATTCATGACGGTGAATGTAATCAGACTCCTGCTGCGTTTGTGCTGTGACACTTGCACGGAAACTCACTCATTATATTGAATAGACACATTCAGTTTTTGATTGTAGTGTCTATTCTCTAACTGAACTCATTTTGTGAAAATGAATGCAGTGGGCGAGTAATCTAGTAGCGGTGGCTTTGGGAATGGCCTCACAGGGCAGAAGCATTCTGGGAATTGTTGTCTTTCGTCCTCATGAGACAAAAATACATTTTCTGTCTTTTCTCAGTCTAGAAAGCACCAAATTATAAAATAATTTCACATTTCTACAAGGGGTTGCACCGACTAGTCGACTAATCGACCTTAATGCTCTGTCATGACGCTTTAAGCTTGACGTCGACTAGTCGCTGGCCTATAGAGGGCGCAACAGGATAAACAATTTCCTGACATGCAGGCTCTGTTTTGAACAGTTTAAAATGACAAATAAATGCATACTCCGAGAGTTCTCCACAAGACAAAATTGATCAGGAGAATGCATGCTTATTGTACGCGTAAGTTAATCATCGCGCTAAACTAATGCGTGCTGCATTGCAACGCACACACATAGCCAATCGCACATCACGCGGAGATCTCGCGCGCCTCACACAAAAACATTCATTAGCGCAAAATTGTATCAACAGTGTTCTGTGATTTATCAATAAAATAGCTTAGAAACTTATGCTTAGAAAGTTCTATCATATATTTCTTGATAACTAAAACTCCCAGCTTCACTATTAGTAGAGACGCTGCCAGGTAGAATTTATTCACACACAATCACTCACTAATGCATTCATATACATGTAATCTTTATTGTGCTACTTATCTGTATCTTATTCAGAACGAGCAGAAATCTGTGAGAAATATATTGACCATAAGAATAATAACTTGTACAAAAGCTGTTAAGGAACAATAACCTTATGGGCAGTGCAGTGTCATATGCCATAGCTGTCCTGTGCACAAGAAGACCCGAGATCACGTCTCAGCTTGAGGTTCAGGCTTATTTGTTCTTTGATGATGTCATCAGCAACTAGTCGACGTCGACTCGACTTTCATCACATAAATGTCGACTTTAAAAAAATGAAAGTCGTTCAACCCCTAATTTCTACTACATTAATGACCCAGTTTAAATACAGATTCATCTTCCCAGCGCTGAAGTACCCCTTTAAGTAAAACATATCCAAAGGAATTTTTAAAATATTTTATATAGTTTGGATTTTATGAGTTGTATCTCCTCAGAAACGTTGCCCAATTACATTGCGCAATGCTCGTTTTTACGGAATCCAGATTATTTACGTATTATTTAGGTGCCATTCTAAGGCAGATTAATAAATATAAATTTAGATATAATCCGATTTCATCATGATGATTAAGTTTGTAATAATTCTTAATAAAATCACACTATTGATAACTATTACAATTAAAAAACGCATTAAAGTGTAATAACCCAAGAACTGTTTTCTGTAGACGCAGCTGTGTTACACAATGCAGAAAAGTAATATAGCAGAATGGGAGACTGTTTTTGCCCTTTTTTTGATTGGTGTGAAACAGATCTGAGAACCAAGCTACAAAAAAAGGATCAATCATATAAACCCCTTTAACTCACGCACGCGCCCACACGCGCAAAGGCAAACCTTGACAGACACCATTAACAATTTAAACAGCCAACTTCTTTGCCGCCTTATCTTTCTCCTGTGAGCTAAGGAAACATAGCAGCTAATCCACACAATAAAGATTAATTCACCGTGTTTGCTTGATCAGACAAAGCAAGAGAGGTATGCTTCTGTAGCAAAGGAGAGAGCAAGGCATTGTGGGAGCTTTTCCTGTCAGCTAAGTCCCTTCATCATGCTAATCAAAGCTAGCACTGCGCCAATTCAAATGCATTTCATTGAATCACAAAATGTATACAAAAACTGCTCAGATTTTTAGTTTTTAGTTTGTGTAAAACCATGCTGAAAGACAGCCAAGACTGCGGTTTCTGCACATATGAATCTGTAAATTACACTGTAACCATTTTGTGTGCACTATATGTGTATAGTAAAGCTATCATGTTAACATTATGTACAAATGAGGACAATGTAGTGCTTTTATTTGTGTGTGAGGTAAACCAAGTGTTGTAGTGTTAGTAGTAATAGTAGTAGTATTTAAATTTTATACTGTTTAAGCAAATCTGGTGTATTAGCATTTAAGCGTGTAGTAAATCTAGTGTTAGCATTTTGTGTGACACCACGTCCTAACCAGACACAAAGCAATAGGATTCCAGTGACAAGCACAGTCACCACCAGACTGATGTACCATAATCAATCACAAATTACAGCCAATCAGAAGAGACAATGGGCAGGCTCTCTCTCTGCCAACACACTCAGTGTTTTTTATAATTTTATTATTGTACAAAGCACAAGCATCTGAGATAATCACTGAGCTTTATGCAGTAACATTGCAGAAACAACATGCAATTTGTTGTTTGGTCTGCATGTATCGTCGCAGTGACTGGTCAGGATTAACACGGAGAAAATACCTTTTATCGTGTCACAGCGTCGCATCTGGTTAAGACATGGTCACAGGTAAATCTAGTGGTTTAGCATTCTGTACTGTATGTAAAAAAACCTAACAAATTAGCATTATATGTGTTTGCATTTTGTGTCATTAGTTGTAAACATGAGAGGGAAATTTATGAATTTGTATGATAAAGGTTTGAGCACTGTCCTAGATTCACACTAAAACACACACACACACACAAACACACACACACACACACACACACACACACACACACACACACACACACACACACACACACACACACACACACACACACACACACACACACACAAAGAGCTGTGATTAAAACACTACAGCTCTTTAGTCATCCAAAACAAACACAGCTGCTAGCGTTTAAAACAAGCAATGGGAACGGTCGAAATAAATGTTCATCAGTACATTTCAGTTCAGTTTTCATCATATTTCTCTGACAGAAACGCTAGAGTCCATTTTTCGGAAGAAGTGTCCGTTCAGCAGCCAGTCCATTCCCTAACTTTAAAAGAGTAGAGAAACTGGCCAATAATGCATAATGAAGGCAAATGCAAAGGTGGTTTAAGAAAGTTGGAGTGATGCTTATTGAGGTACCAAGGTGCATTTAAATGAAGGCAGACCACACAAACAGATCCAGAGAGTCAAAAGAGGGTTAAAGCCCCAAAGTGAGCACCAGATGGTCCCGCTGTGAGCAGTCCACTGAGAGATGTTAGGATGCTAGATTTCATAGAAGAAAAAATAAAAGCGATTGTTGGTTGACATCTTTTGATGAATAACAGATAACATGCATTGCACATACAGTAAAGACTCCGCATTCCAAATCTAAAACGCATTAACAGACAGATAAAACAGATGGCAGCGCCCTCCATTCCCTCATCCACATCACTCTGCAGACCTCTCATTATGGCTAATTATAGACTTTTCACAACTCGTCTCGTTTTTTGTTCCATGCATCACAATGTTCAAACATTACCCTGTTTTAGTCACTAATCACAGGTAATCACAGGTGTGTATTGCTATACCTATTGACTTGCTAGCTTAGCATAGAGCTAGGTCAGAGTTTATTTCCTGCAATAATCCAAAAGCCAACGAGGGAACCAGGGTGATGCTAACTTTCGGGTTGGCCTACAAAAATAAGGCATAACTGCAGAAAATAATAATCACCAGATTAAAGTCACTTCTCAGACATTCCACGATCCAACAAAACAGACGCTGACAGGGGCAACACACTGATCAGACAAAACCCGTCAAAGTGTCGGTTGCCATTGGTCAGCATGGCACTGTAATCTAGTGATTGTCCACATTGGTCGACATTTGTCAGTTCAGTATGAATTGGCCTTAAACTGTTCCCAGTTGTTTTCTATAAAACATTATATTTATGTTCGGTCTGTGTCATAGAATCAGTACCTGTACGGTCAAAGAAGCAGAAAAGATCTGAAGCCAGAAGAGCATTGATATGGCATACATAAGCTGGAAAGATTTGATGACACAGAATATCCTGAGTAGTTAAGTGGCTTCTTTTTGTTGGACAGATCAGGAAATTAATTATTGTGTAGACCAATCTCTAAAACCAACTAGTACCAGTGTAATTTACATAAAACTCACAATCATGCTGATTCACGTCGATAGTTGGCAGTGCAGCATCTAATACCATTGTGGTATTGATACTGAAAGCGATGCCAACGCTAGCTAAAGAATACTGAATGCTCCAGACACCACAATAACACATTTTGTTTTTGATCAGGAATTAAGGGAGAGGGTTAATAATATATTCTGCAGGCGGATAGGATCTGGGATGAGAACGGTACAGCATTTCATAACAGGTTAAAATCGGTTCCTTTCAAAACTCCTTGTTAAATGCATGGTGAAAAGCGCTAACACAATAATCATCTCAGCTTAACACTCAAGGACACCAATTACTTCTAGAACACAACCATCACTACTAACCACAAACACTTATGTGGGGACAAAACGATCATTCTCCAAAGTACTGAAACAAAAGAAAAACATTTATTTCTGGGTTTAGGAGCTCATTATAGAAAAGTAGCAATTTGAAAGTGAAAATAAATGACATTTACTGCAAGCATTGCTGACTCATCATCTTCAGCCCACAGGCTGTTGAGTTTTATGTAAGAGGTCCTAAAGTGTCACCGCCAACTAAAACACATTAAACATCAATATTAAAAGTCAACTAGACCTGAATATAATTTGTCCATAGCATGAACAGTGCAAGAAATCTCAAACCCCAAAGTATGATAATTGGAACAGTAATTCTTGCCTCAGCAAACAAAGCTAATAGCTGTTTTCCATCTGCTTCATTTAGGAACCGATCTCACACAGTAAGACAAATTGTGTGGTACATCTGGAAGAGCAAAAATCTAAATCTGCATTGTGTCAGCAGTAGAAATCTGTCTGTTCCAGCTCCCAGTCAAGCACAAATCAGCCAGTGGATGTTACTTTAGTTATTCTCATCCAAGATGGCAACCCACTTTCAAAAGCTGATCATTTTTATCAGTGGAGAGCTCAATTAGATTCAAAATGCAACAGATTAAATGGGCAAACACTTTTTAATCTAAAAAGCAATGTGAATTACCTAAAAGAGAGAAAAACAATTTCTGTTCATCTCTAACCAAAGGACGACTAAAGCTGGGTGCACACGGTGCGATTTTGGCCACGATTTGGCCGTCTGAGACAAAGATTCTTCTGATCCTAGGCTAAAATCTGACATCTTTGGTCGTTAGTTTGACATGTTCACCGGCAGCCGATTAATGACCGCTGCAATCAAATTTTTACCTCAGACGATATTCTGGCAGTGTCAGAAGATTTGCCGCACAGAATCCTGCAGTGTGACTTCTCCTACGACAACAGTCAAATATCTCAGTTTTTTTAAAGACAACCCATGACCAAAACGAGTGCTAGAGATTTCTTTGTAGCCACCATTTCAGTCCCGCGTGTAATGCAGCTCACTGTCACCAAACGCGTCATTCATTGATGATATAAAACTCCGGATGAGTTTTCTTGTGCACGTCCGTTTTTAGCGCACCTTCACTATCGTGCAGTCTGACATTAATGCCAACTGAGATCTCACAGTGTGACATGGCTTACATCGGGGATCATGTTTGCACAGTCTGACAAGGGACATTCGCAAAGGATTTTGAAAAAAAATCACAGTGTGCAGGACCCATAAGAGAGAGAATCCAAAGAGTTGCATATGTTCAAAATTGGGCTGCTCGACTATGACAAAAAGCAATCATGCTTGATTTGGTCTATAGTGTAATCACAGTTATTTACATGATTATGAGTAGACAGTAAAAGCTAAATCATTTTTCACAATAAAATCAAAAAATTGTTTTTCACAATTATATAATATATATACATATATATATATATATATATATATATATATATATATATATATATATATATATATATATATATATATATATATATATATACATATACATATATATATATATATATGTATATATATATATATATATGTATATATATATATATATATATATATATATATATATATATATACACACATATACACTGTAAAAAAATTTGGTTGGTTTTTGTTGGTTTAACTTAAAAAAGTAAGTAACCTGGTTGCCTTAAAATTTTGAGTTTATTAAAATAAAAAATTTGAGTTGATACAATGAGTAAAAATCAGGGAATAGTGATTAAAATGGATGTTATGAACGTGTTTGAGAAAGAAATGAATGAGAGGTGTTCTAATTAAGATGGTACATGTATGTAGGCTGTAAACTGAAGAATGTTTATTAGACCATTATTGTGGATCTGACCATTTTATTTTATTTTATCTTATTTATTTATTTATTTTTTTATTTTTTTTTTATTATTATTTTAATTACTATATCTTTACGACTGTTTTAACTATGCTTGTTTTTAATTTTTTATTCGTCCATATGGTATTCTTTTTTTTCTCATGCATTTGTTACCACTATTTTAATTAATTTCTATGTAAAGCACTTTGAATTGCCATTGGGTATGAAATGTGCTATACAAATAAACTTGCCTTGCCTTGCAATGAAGGAATTTTGTTTAATAAATAGAACTCAAAATATTATTGTATCTGAACCACATTGTCTCTGAACAAAATTGATAAATCATGAAAATGATAAATCATGTTTCACTGCGTCATCATAAATAAAACACACAATTACCCAATATGCTTACAAAATCTTTTAATAATATTTGAATAAAGGTTGTCGAATCTCAAAAAAATTTCATTGTATAAACTCAAAATTTTAATTTCAATGAACTCAAAATTAAGGCAACCAGGTAACTTTTTTTTCTAAATAATTTTTTACAGTGTACACACACACACACACACACACACACACACATATATATCGAATATATATATCGAAATTTGTATTGAGAATTGTGAATTTTTGCTGTTATCTAAAATTGAAATAATATATTGTTTTTATATATATGTATATAATATATATATGTTGTATTATTGTATTATTATAAAAACAATATATCCTTTCAATTTTAGATAACTGCAAAAATTCACAATTCTCAATACAAAATTCGATATCACAGTAATACTACGCTAATCTAAGTTAAAAGTCAATAATACAATAAAAACAAAAAAGCTAATTACTAACAATAGATCAAATACAATAAAATTAAAATTAAAGAAATTTGGAATCCAAAATCGAAAGTGCAATTTGTTTAAATCGCACAGCCCTAATTCTTTATGAACTTGCAAGCACACTTTAACATTTAAAGCATGTAAGCACAGAGCCCTCTTACCTCTCTAATTTTGTCCCTCTTTTCCTTGGTGTCAGGATCCCCTGGGTCACCATCATTGACCCCAACAAGTTTGGGCATGGGTACTGGAGGCAGAGGCTTGGGACCGTCTTTCTTCTTCAGGTCCTCAGCTACCTTGGTCTTCTCTGTTTGGATCTCTGCCTTCAGCTCCTCTTTGGATTTGCGGAGTTTTTCCTTGGCTTCCTGCAGTGCCCGCTCATGATCTGCCCGGATCTTGTCACGAAGGCTCTCCTCTTCCTCCCTGCAGGTGCACAACAAAAATAATAAAAGTTATTACAATTACAGTTTATTTTGCCTAATATAGAAGGCGGAACATTTTTAGAAACTTTTCTATATGATTTAGAATTTCATATTATATAAACTGTGCATATGAATATAAATAGTATATGAAATGTTACATGTATACAATGTATAAAACTGCGTTTATAATTTTAAAGTTTAGGGTCAGTAAGATTCTTTTAATCTTTTTTTATATTCAGTAAGTCCTTCCATTAAATTGATCCAAAGTGACAAAGACATTTATACTTTGTGTCGTGACCAAATGGTTAGAGAGTCACAATTGTAGCCCGAAGGTTGCCGGTTCAATTCTTAGTACAGCAAGAAAATGTAGGTGGGGTGGGGGTGGGGGTGGGGGTGGGGGGGGGACGGGTGGGGGGGAGTAAAAGAACAGCGCTCTCTTCCACCCTTAATACCCACAACTGAGGTGCCCTTGAGCAGGGCACCTAACCCATAATTGTTCACTGGCTGGCTGCCCACTGCTCTGTCTGTGTGTGTGTGTGTGTGTGTGTGTGTGTGTGTGCGTGTGTGTGTGTGTGTGCGTGTGTGTGTGTGTGTGTGTTCACTACTGACAGCTCCTATGTGTGCACTAACTTGTATGAGTTAAACACAGAGGACAAATGCTGAGTTTGGTTCACCATATTTGGTCCTTATATCATCACGTCACTTTATATGTACTCCTTCCAGAGTACACAAACAACAAACAGGAAGCAAACATTTATATTAGGGATGTGGTGGAAGTCAAGAAGTTAGACACAGTTTTTTTAATGTGGTCCTTGGGGTAATAACAGTGTGTCGGGCAAGAAATCCAAACATTCACCTATCATCTATCAACCTACATTTTAGTAGTAGCAATTTTACATGGCTGCTCGCTCTAAAGTTATTCCAAGTATTAATGCGGAATGAGGAGTATGTATATATATTATAATTATAATTATAAAAGTACACTTAAGAGTTCAGGTAAGACTAATACATAATTACAAGAAAACAAACAGGATGCGCTTTCTGCCGTCTCCGTCAATTAAATATACTAAACCTTTGCGAATAGCCTGCTTGCCTCACAGACATGAGACATATATCTATGCAAATCTTAAAATGTTTACTTTTAAACAAACCAAGTGAATTAGAAAACAAATCCTCTCAGAATATGTAATCTGTATGAAAGGTGCATTTCTCTCTAAGCATGTTCGTTGCTGCGGAGATAAGAGTCAGCATCGTCAACAGCCGACACGGACACAGAAAACACTAGTTTATAAATAAACAATTCATAATATATTGATATATTGTTTCTAATATATTCATATTTAATATTATTTGAATATATTTTCTGTCCAATTTTGGCGTGTTACTTTAAAAAAAAGTGAGGTTTACTGATTTTATTGGTTTGTATTTTTAAAATTCAGATTCAGTAAAATTATTGAATTAATTAAAAGGTAATCCTAAAAAAACTAACATAAAATAAGAAATTAATAATCAGGAAAAAATAATAATAATAAATAAGTCTTTTTCGGTTGGGGGGAAAAAGCGCATCCAGAATTTTCATTTTGGTGCATCCCTAATTTGTATTTAATTTATCTAAACTTGTATCACTTTTTATGTACTTTACCCAGAGTACACTAACAACAAAAAGGAAGCAAACCTCTTTTGTCTCTGCAACAAACTTTATAAAATCACTTATCAAATCATTCAGGGAGGAAGAAAATATAGCGGTTTAACTGCAGGGAAAATATTTACAGACCTTTACACTGCTCATAGCATCTAGACATCATCTTAAGTAATGCCACTGAGCTGCGGTGCTGAATCAACAGCTGGTAAAATACATTTGTATATGTTATAAGCTTGCAGTCTGAATTGAAAGTGATGTTTTTTTTAAAAGGCTGGACACTCAGAAATAAAATGAAGACAATAAACAGACATATCTGGTGATTCCACATTAGCAATTTTGGTGCGCTCCCGATTGAAATCAGAGTCTGGTTCGTTTGGATATTGTGAACAGTGTTTTTCTAACAGTGTGCGCCCACAAACTATACCGCATAAAAAGGGTGGGCTGGGGTACGGTTCGCTGCTGACATGAACACAATCATACTAAAAATCACAAAAAGTGAACAGCTATACACACTCTAAAAAATGCTGGGTTGTTTTAACCCAATGTTGGGTCAAATATGGACTAACCCAGCAATTGGGTTGTTTTAACCCTGTGGTTGGATAAATATATTTGCTTAAAACAACCCAATTGCTGGGTTAGTCCATATTTGACCCAAAATTGGGTTGTTTTTTACCCAGATTTCTTTAGAGTGCAGCTGTTTTGTGTGCGTTCTCACTCATTGATGCACTGTGCACTCACATACAATTTTATTTTTTTATTTTTTACAAAATTTGCAGTACATCCATGGCAGATAGATGCAAGTGTCGTTGTGTGCTGACACTTTGGAAACAAAATCAAAAGGTTAAAAAAATACAAAAGTGATGCTCCACTCTCCATTTCGGCTCCTTCTTCTTCATAGCTGTTACCTAGCAACATGGGTACGAGGCCACAGCTTGATGATGTCGCTAGCATACCGCGATTCGGACCCAAATAATATATTGTGAACAAAGACCAGTGGGGAAGAGGGAGGGGGGGGTAACAAATCACAGTCTAACTCCGTTTTGGACCAAGCAATTATGAATGAATCCTTAAAAACAACCCTTAATGAATCAGTCAGAAAGACTGAAAAATCATCCGTGAACCTTTCACTGAATCTGAGAAGTTTTGGAATAAACATGTGACTAAATTAGTGAACCACAAATCGTTAATTCTATTTGTTTCCAACTTACAATAAATCAAGAGCATTTACCATATGCACTTAAGAATCAGACTTTAACCTACATGCTTTTATGAAAAAACAGCCAGTAATTTTGGTCATTTAGAATCCATTCAGAGAGTATTTTGTATTACCAGAAACAATGTGTTACAACAACAATATTATTGTTTTGTTTAGTATGCATGTAGTTAGGAGCAATTATGGGGGTGGAGTGTGGGAGAATGCACAGGAGACTCATCATAAAATACAAGCCACAGTGTAACATAACGCCCCACACACACACACACACACAGAGAAAGACAGAAGAATAAGGGTGGAGACAGAAGATTTTTAGGTCTTGTGAATCAATGAAGCACACTAAACTAAAGAAAGAGCAGAGGGGGATTGTAAGGAAAAGAGGTCAGATGGATAAAGTGACACAGACAGTGATATGCCGAGGCGACAGGTTATCTCCAACTGGTTCGTTCATTGTTACGGCCTGGAAACGTTCGCCAGGAGACAGCGAGACTGGGTAGGGAAGAATGATAAAACAACTGCTAAACCATACTGGCTTAACATTCATTAGAATGCATTACTAACTGCATATCGACCATTTTTAGCCACTATTTTTCATCAAAGTGCTTAAGATATATATGCGATGGACACTAACTTTGTCGTACCTGAGGATAAGAGCTGCAATTACAGGAAAGTATAACTGAGTGCTGATGTGCACATTTTTGAAGCGGGGATTAAATGGCTACTCTGCAAACAGGGACATGCATGAGTTGGAAAAACGTGGGAACTAATAGCTCCTTGCGAGGGACATAAGAGCAAAGGCCCTCATTAATGACAGTAAACACCAATAACGCTGCATTGCATTAGAGTACAGACATCTAAAGTCTATGGTAACACGCCACTATAATGGATTCACCTACAAATCTTAGCCTGCAACCACTTGCTCCCACTCACATTATTCTTTTTGCATTTTTTTTTTTTTTTGGCCTGCTGTCTTTTTGAGAGGCTTTCTCAAAGCTGTGGTAGAGTTTAGGTGATTTCATGGAAGGCTCGTAAATATTAAACATGCAATTAGGAGCATGTCAACACTTGTTTGAATCAATTATCCCATCTGAGACAAAGTCAGTCCGGGGCAAATCAAAGTGTGGCTGAATTAATATGTTTAGTTCAATCCATTGCGTATGCTACTACTTATGAGCAATTCCATTATTTCCAGGAATTATGCAAAACCGCCTACATCATCCCAACAGGAATATTCTTTGGAATTTAACGTCATTATATAAGCTCCCTGTAAGAGTTACATTTATTTATTTATTTTATCCATCCTTTATTTAACCAGGAGATCCAATTGAGATGTGAATCTCTTCTTCCAGGGAAAACCTGGTCAAGACGGCAGCACAGAGTTATACATAAACACAAAAATCATAATCATAAAAAACAATTAATGAACATACTGTCATGAAAAGCACTTTCATGACTTGTTAAAAGCACTTTTTAAAACACATTATCTCTAATTTAACTATTTTGCATATCATTCCAAGCCCTAGGAGCATAAAATGAAAAAGCATGTTTTCCAAATTCAGAGTATACCTTTGAATAAATAATTAATCTAACTAATGATACCATACATGAATACAGAGATTGTCAGAAAATGTTTGTCTAATTTAATGATGGGTAAATGGTTATTAGCCTCTTAGCCAGATTAGTCACTTGAAACAGATTTTTAAGACAAAAAAAAATGAAAAGAAAATCAAATCAATACTTGTTGCTCTCACTACTGTAATGGATACAGCAAGATGGGGGTGTTGTATAATGGATGTTAGATAGCACTACCATGCCAACAGAACACTGGTAACATCAGCAGAGTTTGCCATTATGAAGAGCAGAGCAAGACCGATATGGGATTTTGGGCGCAGATATCGATATTAGGAAGTAAAAAATGTCCGAAATTGATACATCAGCCGATATTCTTTGTGTATATTATAGTACCAGTCAAAAGTTTAAACACAAAAGTTTGCCATTGATGAGATTTTTTTGTTTTCACTGTTATATGGTTGGGGGTGCTATTACACATCCGAACGAAACACATGTGAAGAAGCGGCAGCAACAAGTGATCTCTTATAAGCAGATGCACATGTAAAAGAATGCAATCATCAATATTACGCAGCATGTAAATCAAAACCACCTAAGTTTACAATGATACTCAACAAGACATCTTAACATAATTTTGTGTGAATATTCACACGCTGCGAGATGTGTGGATGTGCGTTCATATCGGGGCATATATGTCGGTGCTGATATATCTGCAACAGGTTCATATCGGCCAATAAAATTGGCAGACCGATATATCAGCCGGGCTCTAGTGAAGGAATAAGCGCTTATTATTTTACACCCACCATGAGCAGGTGTTAAGATGCTCAGCTTCCATCAGCTTTGTGTGCTCAACACTATCTACCACCAACCCACCCACACATCCACCTTCAAATCTAAGCTTCTTCACAAGTCAAAGCTTATTGTGGAACAACACCAAACCCTGTCTAGCACAGAATAGGTCCAGAAGCACTTTTGGAGCGGTTATCCCCACGTGTGTGGCTCTCCGAGTATAAAGCAGGTTCTTGGTACAGCAGTTTAATTCTGTACACCTCAAGAGACCCAATCTATCTCTGACAGACCCATTCCTCAGCCCCATCATTAGGCTTTGATCAGGATCCATTTTCTGCCTTGCTCGCATACAGAGAGAGAGAAGGAGAAGAGAGAAAAATACAGAGATAAATGCGAAGAGAATGAAGAAACACCTCCAATAGAGATCTGTAGCATCAAGGAGAGCTTGAAGTATTCACATGTGCAAATGTTTATGTGAACATTCTTGTACACAATTCCCTTGAGAACTGAGCTCATTTCCGACAAAATACCACCTACACCTGCAGATCCACGTGGCTACTGGCCCATTTCGCAGAAACTAGAAAACAAGGTCAGCGCCTCGTATTTCCAATATATAGTTCAGGAAGGGCCTTCTTCATCGGTTTCTAGCCCCATCTTGCCTTTCAAGAGTTCAAAGACACAACACTGTGTGGTGGTTTCTTTCTGTATCACTATCAGCCTGAAGCTGCTCTGGGGAATAACAGCCTCCTGGTATCAAATGATGCATACAGGTCTGACTACAGCCTTTAAGTGGACAGCGCTTGAGAGAAGCAGAGTGTCTCTTTATTTCTTCCTACATTTTTTATGTCTCTTTTAAAAAACAAATCTCTGTTCTGACTTCCATTCCTGTCCTAGTTGATGTAAAGCTGCCTCATGAGGATGGACAGCTGTGTGCAGCGGACTCTGTCATTTTTAATCACTTCAATCATTAAAAACAAACCAGGAGCGATATCAACCGTGATTTGTAACGCTGCCATCTTGACTCAGTTAATCAGACAATAGTGTAGACATTTGTACACAAAACTGGATTAAAAGTCTCACCTTTTTACTTTGAGATGATACATGAATGCCACTCAATTAATTAAAAGTGCAACAGTGAGGTCATGTGAAAAAGTATCTTTGAAATGTTCGTCTTAGCATAGATGAAGTAGGCAGTGGAGTTCAGTTTAGTTTTATATTTGTAATACATCCCAGAAATGATAAAAAATAACATGAAACATGAACTATTTTCTCCACCAGGTTTTTAAAGGATGACTGCCACTGCCAGCATTTTCACAATTTCATGGCTAGGATATTTGAACGCACTTTACATAAGGTGGCCTTAACTACTATGTACTAACATTTTAATTAATCATTTGATACAATGCACTTATTCTGCATATGTTTTTTTGCATTGTACTTCCATAAAAAAATTACCTACATATAATTACATATGTAATTCATTTCTGTAGTTACATTTTTAATTTGACTATTGGCACTTCCCTTACACCTAACCCTACCTTAAACTTAACCATACCACCACCACACCTGTCCCTAACTTTACCCAGATCTTATCAGTAAAAGTGTTTTGCAATACATTATGAACACAATAAGTACATTGTACTTTTTTATGCATGTAGTAGTTAAGGTCACCTTATATAAAATATTTTGTTGTATGAATATCTGAAAATGCAATATAATAACACTTGATTATGGCAACAATTTGAACAAAAATAATTAAATCGCATTTTTGTCAAAGACAGCTGGGTCAGATTCAAAATGATGATCAAAACATAGATGTTGTAAATTGAGATCATCAACAGTAAATCGAGTACATTAACACCCCAGTACTATAGCTAATAGCTCATGCTAGGTCGACATTTCATTCAGTAACATAACGCAGTTTTTATTTACATGTGGTTTAATGTTGGTGATCAAGTTATTTTACATTATGCATATAATAAAATGTATATCGCTTGTTTCTGCAACTTCTTTACATGTGCTTTGATCAAGAGATTCAATACTCTTTCAGATGATGTGCCATAGCACCCCCTAGCATATAACAGTAGTGAAAACACCATCGCCTGGGGAAAAGTTAATAGATGTTATAAAATTAACAAACTTCGAATGTAGTGACAACGCACCAATGGTCTGGTAGGGCAACTAATAGTCTTTTCACTTTTCTACACACATTTTTTTTAGTTGATTATTTTCCTCTTGAACCTAATATTGCATTTCCATTAATCGCCCCTCATGCTGAACTTTAATTAATTCTTCATTTTAACCTCCAATTTAACTCTGAAAGCTCTGATCTGCAATATTTTTGCTTGGTCACAACAACTGCCCCGTTTAATGGCATTTTTTTTATCACCTCTATCTGCAATGTAACTAAATTATGTTTTCTACAATATAATAACGTCATTATCACTTTTTTGAGGAGCACACTATCATCTGGAAAGGTCTCGGTCGGTTTCCCTGCTCTAATAGAAACAAGCCTCTAATAAAGTGCCTGAGCTCAGACACTTCAAATTAATCTGCCTCTTACTAAAGCTTTGGCAGGAGCAGGTACATTTTTCACTCAGATTGAATCTCCAACATGCCATCAAACGTAGCTCATCCAATTTAAAGAGTATCAGGACAAAAAAAAATTGAAAAATAAACTGTCAGGTTTAGGAGTAACGGTCTGGTTTAGCTCAAGCCGAGCACTTTCTCACTTTCAGAGGAGCCTTAAGCTCCATGTCAGGTTGGCAGGTGTGAGCACTAACTCAATTAGCGCAAGTCACAGGGCATCTGTTACATCAGCCCACCACAGTGACACGCTTACTCAGAGAACATGAGCCACGTCCACTAACTTTCCAACAACTCGGCAAGCCAACCCCATGGAGTTCACACTTTTCTACGCTGATCAAGAGGGGATTCCTTGAAAGACCAAATAAAACCATAAAAGAACTCTCTTCCTGGAGAAAATACCTACAGACCAGCAATGTTTAGTTTGGCTTTCCCTGGGGAGGTTAAATAACCTTGTCTTCTGAAGACTATTTGTTATTTAAATCCCTTCTAAATCCAGTATGTCTGTGTTTTCTTGCACAAACCTCTGCAAATATTAGAGTTGTTTGTCTAACTCAAGCCATCCTATGAGAAATCTAATCCCACCCAGACAGGAATAACAGTATATTGTGGATATTCTCATTATATTCCCACATGTAGATTTGGACAGAATACTTGCCTTTTTTTAACCTTTGTTGGATACCGTAGCGAAAGCTAATTTCACATTGTGCATAAATCTGCCTTATGCCCCTTCATTATGGATATAGACCTTTTTGCCAGCATTCTGGGTAAAATTACAGTTGGTGGTTCATGCACTCCCTGCTGGCGTGCCATCTGATTTATAAAAAAGAAAAAAGAAAAGAAAAAAAGGTGCCTGCAACGACATGCAAGATATTTATAAACATAAATTAATACATTTGTTACAAATCAGGATTTTAGAATGATTTCTGAAGGATCATGTGACTGAAGAGTGGAGTATCTGAAAATTCAGCTTTGCCATCCAAGAATAAATTATATTATTCTGACCCAATCAGCTATATTAAAAAATTTGTCGATATTTTTTTACTGTATTTTTGATCAAATCAATGCAGCCATGGTGAGCATAAGAGTCTCAGTCAAAAACTGAAAAAAATATTTTTCTAAATCATACATGTCTTTCAGTGGGTTTCATCCAGCAAACATCTAAATGGACATGACCTTCCACAACACCCACATCCAAAACACTTTTTTTTCTCTCTATATCTTATGTCTGTGCAATATTGAAGAAAAATGCGATATGCGATACCTTGTTAAATAACGCGATATTCTACATGCGAAACGATATTGCAATTAGTGCGTAAAATCTATTTAAATTACATTAAACATAAAAAAAAAAAAAAAGAGAATGATACCATTTATGTTTCACATTCTTTCTGGAAAAAGAAAGTGTCGCTACAACTTCTGAAAGAGACCAGCAGCGTTTTAGCAAAAATGAATGTCACAAATCTGACAATATAATTTTAACATCAATGTAAACAAACGAAAAATGTAATTGCAAATGTAATGCAGAAACGAAACTGAACTGAAGGGATCACGCGCTTTCAGAGAGGCGACTTGTGTATGTTTCGGTGTGTGTGTGTGTCAGGCGCAATACTGCAAGTTATAGTTTTTTGCAAACTATTGCGTTTAATAACTCTTTTTAACATCAAGCAAGTCACAGAAGTAACAGTCGTGTGCCCAGTCTATTCTCTGCTAAATGCATCACAGCTTCGACCTAAAACTTACACTTTTTCAAAATGTTGAAGTAGCCTACTAAAATCATTCAGATTTGCGTGCCGTTGTGATATTTCGATAAATTGCGCAGCCCTCGATATTTATAACTATGTTCAATTACCTATCATAAAATTCTTATCACTCAACGTGTGTATTCATGTACTGATTCGGATAGGAATGGGATTAAAACGTCCATGTTGATTACAGAGGCGTGAGTGTGCGTTGTCTAGACATGGGATTTACAGAAGGTCATGTGTCTTAATTTATTTGTTCATATAATTTGACTTTTATTATAAAAATCCTATTTGAGTAAACATTATGAGTTTATTCCAGTGGCTGTTTATAATAAACTTGCATAAGTGAGCAGCAAAATCTAGGCAAGTAACTTGGGATGCATCTCAATCAGCTACTTTGTATGCCATCTATGGGTCGGAAATGTTTGTTACCGATGTCTTATGAGCAGATTTCCTACACCTGCACAAGAGTGGGTATAAGGAGCCTTGTTGTGACATCTGTGAACCAAGTTAGCTTAAAGGGGAAATAATTATTCACAACTCATGATTATTCCTTATGATTAATTATGAATATTTAAATCAGTTAATGAAACTAACTTTATGTAGCTACATTTACATTACAATCAGTCAATCAGTTGATCCTGTGAACACTTAGTATTGATTATCAATTCATTATTAATTAAGAGAAGGGTCTTTTTCTAGCCTAGAAATCTAGATGCACCCTAGCAGCGGCAAATCGCTAGGTAAAAACCGTGAGTGTAGTCTAGCAACTCTCAATAGACTTCTGAACTGGAAAAACCAAACTCTGGTGAGGCCAATCACATCGTGTATAGAGTCGGTGGGCAGGCTTAACATAACAACGACAGAATTGCGTGCTACTTGTAAACAAAGAAGCTGGCGAACGGTGGTCTTTTGAATCGGTTTTGGCCGGGACTCTGGAAGACTTGGAGTAAAGAACAAAGAACGGCACTGAAGTCATTCTTAAGATGTGTTTGGAGCTTCACCTTCATTCCTCTGGTTGGTTGTAGCACTATCCAATTGCATGCAGAGAGAGTTTGAAAGACAACCGTTTATTCGGCCCCTCGGATTGAGCCCTGCCAATGGTGATCTTGATGTGGGTCTGGCTTCTCAGGCTAGTATTTTTAATGGCCACAGAAAAATTATTCTTCCTTAGCATGTAGAGTGCTTAGAGTGTGTAACAAAATCGATCATTTAAAGGGTCAACCCTACAGCTAAATTTTTGAGATTTTAACATTGGTATGTGTATTGAACATCATTGAACATAATGTTAGCATCTGTTAGATTTAATTAAAAGGGGAATCTGGTCAATTTTTATGTTTTTCACCCTATTTTCTTCTTCCGGGTTTAAAAACTACATTGCGTCCACGTCACAGCTTGTGACGTACCAGCGCACTAATAGTGCTACATGACGCATCGGTGTCTCATTATTATTAATGAGACTGAGTTTTCTTATCCTATGAGAAGACACAGTCTCCTAATTATTCATGACAGCACGTGGTTCTTTCAAATGACAGAAGTGACAGTCTGCGTGTTCACGAAGAAGATGAGAGGCATTTATGATCATGGGCCGTAAGTGATTGTTTCCCCGGTGTAAAATCATCAAAATCATCTGCCTCGATGCTTCGCTTAGTCCATTTAACTACACACAGATATTGCAGAAATACATTTTTTGTGTAAGGACTCGGAGTATAAGCGGATTGCGGTTATATCCGCGGTTCAGGTGCGTAAACATCCCAAACATTGCAGGTGGATGAGAGAAATCGTTAATATGTTGATTTTAATAAAGACGCGGAACTCTCATATCACGCTAAAACGCAATGAATGCGTGTCGTTCTTTAACTTTCGTTTTCAGCTCATGTCGAGATCAAAGACCGCAATGCGCGAGCGAGAGAGAGAGAGAGCGGGCGGGCATCAGCACTGGTAATATCATTTAATATCGCTGTTTTTAAATGAAGAAAACTGTGTGTTGAGCTTCAGGATGCGACGCTGAACATTTAAGTTTCATTTGCGGAAGTACACGCATCAGCTGAGGAGATACGAGCAACTCCAAACACATGAACTCGATGGACTTTGCAGCTTTGCACATGGATCACCGTCATTGTGATGTGTGTGAAATCTTTAATGAGACTTTATATATCCTACTTGATAATATCTTCAAAATGCACCATTAAATGTTCTCAATACTAGGCGCAACAAACATCAAGACAAGCTGTAACGTGTGTGTGTGTGTGTGTGTGTGTGTGTGTGTGTGTGTGTGTGTGTGTGTGTGATGTGCAGCGCTCGTGCTTTCAGAGCTCAGAGCTGCGTGCTTTCATTGATTTGTGTAATTTAAATATCACACTTTAATCATATTTATAGCTACTAACTTAAAACAAGCTGTGTTACAATGATGAATGATTAGCTCAAAAGATCAGCATGTGTGATGTACTTTAACTGAATTAAACATATCTCGCGTTTGATCACGTTCTAGCGGTTATTCCTATACATGTGTGATGTATAGGTTGTCGACCCTGGTTTATGTAAATATAATTTTGCCAAAATAAGTTTTTTTGTTTTGTTTAGCAACCTACTTCAATGTAGCTAATATGTGACGATAGCATCGCGCTTAACACGGAGGATTTGAAGTTGTGACTGCCGGGTGCGGGTGGATGGTTTGCTTCTAACAGCTGATTCGGTGACGATAGAGCTGATCCGCACATCTCTTGTTCCAAGTTAACCTGTCCAATATGTTTTGCTCCAGTAAAGGAGTAAATAAGACAGTAAATGCTTATCATGCCTGAGCTGAAGCTGAAACATGAAAGTTAAGTTGCACAACATAAATACAATGTTTAGTTATTTATTTTTTTGTGATCAACTTTTTATTTGGTTTTAAGACAAAATGTAAAATTCACATGTTGTATATTAAATGGTATGCATGCGTACTCATGTATATAAAATAACAACTTTTCAAACTATATACAAGTGCCAAAGCCTTGAAAATAAATAGATAAATGCATTACAAATAAATAAAAAAAATAATATCATAAAATATATAGATAGAATACAATTGCAGTAATATTGTTGTTAAGACCCATTTAGATTGTGCTAAACCTAAGAAAAACTATGTGGTTTCAATAGTGCAACAACAACTTTATCCCAGACAACTAAAGTTGAGCTACGTGCTTTATGAATGACAGCCAATGATCTCTCAATAAGAACAATATCTCTGAAGTAATTAAACCATTCTTTGATTGAAGGGGGTCCAGGGGAAAACCAAGAATGTATTATAGTTTTTTTAGCAGCAGTTAAACCTGCAAATATAATTTTCTTAGAAGCCAAATTAGTAGTAATTCTAAGTGAAGAATCATCGTTAAATAAGAATAGGGTAAGCAGTTTAGGAATTGGGAACTCCAAAATATCTCCAAGGAATGCTGCCACTTGTGACCAAAGATTGGAGACATTTGGACAATCCCAGAATATGTGCAGGTATGTGCCAACCGTATTCAAATTACATTTTGTGCAAACTGGGGTATCTGTAAGGTTCATTTTAAAACGTCTGTATGGGGAGAGATAAAATTTCTGAACAAACTTAAAATGAATCAGCTGATGTGCAGGATTCTTTGAAGAAACAAACACATTGTTCCATACATTCCCCCAGTCCAATTCCATTCGTCTCTCCTTGAGGTCACGATTCCATGATTCAATCACTCCCAGAGGTTTATCATGTTTTGAGACTAATTGTGAATATATTCTAGATACCAGTCCAGAGCATGATGTTCCTGGATTAATCCATAGACTAAGTGGGTGAACAGGCAGGGGAGAATCCCAAGGGACTCCATGGGCTTTAATTGCTGATCTCAATTGTAGGTACAAAAACCAGGAGAAACCAGGAAGAGAGTATCTTTCTTTAAGGTCTTGAAATGATCTTAAGCTGTCTTTTCCATACAAATCTTGCAAAATGTAAACTCCCCCGGAAGCCCAGCTTGCATTGAAATATGGGCCAGAGTTCTGCAGTAAATTATAGTTATACCAGATGGGGGAGCGATCACAAAGTTTAGAGTTGCAACCCATGTGACTCTGAACGGTTGACCAAATTCGCAGGAAGTGGCCTATAATTGGCCCAAATAATTTATGTGCCAATTTAGGTTTAAGTCCCGCAAATAGCAGATCTTCAATTCTATGAGGTTTAACAAGTTCTTGTTCTATCTGGCGCCAGGGAAGTACAGAGTCTTTATCACACCAAATTGTTAACGATTTTACCTGAAAGGACCAATAATACAGTTCGAAGTTGGGCAGTGCCAAACCGCCGGATGATTTTGTCCTCTGAAGAGTACTCAGACGGATACGGGGTTTTTTACCATCCCAAATAAAACTAGAGATCTGAGATTGAAACTCCTTAAAATAGTTTACAGGTGGAGGTAAAGGAATCATGGAAAAAAGATAATTCAACCTACCAAGAACATTCATTTTTATTATTGAGATTCTACCTTGCAAAGACATTTTGAGACTAGACCATCTTTGCATATCGGCCAGGATTTCAAATTTAAGTTTGTCATAATTCATATGTGATATATTAGAAAATGTTGTTATTTTTAAGCCTAGATATGTAAATTCTGTGTCGTGCCATTGAATACGGGAGATGGGCGGCAATGTAAGATGTTTTGCAGAGCTATTTAAAGGAACGAGAAGGGATTTATCCCAGTTTATTTTATAGCCAGAGAATTCACTGAACTGGGAAAAAACTTTTATTATTTGCTGTATGGAGACATGTATATTAGTAAAATAGAGTAATATGTCATCCGCATAGAGAGAAATTTTATTCTGTATTCCTTTTATAACTATGGGTGATATAAGAGAATCTGATCTGATAGACTGCGCTAGTGGCTCAATTGATAATGCAAAAAGTAGAGGGGAGAGTGGGCAGCCCTGACGGGTACCACGATGCAGAGGAAATGGCTTTGACATAATATTACCCGTTAATACAACTGCAAAAGGATTAGTGTAAAGTGTTTTAACCATTGATATGAATGTTCTTCCGAAGCCAAATTCTTCCAGAACTGTCCAAAGATACTCCCAACCTACCCGATCAAATGCCTTTTGTGCGTCTAAAGTAAAGACGGCTGCAGGTACAATATCCATTTCAGATGCGTGGATGATGTGTAAAAGACGTCTGACATTGTCAGATGCAAGTCTCCCTTTTAAGAACCCCGATTGATCAGGATGAATGAGTTTGTTCACAGATAGCTCTAGTCTTTTAACCAATAGTTTTGCAAAAAGTTTTAACTCGGTTGTAATTAAAGAAATAGGTCTGTAACTACCGCAATTTAATGGAGACTTGCCTTTCTTAAGCAGCACAGAAATAAGCGATGTATTTTGGTCACGATGAAAGGCGCCAGTTGTAAGAGCATAGTTAATGGAATTTAGAAGAAGTGGTCCTATACTATCCCATAATTCCATGAATAGTTCCGGAGGAAAACCATCCAGACCTGGAGATTTACCTCTCTTCATTGAGGAAAGGGCATCTTTTAATTCTGTAAGGGTGGGAGGTGTATCAAGAAGCTCTGCTTCTTCTCTGGACAGCAGAGGTAAATCAAGCTTTGAAAGATATGATTTAAGGACAGCCTGGTCAAAAATAGATTCGGCTTTATAGAGATTAGAATAAAAAAGTCTGAAGGTATCATTAATTTCCTCTGCATCATAGGTAACCGTTCCTGATGGAGTTTGTATAGCATTAATAATGGAAAATTACTCATTTTGCTTTAATTTGGCAGCTAGGAGTCTGCTTGAGTTTTCGCTTTGACTATAGTAAGTCACTCTAGTACGATGAATTGAGAATTCTGCTTTAGATTTTAACAGGTTATTTAATTCGAATTTTAAAGCTAAAAGAGATGCGTGTTTTTGATTGGAGAACTGCCGTTTCTGTTCTGATTCCACTTGCTGAATCTCGTTTTCTAACTGTTTAATTCTGTAATTCCTGGATGCCTTCAAATGAGTAGCAAATGAGATAGATTCCCCCCTGATGAAACATTTGGTTGCTTCCCAGAGAGTTTGGGGTGATGACACTGATCCTAGATTAATTTCTAAAAACGATTTGAGATTGGCTTTCAATTGCTTCAGGAATTCTGAGTTCTGAAGTAGCGTTGTATTAAAACGCCACCTGTGTGTATGTTTACCAGGATTCGGTGTAAACTCAAATGTATATATCACCGGGGCATGATCTGAAATTACGATAGGAAGAATGTCTGTAGATGTGATGAAATTATTTAGTTGAGGTGAAACAAAAATGTAGTCAATTCTAGAATAAGTCTTATGTCTACAGGAGAAAAAGGTATAATTTTTCACTAAAGGGTTTCTTAGGCGCCAGGTGTCAACAATGTTCAAATCAGCAATAAATGTGTTAATCCCAGAAGATACCTCTAAACCAGAACAGATATTTGTAGATCTGTCTAGAGATATATCACATGTCTGGTTGAAGTCACCACCTACTACCAATAAGCACTCAGGCATGTCTAAGAATGTAGCTAAAGTTGCATTGAAAAAATTAGTGTCAGGTATATTTGGGCAATATATTGATGCAAAACAAATTTTTAAATTATGGACTGTTACTGACACATACGATAGCCGTCCAGCACTGTCTTTTCCACACTTATCGATGGTTAGTCCTAATTTCCTATCAAACAGAATAGCAACACCTTTAGTTTTATTTGGAGCAGAAGAATAAGCTACACATTTATAAAATCTGTTCTGAAATCTATGTATGTCGTTCGTTTTTAAATGAGTTTCTTGGATCAATGCAATGGAGATATTTTTACGCTTAAGAAATTCTAAGCACTTTGTTCGTTTAATGGGCGAGTTTAGGCCGCGGACATTCCACGACATTATATTAACTGGTATATTCATGATGAGGATCTCTTAACATCGGATGTTTATAAATGTGCCAACATAAAATTGTAACATAACACAAGAACAAGAAAACGATATATGATGCACATAATTTACACAAAAACAGCAAGGCTTTGGCGGTAGAACATTTAACAACAACAACAAAAACTGGAACAATACAATCCATCCGCAAGAGACAAGATCTGGAATTCTTTCTCTCTGGGTGGGGAAAAATAAACAAAATTCAAGGTTTTACTGCCTGTGGCTATTTAAAGCCGCACGTCCCGAGTCCGAGTCTAAACGAATATCAGAAACGTAACGTTAACTGAAAACACCCCATCAGACCTATTAGGCAGGGCCCATTTGCTTACCAAAATTGCACAGATTAATTCGTCTCGGAAGTAACGACGGATGGGTTTTCCTGAGCATCAGGAAGTGAAAACGCATTAGAAGTGCTCGGTATAGAAGCCGTCGAGAGCGAAGAATGATCCAGAGACAGTAGAAAATTTCCAGCATCCTCGGCGTTGTTGAAGTGATGCAGCGTTCCGTTGAACTTCACTTTCAGGATTGCTGGATATATCAGGAACGGACGTAATCCCCTGTCTGCAAACTGCCGTCTCACACTGTCAAACGATCTTCTCTTCAGAGCCGTTTCGTTGCTGAAATCCGGAAAAAATAACAGCTTGGATGTACCGTGGGTTATTTCCGTCTGAGGTGCTCTGGCTCCGTTGAGAATTCTCTCCCGATCCTGAAATCTGAGGAGCCGAAAGATGAGTGTTCGAGGGCGGTTTGTCTTATCGCGATTGCCATAAATTCGATGAGCCCGCTGGATTTCTATCTTCCCGCCACCTTGAAAAGAAGGGATCCATTTCGGGAGGTGCTCCTGGAGAAACTGAACGGCATTCTCGCCCTCCGCTGACTCAGGTAGGCCCACGAGCCGGACGTTACATCTTCGTGATCGATCCTCCATTTCAACCAGTTTGTCGCGGAGGCTAGAAATCTCTTGTTGATGCGTGTTCGCGTCCTTTTTAACCACACGAATATTCGCATTCATAGTGTCCATCCGCGCTTGCAATGTTTTACCAAGTTCGGCTTGACGGGTGATATCTCGTCTCAGTTCGTTAACTGCCGAGTTCGAGGATTCAATCATGCTCTTTAAAGTTTGAATTTCACCGGAGATTACTTCTTCCATTACCTCTCTTACTGCCGATTTGACCCTCTTAGTGAACCTCTCCTCCTGTTCTTGTAAAGCCATTAAAATGGCTGGGTTCGGAGGGTCTTCGGTTGGCCCGTCTTTGCATTTCTTTTTCGTTGCAGTCTCATCTTGAGGTGGTTTATTCTTCCCGGATTTTGGACCAGACATTTTCAGAGATACGTCAATATTAAAATAATCTGGATTTATTTCTGAATTTAAGGATATTAAATCGGATTTTCGGACTTTTGAGACGGAGCTCAGTTCTAAGCGTGCATCACTCGTGCCCAGCCACCGGAAGCTTTAGTTATTTATATTATTTATAGAATATTTATAGAATATTAGAATATTTATATTATATAGAATTTATAGAATATTTATATTATTTATATTGGCATTATTGTTATTTATATTACTACTATTTAGATTTATTGGTTGTAGCTTTAGTTTTAGATTGAACTATGTTTACCTTTTTAAAGCAATTTGAAATAGATTTTTATTTAATATAATATGGCAATTGTATGCATTAAAATTGTTTAGTTTCACAGTTATTAAGGTATGCAATTTCAGCAATAAAACTAAATTTTTCTAAAAAGAAAACAAATTAGATGTTAATTTTAAGATATCCGTCTTATTGTCTCTTATTGCTCTTTAATAAAGAAAAAGTAATTATTATCCGATTAATCGATCGACTAAGTGGTAGATTAATCGATTACAAAAAGAATCGATAGCTGCAGCCCTATGTGTATACAAACATGATTATATATTTATAATGATAATAATAATTGTGTATGTGCATTTCTATATTTTAAACAATTCCGATTAATCTAATATTTGTAGCAAGGCATTCGGTTACTTTTAAAGGTCAAACAGACGGTTGTTAGTGTATTTTATTAGACTTTAATTTTGCCAGATTTAAAAATCCTGCATTTCGTTACATTTAAACCCATATTTTTGTTGAGATTTAGCATGGGGCACTAACGGATGATGGTTGCTCCCCCCCTCTTTCTCCCCCTGCCTCGCTCTGCCACACCCACCCCCTCCCCTCTTCTCACCGGCATCCACGCCCATTTAAGTAGCATTTTTCAAAAAGATTTCGAGGTGGATTTGAGCTGAAAGAGGGGGTTTCATGACCCTTTAAGTGACAAGTTGTTTGCAGGCAGGGAGTCAAAACAAGATATGAATGTGCACCATTTTTATAAACTAAATCAAGAACATAAGTAAACTAACAGAAACGCCTCCATATAAATCCCACATACATTGGTAAAATTTGAAAGTGACCGAATGAAAAGCCAGATCGGAACAGGAGTAAAACTATGAAAAATGCCCGTCAAAACCATCAGTGAGTACCTACAAGCTCCTTTGTCTGAACTAAGAGGTTTACAGCTTTAACTAATTATACAGCGATTTGTATATCGTACGCTACTTTCATTTGCCGGAGTGGTTATAGAGCATTCAATGTACAGTCACAGGAAAAAGTCTTGATAGTTCGATCCAACAGTGTTGAAGTTGCACGGTTATTTCAACTTGGTAAAGGAAGTTACACATGGCTCGATGTGTGTGTGGGCCTGCCAGGCTGGCACGCTTGGTCAAGTGAGGAACATCTGAAGTGAAGTGTTGGTCATCCAGGGAGAGAGTGGAGCAGTGTGCGCATCTCTCTTTAAAGGTCTGGGACAGGTCACACCCCTCATGGTTGACTTGACCAATGAGGAAAGGCCAAATCTTTCAAGCAGCAAGATTCCTCTATTGGAGATTGTATGGCTCTTTGTTTCAAGTGTGTCCCTTTGCATGTACAACTGGATTGGTTGCAGATTAATCAAGTATTGAAAATTCTTTAACTACTAAAATGCTGCGTAGTTATCGGCACATCATATACACGTGATCATTTCAATCTTCAAAGTACAAATTTATACCCCAACCATGGTATAGGTAATGTTACATTGAGTTTTGGTTTTATCATGAAACAAAATAAAACAATACATAAAACAAAAATACCATACAAAAACATTACATGAGACGGTACTAATCATACACACAATGTCCTGGGGGTGTATGTTCAATTATATAGAACAGTTTTTTTTTACGTTTTTTTTTACAAATTGATGCAGGAAAGTCTGAAAGAGCTATGGGTCTTCCTATGGCTTTTGTTTTTCACATTCTTTCAATCCATAAACAAGGTCATATCTGAGAGTAGCCCTGGTAACGGAGACGTTTCCTGCCCTTTTGGGGGAAGGTTTGTTGTTAAAAATAAAGCATTGAAAGCATATTTGTTAAATGTAACAAGCAAATATATGTCTGATTTGTTTCAGTTGTTAAATCTGGCAGAGGTCCTGTTTCAAAAATAAATTCACCAATTGGAACAAGCCTTTTGTGTTTACCCTCTGTTGTGTCATGGCTATGACCAAAACAAGGCTCTTTTTTTTTTTATTGTAGACTTGTTGGGATAGTTGGTGTTGCTGACGTTCAGGCAAAACACTGGTTACATCACTTGCCCACTGTTATTCATGGTGCGTGTCCACTGGTGCATTTTCAGTAAATGCTTATGGAAGCTTAAATCCAATAGGAATTCATTGAAAACACTCGCTTTATGAATGCCTGAGCAGCTGTGACCATTTTACTTTCGGTTTAGAATTACCAGTGTTGACACACGTCTATTAACCGGTGAGAAAATTTCCTCACGTCACATCCCTAAATGCATGTTATTTTTTTTGTCCGATACCATCCATATATTGAAAATAAATAAAAGCATGCCAAAGATTGGGGCGAACGGTAGCACAGGTAGGTCAAAAACACATGAGGAGAAGCGTTATGTTAATACAACAACAGCAAACACAGACAGACATTTGCATTCGCATTTGGATTACACCTTTGAGTTTTAAGAAAAACAGTAATTTGCCCTGAAATTTTTACAGAGGTTGTGAGAAAAACACTGACTTGGTAGATTCAGATGGGATTTTTAAAAAAAAGTGTCGCACATCCTGAAAAGTGAAGCCAAATCGCTTCTACACCGTGGGCTACACGTCGATTTTCATTTATACCTCTGCGTCCTTGTCTGCGTTGACATGCAGTTACACATGCAGAGGGCGCATGTGTATTCCTGAGGGGAGGGGTTCTGGCAGACCAATCACAGCACTTGCTGTCCACGTAGAATTGACGTGTTGTTACATTTTTTGAGGTGCGCATCAGGGTACGTCATAGGCTACACGTGCAACATACAGCCTACGACGTAGCTACGGCGTACACTCGACGCAGAAGTATAAATTGGGCTTAAAGGTTTACTTCAGCGATTAGCATATGGCTTTGTATCAGTAGAAACCCTGGATTATATTCGAATGATTGTGCTTCCACTCCCCCTCATATCCCCCTTAGACAAGAGATTTATGCATTTTATTTCTGGAAAAATTCCTCCCATGACGCAAATATCGTCAATTTGCGCCATCGGAGCCATAATTCCTATGAAAGTTAAGCTTTCAAAAGGCATGAACTGAAAACGCGCCAGACTGAACATGCGCTGTGAATCTATGCCAGGGACGCGTTTACCTCAGTTCTCATCATGAGCTCATCCATGACTGGCAATATATCTGACTCCTGCAGCGTTTTGGACTGAGAGACTCCCTCAGCGGCTAAATCACATATTGAACACACACGTTCAGTTTTTAATTGTAGTGTCTGTTCTCTAACTGAACTGATTTTCTGAAAATGAACGCGGTCGCGGTGGGAGACATTTCTACTACATTAATGACCCAGTTTAAATACAGATTCATCTTCCCAGCGTTGAAGTACCCCTTTAAGTGTATAAGACTACGGTAACTGCACCATTTATTCACACAGACACACGCAGAAATCCCTTAATAGTGATATGCACCGACTGGCATAGAGTATAAATGAAGAGTTTATCTTCGTTATCAGCGTAAATTTTTCTGCGATCTTGATATGATATCCTTTATCACACAGTACTTACCAGCCATGATAATACAAATATCCCATTTTCACCCTAACCAGGAAATTAAAATCCGATGTTAATAATTGTGTTTTTCTAAACAAATGTTTGAGTTAACACTGTCCTGTTCAAACACTAAAAGACAGCAAAGATCAATTCAGTGTAAAAATAACAGCAACTGCTACTCACACTGCAGGGACTGGTGAAAACCAACAATGAGCACGCCCAGGTAAACAAGGGGAAAGGCTGCTCAAACATGGCACACCGACAGCCATAACAAGACATGAGTTGGCGCAGATCAGTCCCCCCAGGTAAGAGGCCGATCGGCCAGAGAGCTTGTGTTTGGCTTCAGAGCTCATGGCCAGGATGAGCTCTTTGAGTCATGAACGAAAGCAGATGGGAAGCAGGTTCAATAAGCATGATTCATCATTTATGCACAACCGTGACTCTGCTTTTTTTGGATTTGCCAAGACTGATTTTCAGTTTAGGCAAATACAGATGGAGCAGTACGCTTCTGGAAAGATGCAGTAACTAACTTAACATTAGAAAGTATAATTACTGTACACAAACAGAAGACGTCACAGTATATGCTGCTCCACATAAATGCTGCTCCACAAACATCCATGAATCCAGTTTAGGTCGCTTATAATACAGCAGTAAGCCCTAAAAAGCCATTGTTGACAGTGATTTTAAAACTAAGGGCCGTTGTTAGGTATGTGGACTGCAACTATCCATTTTATGATGTGCATTTGGAACTGCAACATCAGCCAAACTTGTAAGGAGAAACACTAATAAGCCGGCTGTTGTCAACAAAGAAAATTCTTCCACCAAAAAAATAAATTAAAAAAATCCAAATACGTTTACAGTGAAATATTTCTATATTAATATTTCTTTTCTTATCTTGTTTAACATTCTTATTTAAAATTAAATCATCAATATTTTGGTGTGCAGCTGTGCAGCCATACAAAAAGTACAACAAACTTGGGCAAAAAAACAACAACCAACATTTAAAAAGATATCATCAGGAAAAATACCCCAGATTGCGCAGCTTTAGCGAGCAACAATGAAACCCTCCTGAAAATGTGCAAGTCGGATGAAAAGTTTAGGTGCAAAGAAGGTTTCCAGATTACCCTTATTTTGATGAGACTATTCAAACCAATTAATATTTTAGTAATAATGACTAATTAAACAAATGATGTGCATTATGCTGATTTTCAACTTCACATTTATATATTGTCAGGTATCAGGTGATTTTACTGATAAATAAATAATAAAAATTCTGTACATCAGTTATCGGACAAAAAAAAAACTGTAATGTAACGGTAATATAAAAACATATGAATGCATTCACTTAATTAGGTGAAGGGCTGATGCTAATTATTTCGATTTGACACCCAAGATAATACCTCATGACTGCAGGGTCAAACAGCTGTTGTATGTGTCTGTGTGAATGTCAAGCTAAATGGAAGGGTCATGTTGATAACAGCACAGAGAATATGAACATGCCTGTATGCAAGCATGAATGCCCATTTATTACCATCTTGCTTGTCTGATGGGGAAAATGGAGCATGGAATATGATTGTGTCATCTGAGCACTTACTAAACATGATAAATAAATGCAACTAACACTTAAATGCATCTAAGATGCAGAGACCAAGCTCAATATATTCCGTCATTATAAGATATGCCATATTTACAAAGCATCACATTAAATAGCACAAACATGACAGCTGAAGACGAATCACATTGATACCATGATCATGTGGTCACATCCCGCGGCAGACAGAATCCCATTACCTGCATCTAGTCCAGCGATTTTTGACTACAATTTGAGAAATAGGCAAATGCTCAGACTAGACAGATCAAATATTTAGAAATTAAATCAGCAGAAATCAAAGTAAAAATAAAAACTATAATTATATTTTTAACAATAATAATACAATTAACAACAATAAAAAAAATAGTAATAATGAATATGTACTACATTCTGTACGGTTTGTGCTGTAAGCATCAGAATGGCTCCTAAAACAATGCTACCCAATGCATTCTATCTGGCCCGGTCTACACCTGGTGTTTAAGGGTTTGTTACTAGGATTGGGTATTGTTTAAAGTTTAACAATTAGGGTTAGGTATCGTTTTGTTTTTTTAATGATACCGGTGTCAAACCGCTACTTTTAAAACGGTACTGGTGCCTAAACCAATACTTAAAAAAGAGCCACAAAATTACAGTGGATGATAAAGAATGGCCTTTTAATTATTATTTTTTAAATTCTTTCAATTGAACAATTTATTAAAAGTTAAAAGTATACTTAAATATATAAATAGATAGAAAACACAATTTACTTAAATTCACAGTAAAACCTAAGCCACCTAACCCAACTACAATAGGCCTAATTTAACACTAAATAACAGTTACAGCACTAATAACAGCAAAGTAGTCTGTAGTCTTGGTTTGTATCCTAGTACAAACCAGCTTCATTTCAGCATTATTTTGAAGAAATATGACCATATTCTCTGGCTAAATATTTCAGAACGCATCGCCTTGTTTCCATGGCAACGCGTTGTGCTTCTCACGACACACAGCAGCCACAATAGCACTGTATCAACGCTCAGCTGTATCAGTTTTATTTAGTTTTTTATTCAAAATATTCACAAACTTGATACCCATGTCATGAACTATCTGATATTCTGATTTTCAAATACGTGTAAGAAAATGCGGTCATTTAAAACCCTTATTTGATCATGTTAGTTGATCCATAATGCCCGATAGGTGCCACCATAGTTTGCGCCTCAGAGAATCAGATCTGTCGGATTTACATCAGGTCAATTCATCCTCGTCTCACGAAATACATAAAAGTGACCGATGAAATTATGTAGCAACTTATATAATGTGCATCTGATATGAATAAAACAGTCAAATTATAACTGTCTGAAAAGATTGTCATTGCCGCCATATACATCTGTGTGTTTTTTTTAATATAGGTACCATGCTATATTGGTACCTGGTTTCGGTACCCAACCCTACTAACGATTCTGATTCTTATCGATTCCTTATTTCACTTCCAATAAGGTGAAAAACACAAACAAACTTAGATATTATTCACATTTATTCTAAGGCTGCATCCGAAATCGCGTACTTCCATACTATATAGCATGCGAAAAACAGTACGTGAGCAGAGTAGTATGTCCGAATTCATAGAATTCGAAAAACAGTATGCGAAAAGTACCCGGATGGCCTACTACTTCCGGCGAGATTCTGAAGTGCGCATACAATGGAGACTTTACCATCCTATGATGCCACGGGAGAAAGTTGTCGTAGTTTTATTTGAAAATGGCCGGAAAACAGAGAGGCAGCTTTTTTCAAGTGTAAGTACTTTAGAAATAACTTTTTGTTTATTTGTTGTTAAATTGTATTTGTTTAGCATCATATAAGTAAACGACTGTCTTGTTAAAAGTTTAAATAATGTAAATTGAGGGTGTCCTTTTCCAGCCAATTCAGAAAAATTATAGTTTTATCATTATTAAATGAGCCAATGTAAATCAGCAAGCTTACACTGTTTTCATTAAACAATGACACTTATTGTATAGCAGTTTAATGAGACAACGTTAGTTACACAACTTCAGTAAATTAAAACGATTTATTTATCCTTTACCAGTGTTGATATTATCAAAATATTGTTAGCTACATAGCTGTAGAAAAGGCTTTGAATACATTCGTAGATACATTAGTGCCCCCTTGTGGACTTTTAGATACCTTATGTTAAATGACGCATTTCCCCTTTAAGAGTTTAGTATCGACACAGAACACAGTTCGGAGAGCACTAATAGAGAATTCGCTGCCGCTGTTGTTGTTGTGTCAGAGTGCGTTCATAAATAAGTGAGTGACTTAGTTTATGTTATTCATTATCTTTAAAGAGCCAGTTAAAATATGTTTGATTGTATCGCGGTTATTTAGTTGTAATCACGGATATGCGCCATAGCATTGTGTACCTATTGCATCATATGCGACGCTAGTGAAAGCATACGGAGAAAGTTAAATATTAAGGTTGAGATACTTTGAGTCTCGTTGAGCATGTGTACGTTATTATGTACTGTAAAAGTGATCTTATGCATGTTATTTAGGCAATACGTGTTGATTATCCCGAGCTCACGTTGCAGATAATGTGATGCTAATTTCACTAGTGCTAATCTAGCCTATACAATCGCTATAGATGTATAACTACGAGTATAATGTATAATGTAAGTCACAAAGTTATTTAATTCTTGTTATTATTTGCATTACTAATTGGGTAGTTATTTCTGTTGTTTTAGAACCACTCATACCCCTCATAATACAGTCCAAACTATTCTGTATCATTCTGCCATCCTTCTACTAGTGTACTACAATTCATCAAGCCATTAAAGTGTTCTTCGTCTCTGACCGAATGCCTTATGTCTGCTCATTATCCAGCAGCATCCACACTAGTCTACCCCACAATTGGTCCTTCGAGCCCGATTTGAGGAGCTGTCATAATGATGTATCAGAGTGATACAGATCCAAGACATGTCCTTCCTGTGCCCACTGTCAGACCTAGACGATCTGTGCGCTCCCTAGCTACCTTTCGGACTTCGAACTCACTGATCATCAACTGAGGTTCCAATCAAGACAGAGAGTAGAGCCTCCATTAAGTATAGAGCCAGCATGCAGTCCCTCTGATAGAGTGGAGTCCCAGTTGTGAGTATGAACAACAGCGAGCACATACTTACCCAGTCCGAGAGCTGTCGTCAGAAGTTTTAGTAGAGTTCCAGCAGTTACCTAAAGAGACTGATGAACAGCGATGTTGTTCCTCTGAACAGATAAGGAAACTGGAGGAGTGGAATGAGGCCACTATCCACTAGCAAGCAAGCCTGTATCCATTCACAAGAGGGGACCTCAGAGAGACTCGAGACAGCCAGTCAAGGCCACAAGTATCTTCCTTGGCACAGAGAAAGAAATTAGTGATCCGTTAGTTAAAGTTCCCGACCCCAAGCCCAGAGACAGGAAGGTGTTCTGCCAATACTGCAATGCTCAAGACCACAACCTGAATGGGTTTGCTAGAGACTGAATAGAGATCAGAAAGTGCAGTGGATCCAATCACACAAGACATGTTGGTGTTGTGGACGAGCCTCAGGACCTCAGGACACTTTGCAAGAGTTGTAACCACAGACACCTAATGTCCTTCATGAGATTAATGATAGAGGCTTTGTAAAGACACCTGAGAGACCTATGATCGGACCTTCCGAAAGTTGTTTGGTGAACACGACCACAGAGACATTGGACCTAGATCATCCCACTGACTGCCAATGTGTCTTGTTGAAGACCTGTAAAGTGCTTTTGAGAAAAGGAAATCACAGTCTAGAGACTTACTCCCTCTTAGATGATGGTTCCGAACGTACCATCCTCCTTCATTCTGCAGCACAGCAACTCGAATTGACTGGTCAGCAAGAAGAGCTTGTATTACGCACAGTAAGACAAGACCTCCACAAGCTGCGAGATGCATCAGTGACCTTCACAGTGTCGCCAGCTTCTCAACCCAAGACCTAATTCAGAATCCATCAAGCCTTTATTGCAGACTCTGGGATTAGCTGAGCATACATACCCAGTAGAGGAGTTACAACGTAAATTCCACCATCTACAAGGTCTACAGTTACAACATGTTCAATCCGTTCAACCACTCCTCTTTATAGGGCCGGCTGACCCTGCTCTTATCACTCCAATAGAGCCAGTCCGCCTCATGGTCCTGCTGCCATCAAGACCCGACTAGGTTGGACACTTCAAGGTCCAACATCGCCTTCCTAGCCAACAGTGCCTCTTCACAGCTGCATCAGGCTCCTATACGGACCTGTACAGACAAGTTGAGAAATTGTGGGAATTAGAGTTCCAGTAGATGGAGTCGCCAGGTATACCATACCCTTATTAAGAGTGAAAGATATGCCTTTCCTGCAAGCCTCAGCAGATACCACTCTGCCTTGTCTCAGAGGAATAGAGCGGCAATTAGCCAGGGATTCAGCACAAGCAGATGCTTATCAAGTGGAGATGAACATGTTGAAGGAGGCAGGATATGCACAGGTGATACTTCCAGACCAAGTGGATTAAGCTGAGGAGGTGTGGTACATCCCTCACCTCACCACAACATAATGACAAGAAAAAGGTTGTATTCAACTGTTCATTTTAACATGGAGGAAAAAACCTCAACCAATTGCTTCTCCCTTGTCCCACACTGGGCCCTTCCCTGTTGTCTGTACTCCTGAGGTTCCGTGAACATGCTGTTGCATTGAGTAGTGATAATCAAGGCATGTTTCATCAGGTGCGCTTGCTACCGGAAGTGTGCCCACTGTTACGATTCATACGGAGGGACCTAAACAGAGACAAGTCCCCGCAAGTGTATGAGCGGCAAGTTCTCCCCTTCGGGATGACGTGCAGCCCTTGCTGTGCGACCGTCACGCTCCAGAAGCATGTCATCAACCATTGTCACCTAAACTAAGATGTCAGATACAGTATAGAGAAGTCATTCTATGTAGATAACTTCCTTTAGAGTTTCAGCTCCCAAGAAGAGGCCAGTGCACTGGCATCCAAGTTATGAGATCTCCTAGCCACAGGAGGGTTCGAGACAATGGGTCAGTAACATTCCCCAAGTACAAAAGAACATCCCAGAAGCAAAGTCAAGTAGCATGATGTTGTTGCTGAACCAATGACAACCAGACACTCAGGAGTCCGCACTGGGACTACGATGGCAATGTAACTCAGATACCCTGGCCTACAAATATCATGCCATTGAATGCTCTGCCCCTACTATGTGCTCTATATACAAGGTTCTAGCCAGTCAGCATGACCCCTTGAGGTACATCATTCCGTATACCACGAGAGCAAAAGTCCTGGTCCAGCGTCTTTGGGACAAGAAAAGGGATTGGGATGACCCTCACCTTCCAAAAGAGTTGCTCCAAGCTTGGCTAGCATGGGAGCAAGAGTTACCAAACCTTCAGCGCATCTCCCTTCCCAGATGTTATGTCACATCAGAGTTGGATAACCCACAGAGTATCAGAGACATACACATATTTTGTGATGCGCCTGAGTGAGCATTCGGCTCAGTAGCCTACCTACGCACCTTCAGCCCTCAAGGTGATGTGGATATATCTTTCTTGACTGCCCGTTCCAGAGTTTCCCCTAAGAAACAACAGTCTATCCCTCACCTTGAGTTGTGCACCACGCTCTGACTGGACCCCAACTCGCAAAGTTGTTGAAGAACTCAGTATCCCTCTGTTTCAGGTAATGCTCTGGTCCGACTCCACTACCATGCTGGCATGGATCCAAGCTGAATCTTGCCGATTTAAAGTCTTCATTGGCACGAGGGTAGCAGAGATACAGGACATGACAGACCCCAAAGTGTTACATTGATTCCAAGTCTAATTCAGCCGACGACATCACGAGGGGTAAGACATTAACCGAGTTTTTAAAGCGTTTTGTGTATGTTTTGATGGGTTTTGAAACAAGCTAATTGTGTATATCTGAAAATATGCTGTCTGACTCTGAAAATGAGTACTGCACTGTAGAGAAAAAAAACTCTAAAGACACCATTAAAATCTATTTGCTTTATTTTTGTGTATTTAACTTTCAAATGGATACAAAGCTTAAAACAAAATCACATAACTTTGGCATAAAGTAGTATAACAGAGCTTAAAACGCCACCAAAAGGAAAAGTATTAAAATGTTTTTATTATAGTGTCATCATGAGGATAAAAAAATGAACTTCAGAAGCTTCAGTAAGGTAACTTTTCACAGGTTTCAAAAAGTTCTAAAGGGACTTAGATACTAGCAATCTCTTTGGGCATCACTTTAAAATAATTTAATATGTTTCTTTCAAAGCATGTACAGTAACAATAGGAAACAACAAATACCATACAGCCTCTGTAATTTTTGGATTTCCACTTGAAGTAAATAATTTGTAAAACATGTGATATGTAGCTAGAATTTCAAAGATTTGGTAAACAAATTCACACTTGGCCTAAGACAGTGTGCCAGTGGTTGGTGGGTGTCGCCTTTAGAGACCACTGTAGCTCCAATAGAGACGCACACATTTTTTTTCTGAGGTAAAATTTTAAAGTGAAATAAATAATGCTTAGGTTATTTGAGAAATTCCGCAAAAGCTCTCGACGTATGCGTGATCTGCGAGTAGCTGACTGACGGCTCCTCTGGATTGTGAGCTTGAATGATGTAAAAATGCTGATGAAAGCGAAAGCTGGTGCAGTCAGTGGAATTGGCAGGATGCAGACTAAGTCTTATTTCAAAACATTTCCTTGTAGCTGAATACTATGATCAAAAAACAACAGGCAAAAAAAACTTTTGGCTATAGTTTAAAAATACCATATAGCAAAAACAACTAGCCTAACTAATACATATTTCATGCATTATTAAAGACAAGTAAACACTCAGTAATTAAAAAAAAGAACAAAAACGAATTAGAATTCGCAGAAAAAAATGCAACTGAAAGTCACAAGTGAAGATTTTCAGGTATTCAGGTACAGAAAATGTTATAAAATGAAAAATAACACTGAATTTTATAAATAAAATAACCATTACAAATATAGTTTTAAAAAAAGTAATTCAGTCAAGAACAGCGAGTGACTCATTTTTGGTTGCTTGATTAAAGTTACTATAAAAGTGGCAACAAGCATTTAGGCTGCTGTCCCTTTAAGAGATGCATGGATCCAATATAATGTTACACAAGCGTTACCTTTGTCAACCGTTTACATTTTGACATTTTTGTGTGTATTTTTCTGTTCGAGTGCAAAAAGATGTGGAAGAGAATGAGTACTCACACATTATTCAGTATGAGAGACGGCTTTCTGTGCACATGTTTTTGATGTGTTTGCAGCACAGAAAACAGCACGTGGGTCTTCTTGCACTTGAATGGTTTAAAGTCATTAAAATGCACAAAGTAATTGATAAGAGGATTGTAAATTTTAATTTTATGACAAGTATCCAATTCCCAATTTTGAGTCCCAACGCTCAAGATGGACAAGGTGCGGATCTCCATAGAGACATCATCTGAGCAAAGCAAGCTCTAATAGTGGAACTCCTCCCCAAAAACGTAACTACGCGTCAATTCTACAGGGACCGTAAGCACCGTGATTGGTCTGCCAGAACCTCTCCCTCAGGTCTATAAATAAATAAATCTGCGATAAGAGAGTGTGTGTCCAGAAATGATAGTTTCATCCTATATCTGCTATATAACAATATTTTGTAGTGCAGAGATTCATGTTAGTGAAAAAATACATACCATTAATCCGTTGTGTATAGTTTATTTATTTTCTAATTAAAACCAAAGATGTTAATCAGGGATTTTATATCAAGAACAGGGATACATCGCAATGGGTGCATTTCCTTTTGTGATTTCAACGTAATTAATAGTCTCCGAAACAGCGATCGATTGAAGTGCTAGTCAGTGCATGAGCCGGTGAAAACAGCGGCCACGAGCACTCTGCATGATTTCCCATAAAGGCATTCAGTGCCAGATCGCCTCATGTTACTCTACTAATCAACTAGAGATGCTTTATTTGTATTACATACAACAACTCAAGGTGCAAGAAAAGCCGCCATCACTGCTGATACTTCTGGTGCATGCAATGATAGTGTAAACAAGCCACTTCTTCGTCATTTGCCTTGAGACTGGGGGTTTCCATCAGCATGCCTGTGGACACTGCCCACTAGCAGACCGCTTGTGTAATTGCACATTGACACGGATAACAACGCACAAGTATAAATGAAAACCAACGTGCAACTTGCAGCGTCAATGGCGTAGGTCCAACGCAGAAGTATAAATCAGCCTTAAAGTTCTCACCGGTAAATGACACTTGATGTATTGCAGTAGCACATTTTCTCTGGTCTTAAGGGTTGTGCGGGTTCATGCTTTCAGGAGGCGTGGCTTTGGACGGCGATTCACAGGAAGGGTGGGATCGTGGGATCTTTCGTTGCTATCAGGCTAAAAGTTAGCATTTACCCAGATCTCCTACAGGACCTAATGTATTTACTCCTTTTGCAGCCACTTTGCATCCATATTTTTTGCAAATTGGAAAATAGAGATAACAGCCTCTTTCTCCGACATCTGTATCTGTTCTCTGGTGTTTGTGTGTGGCTAGAGAAAACTGAGAGCCTAAGCTGTCATCCACAGGTGAGATTCTCAGTCTGGTTTCGTTTTTTACAACAAAGTAGATAAGCAAATTGTCACGATATGACAAACATACATAATGTAGTCATACCACTATAACCCTACTGGTATTAAGATGCATTTTGGGCCCCGTTTACACCTGATATTAAGATGTTTTGGTCAATCGGATCAAAAGTAGACAAGGGAGACACATACCTACACCTGGTGTTTCAATTTGTCTCTTTTGTCCAGTTTCAACAACTTCTGTCCTGATTTCTTTGAGGGGAGGGTCTATACGTTTGTATATGTTTAGGTAAATGCATGCGGTTTTTCAGATTTTACGGTTATGGAAAAAATAAGATATTTATACAAATTTACAAAAACAGAGCACCAGCTTTGGTTTCTGCTCTGACAGCCGCATGTAGACATGTAGTGCATGCTAGAAATAGAATAGTGTTAACCAACAAAGTTTAAATCCCGCCTGACTAGCGTGCTTCCCATAATGTTTTGCAGGTGGTCTTTTATGGCTGTTCAAACACATGAGCTAGAGTAAGGATTTGAGCGAGTTTGACAAGGGCCAAATTGTGATGGCTAAACGATTGGTTCAGAGCATCTCGAAAACTGCAGCTCTTGTGGGGTGTTTCCGGTCTGTAGTGGTCAGTAGCTATAAAAAGTGGTCCAAGGAAGGAACAGAGGTGAACTGGCTACAGGATCATGGGTGGCCAAGGCTCATTGATGCACATGGGGAACGAAGGCTGGCCCGTGTGGTCCGATCAAACAGACAAACTACAAATTGCTCAAGAAGTTAATGCTGATTCTGATAGAAAGGTTTCAGAAGAATGGCCTCCAAATTCCCCAGATTTCAATCTAATCGAGCATCTGTGGGATGTGCTGAACAAACATGTCCAATCCATGGACACCTCACAACTTACAGGACTTAAAGGATCTGCTGCTAACATCTTGGTACCAGGTACCACAGCACACCTTCAGGGGTCTAGTGGAGCCCAAGATGCATCAGGGCCGTTTTGGCAGCTATAAGGGGACCAACGCAATATTAGGTCATAATGTGATGCCTGAACGGTGTATATGAAATATTGTTATATTTTAAATTCATGCTTGTTGGAAAGAATTTTCATATTAAAATATTTTGCAAATATCAAGCTTTTGGTCACTGTCAATCTTTACATCAGTGCAAACAAACCAGCATATACAAATTGAAAGTTGAAATTAAAAACATGCAAGGTCATTATGTTCAATATTAAAAAAAATGGTGCGCCCTAATTGTGAGACCAACTGACAGACAAAGTTTAGTCGCACCAGTGACAAGTCTCCAAGTGATCCAATCAACCAAAATGTATTTTAATACCAGGTGTAAACAGGGCCTCTGTCTCTCACTCACAAATACACATATACATTCAGTATGCCTGACTGCACTTCAGCTCTACCTTTGAGACGACAGTGGCATAAAAATGAAAATATACACAATTAACATTTCATCAGCTCAGCAGGTTTATTTCCTAGTGTGCTTAAAAGCCTCTGTTCAATCCAGGCGATAACATTTCGAGATGGTCCTCAGTCACACTAATGCCTCGCTGAGACCGAGTCAGCATTTACCACGTAAAATGTGCCACACATTTCCATAAATGAAAGCTTGAGTGACCACAAAAAAAAAAAAACAACACACACAATATACGTTAATTCCAATGTTTCCATCACTGCAAGACCAAGGATCATATTGCAGAGCGTGGGGGGGAACAGCTTTGATATTAAAGCTCTGGCTGCACAGAAAATAAGCTTTACCATTACGATAACTCATCTTATGCTGCTCAGGGAAAAAGTCATGCGACTATCAAACCGCATTACAGTGCAACCTCATTATCAATGATACAATCTTTTTCTCTTTTTTTGGAAGTTGCATGCCAGCCTCAGTTAGTTTGAATTGTGTAGTCTTTTTTCATTTAGACAAGAATTTAAACCCAGCAAGCAGCGCATCAGTAAGACATGGCTTGGTTCTTAAGACAGAGAGTACAAGCAGTGGCTCAATGGTGAAAGCAGAAACAACACAGAGTGGCCCCTGTAACAACAAAGAAGCAGAAAACACTTTCTTTCACTGAAGTTCACTTGAACTCTCAATGAATTGTGGTCCACAGCTGAAGTAAGGAAACAGAGAGCCACACAGAGAGCGCTGTGTGGCTACAACCATCTCGGGCAGAAAAGAAAAGTAATAATTTTGGAAGTATTGCTAGAGGAAAAAAGAAGATAAAACATCAATCACAGAATGCGATTTTCATAGAAATCTGTGAAGGGAGTGTCTGTTTTCGTGTAGGAGTACTGGAATTCTTTGCCTTGCGGTTGATATACACTTTTATCGAAATTATCTTGGAAAGTTTTAGATTTTTAAACCTAATAATATTTTTAAAAAAAACATTCCCAAAGGTCTCAGGTTCTAAATCACTGTTTGCTGCTATAAAGCTTTCAGAGGTCACATGGTCTTTAACAACCGCACAGACAATCTGTGAATAGTCTGTTCGCACAGCTCACACCTACATGCTTGCTTGGCATGAATAGTACATTTAAAGCTTTTTCCTTCTGCCATGAAATAGGCATGAAACACCTAGTAGGATGCAGCTTTCCAATTACAATGTGTGCCAAGGTAAGAATAATAATATTAAAGGAAGCCACTAACAATTATTTTGATAATCGATTAGTTGGCCAATTATTTCTTCAATTAATCAGATAAAAAACTAATAATTATTGACAAAAATCACTATTCTACATCCTGTCCAATGCTGTCCTTCAAACAAACATGCTAATTGAATGCTACAGTGAGGAAAATAAGTATTTGAACACCCTGCTATTTTGCAAGTTCTCTCACTCAGAAATCATGGAGTGCTCTAAAATGTCATCATTGGTGCATGTCCACTGTAAGAAACAATCTTAAAAAAAAAAAATCAGAATGTATAATCATTTTTTTACCAATTTATTTGTATGATACAGCTGCAAATAAGTATTTGAACCCCTCAGAAAATCAATGTTTATATTTGGTACTGTAGCCTTTGTTTGTAAATACAGAGGTCAAACGTTTCCTGTAGTTTTTCACCAGGTTTGCACACACTGCAGGAGGGATTTTGGCCAACTCCTCCACACAGATCTTCAGATCTTTAGATCAGTCAGATTATCTATTGGGTTTAGGTCTGGAGACTGGCTAGGCCACAACAGATCCTTAATATGCTTCTTACAGAGCCACTTCTTGGTTATCCTGGCTGTGTGCTTCGGGTCATTGTCATGTTGGAAGACCCAGCCTCGACCCATCTTCAATTGAATAACGTTTAACTGAGGGAATGAGGTTGTTCCCCAAAATCTCGCAATACATGGCCCCGGTCATCCTCTTCATAATACAGTGCAGTCGCTCTGTCCCATTTGCAGAAAAAAAACCCCAAAGCATGATGCTACCACCCCCATGCTTCACAGTAGGGATGGTGTTCTTGGGATGGTACTCATCATTCTTCTTCCTCCAAACACGTTTAGTGGAATTATGACCCAAAAGTTCTATTATAGTCTCATCTGACCACATGACTTTCTCCCATGACTCCTCTGAATCATCCAAATGGTCATTGGCAAACTTAAGACGGGCCTGGACATGTGCTGGTTTAAGCAGGGGAACCTTCCGTGCCATGCATGATTTCAAACCATGACATCTTAGTGTATTACCAACAGTAACCTTGAAAACGGTGGTCCCAGCTCCTCCCGTGTAGTTCTGGGCTGATTTCTCACCTTTCTTAGGATCATTGAGACCCCACGAGGTGAGATTGTGCATGGAGCCCCAGTCCGAGGGAGATTGACAGTCATGTTTAGATTTTTTTTAATTACGTCTCTCACAGTGGACATGCACCTACGATGACAATTTCACACCCCTCCATGATTTCCAAGTGGGAGAACTTGCAAAATAGCAGGGTGTTCAAATACTTATTTTCCTCACTGTATATCTATGCTATATGCAAAAGAGCTGTGCGCAAAAGGACAGTTTAAATCCCTATTAAAAATTAAGATAAAGAGTAATAAAAACAAACTCATAAAAGGGATGTTCTGAAGGAACACACACATTGGGCCTTATTCATTAAACTTTCTTTTTATATGTATATGAGCAAATTCGGAGTAATTTGCGTGTAAAAAGGACATTTATAAAAATTCTCCTCCAGTTTCTCAAAAGCTTTGTATACCACAGACTCAGTAGTGAAATGTGTTCATAGGGCTGGTCCGAATATCAATTTGAGCGTTTAAGCTTAGGTAGTAATCAACACAGAATATTCAAAGCTTCGGAGTGAGGGGGCTGAACATATTCTTTTCTCTAATAAAGGTAGGAATTTCGAGAAGCGGCACATCACATGTGGGCAGGGCTTATAGGCTCCGAGAATGGGCACTGCCACTAGTGATACAAAAAACACAGGTCCTCAAGTTCCTATACATTTAGATTTTGTTATAGTTATAAAATAATTTAGTTCAGTTAGAGAACAGACACTGTGAATAAAAACTGAATGTGTCTGCTGAAGTCACAGCACAGACCATCAGCAGGAGTCAAAAAGAATATCTCAGCAGGAGATATTCATCACGTGAGCAAGGAGCAGAATGGCAGTGGAAGACTTGGTCTCAACGCAAAATGTAAAAACACCTATTTAAGTGAGTATGTCATTGTATTGTTTTGTTGTTGTTTTTTATTAAATAATAATAATAATCATAATAATAATAATAAAGAACCCACCATTCAAGCAACCCGCCCCCGAATTGGCACTAATTCTAAACCGAAAGTATGGTCACGGCCACTGAATTCTCAGACACATTTCTAATGGGTGAAAAAGATAATACATTTTGATTCTATTATTCTATTTTCCACACCATCAAACAACACTCCATTGCAAGGAACACTTAGGCTAAGAAGAAGCAAATATGTTTATTATGATTGTGTTTATAAGCAAAAAGAGAAAATCTAATACCAACCCACCAAACGGCTATTCAAATATCCTGGTCCAGTCCTAATAATTAGAATAATCCATGCCCATGGGTTAGAGACACTTAGTTGGTTGCTATGATACTGAATATCCATGGCAGTAATATGTTGCTAGTATCTCATTTTGAAGAATATTACTAAATATAAAAATGCAGTAACCAGCTAAATTAACTCCTCCATTGTTGTTCCGTCATTATACAAGTAGGATGATAAGGTGTAGTATTTGCCCTGCCCCTCCTCCACTGTGATTGGACGGCTGGGTAATACCCAAAGTTGAACAGTTTATAAAAAACATTTAAAAAAAAATTGAAATATATTATGGTATAATAGTCCATCAAAATGCAATGTCATCAGTTTGCCTAAATTAGAACACAGAACATTCAAATGTTTTACACATAATTTACACATGGTAGGGAACAGGTGTAAGTTTCTTTTGTGCAAACATTTCAGTGAATCTGAAAATGTATATCAGATCGCCTTTATGAACGATTTACACAAAAACATTTTTATGTTTGTGGTTTATAAACGAGGCCCATTCAACCTGTTAATGTCGTTTCTTTATCCTTTCAAATGAAGAAACATCTTTCATTTTGTATTAAATTACACACTATTATTCCTTTGTAGTTACCACTTGTAGAAAAAACTTGAATTACAAGTTGACTTTTAAACCTAAATTTAACATCCAACAGAAATTTCAGCAAAATTAACATATTTACGCTAAATATGAATAGTCTCACTCTCTAATGTGTCAGGATGAGCCTTTATGTAAAATGGAAATACTCATGTGAATTTGTAACACTTACAGATAAGGATATAAACGTAAAAACAGCACACACATCTGTCAAAGGACCTGACAGGGGGCGCAGTGTTAAACATCATTCATTAGCCTAATGACTTAGCTTTAAGCTTAAAATAAAGAGTTCTCATGTTTTGAGCAGCTCCGATCACACAACTTTCAAGCAGCAGCTCAGTCGGCAGACACAGCTCATCGATTCATTATCAGTTATTATCGATTAGTTGTTGGAGCCCTAATAAAATATTAAAGGGGTGGTTGATTATGATTGCACTAAAGTAAAGTTTAAAAAGTGAAATGTTGCTGTTTGTGCATAAACAATATCTGTAAATTTATGATGCTTAAAGTTCAAAGCAAAGGGAGATTTTCTTTTAAAGAAATCGCTTTTTAAGGACTATAACAAACGGCTGGTATGGACTACACAAGCTTCCTCTTGGGTTAGTGACATCACATCACCAATCACTAACCTGGGAACACAAAGTATGTGGTGAGGCCAATGGTGAGGCCATGTTGAAAATGTATAGATCATCATGACAGAATATGCTAATCAATGACTTTAAGATAGTTAACTCCACATCAGCTAAATACATTTATCGACTAACCATTCAGGAACATCTTGTTGCATTCTACATTTCGTCACTTGAGTCTCAAGCAGCTTGTTTTAAGCAAAAACTCTTATTTTTGAGTTATTTTTTCCCTAAACAAACAATGACTTTTGCTTGTCTAGTAAATGTGTCTTAATGTAAGATTTTTTTTTAGAAATTTTGACTAGAAACAAGACAAAAATACCAAGTAGAAAAGCATTTTTTTGCAGTGTACACACTCTGAGGACATCTTGTAAAAAAGGGCAATCAGCCACCCCTTTAACAGACGGCAGAAATCTCAAAGAACCCCTTTTACATAATCCTTTTTTTGCTGCATAGATTTGCATAGAAATGGTTTAGTTTGTTTTCCGAATAAAGCGTCACGGCGAAGATGTTCTACCACCTTTGAACACAAAAACACATGGTGAGGTTGAGGAGATCTCACCTGTGCCGATGCTCATCGTGAGCTCCCACGCCATGTATGACCTGTCTGCTGCTGTGCCTCGCCTCCTTCTCTGACTCGATGTGCGGTATCAACACGTCCTCCAAGCCGAAATCAAAGCGCTTGTGTTTGGAATTGTCCGGGAGGAAGAAAAACGCTCCAAAGCACAAGGTGATGAAGGCACTGAGGATGAGGAGGAGGATGAACTTCTCAGAGAGCCGTAAGGTGGCTCTGTGATGGGGGAATGAGGAGGCACCTGGCGAGAGGGTAGGTATCCTACGTCCCGAGAGTGGCAATAGAGCCGGCGTGGTCATATTTTGATGATGAACTGGAATATGGTGGGATAAGTGTCAAGGTTGTTTTTGTGCAAGCCACACTATTATCTCATTGCGGTAAAGGGGAGATCTAATGTTGAATGTCTTTTTATCATGGAAAAGTTGTCGTCCTGTAGATCACAACTGATTCCACTTGCTCTGAAATCAAAGAAAGACATTTTAAGATACAGACTATCATAAGGCATTCAACAGAAGCTTGCCATAAAAAATGAACTTCAGTTTCCATGGCAATTATGTTAAGCAGCAGAAAGGACATGGTCTAAATTGTATTAAACAACAGGTAGCTCCAGCCATCTGATACCTTGGTTCTAGACTAGTAGTCCATTTAGTACTGATTACAAGTCATTTGGTCCATTATTTCTGTAATATATATGTGCCCTTCAAGAGTCAGACATTTGATACCACCTTGCATACTGACAACGTACAGCATTTGGTTTGAATCGTACTTCAACACTGTAAAAATCATGTTCCTTATAGTGCAAATATGGGTAGTATGAATAAAATTCAGACGTAGTATATTTGCCATGTTGTCATGTGACCTACAAATGTCAGCTGTATCACTTCACTGCCATTCACAACGCCTCATGGGACAGTAAAGTATTCATCCGATGTGATTCTCACTAAAGTAAGTAGTGGGTCATTCCGGTAATAATTTAGTTTACAATTTTATGAATTCTGACATACTGCTCATCTCAAATACTAGTTAACACCTACTACATTAGGCAAGTAGACTGACTTGAAAGCAGGGAGAGGCTTTCAGTGCCAGGAGGGGAAATCTGTGTCGCTCCAATCCACTCAAATACGCTGATCTAGGCCAGCTTTTAGTCTGTTTTTTTCTGGTGACAGGCAAAGCCTGGTGTTTTGGCTTATTTTGGTACTATTTTTGTTAGCGGAAAAGAAATATGCAAACGAATCAGCCAAATTTCGTCTAGGCACGTTATTTGATATTAATTACTCTATAAACATTATACACCCAATTGTGTGGTTTTACTGAATAAGAGCAATGTTGTGAATGTGATCACCTGCAGTGCTGTGTAACGCACTTGTGTTAAATTGCATAATGGATTGAAAAGAGAAATAACCCACTGATCAAGACTTTTTTCTACTATAACACAACCCATTAATTTCATGCATGGCTAAAAAAAGGTATATATTTAAAGATAAATATTCATCATGAGGGCGCAAGGATAGCCTACCTACAGTATGGTTCAGAACTCCTTTGAATATTGTTTATTTAATGGTCTTTTTAAGCTTACCAATGCATGTCAGTTAAGACTACAAAAACCAGCAAAGGCGAGTAGCCATTCAAATGAAACCAAAACAACAATCATCTGAATGAACATGCGCCAAATATATAAAATTCGGCATACAGACAGACACTCACTCCGAGCATAACAATGTGACACCTGTACAAGTGCTTGAGCTCGATTACAGCGCCAATTCAATCGATGCTCAAAACGCCGGGTTTATCTTTAAAATCAGCCAGTATTTTTCTTAAAAGACATAACGTATGGATTAAATACATGTGTGCACATACCGTGAGAGTCTTTTTATCATTCTGATCCATGATCCTCGCTTTGATCCAAACGCTTCTCGGTGTCAGGCGGGTTGGGTCGAGTCGAGTTATCTTCACGATAAACGGCGAGTCCGCCCTCGCCGCCCGTTAGGCGTATTTATCTTAAACTGGCAATACAGCAATAGGTTATCGATAGCGAGGCACAAAAAAGCAGTTTGATAAGACAAAATAGTGTCGCAACCTAGGTAAACATAAAGAAAACTGGCCGACTGAATAGTGACCACAATGTTACAGCACTAAGAGCTTTCGTTCTGCGCGTTAACGATAAAAGTTCCCGTCTCATCATGCGTTTACAACGGTAAATATCGCGGAGCGCGCGGACGGTGTTTCAGCACAGGCCTGATCCGCTTGATGCCGTGGCAGCGTCTCTGAACCGGAGAGCGATATCAAAAGCCGATACAATAATGAAAGTAAACCACGGGTGTAAAGCAACCGCTGGGTGATCCTCTCTACATAATGCCCTATTTTTAATAAAATATCAAGCCGGCCTGCGCTGGACGTGTGCTGCGCCTTTTTCCTCCAGTAAAGGCATTCAGCTGGCAGCCGAGTAGAGGACTGATCCCGTCCTGCAGCTGCTGCATCACCTTGTCGGTGCCTCAGGATAAATCGGCGCCATAGACCGTAAATCCACAATTAATGCCTGAAAGTTGCCAGGTTCACGTTCAAGTCCTGCTTCTATGCACTGAAACATTCGCGATTACCACCACCGCCTCCCATATGTCTACGTTCCTCCTTTATTTCTGTAGCCGTGTGCGCCGCCAGGCTCCAATATCCAGGATGTTGTTACTGCAACAGCTACTCCTCCTCCTCTCAGTGCTCCGACATCCAGTCAGCTGCCGTTTGGTAAACCCAGGGAGCGTCGCTCAAGTTCGAGTCTCTTCAGGCAACGCAGAATGAATAGCTGTAGATTGCGGCCAGTAGAGGAAAAAAATTGAGCATTTATTGTAGCAATTTTTCTAAGTTCCTAAAGTGGACTTGCGGTACTCTTTTTACTTGCGGTCTACTTTATATTTGTTCCCTTTCGAGAGAGGTTCCTCGTATTACGTATGGGAAAAACTCCTTTTCTCGAGAATGTGAAGCAAAACTTTTAATAAAGGTATCTATGTAAAGCGCAGTGAGCTGCACGGCCATAGCCCAGCGCGAGGAGCGCTCTGATTGGCCGGGCTGCGGCAACTGCAGGAACCTATGGTGAGGCGGCTGAGAGGAACGAACCAATGGGGGGCGTTCCAGAAGCCCGCCGAAAAAGGTGCTTATATTTGCATACAGGAGGCTATATAAGACCCTAATTCGCCATAGGTGTCAGATTTTATCTCCTTCAGCGATACCTTCGCTGGTCTCCGGAAGAAGCACCGCCGTTGAAAAGGCACCAGCGGAACCTGCAGCTGAGGACGACGGACTCCCTCTCCGCCTTCTCTGCCGTTCCAGCTACGCCATCCGGCGTTATATATCCTTTAAACTGTGTCTATGTTGAGTGTTATATGTGTTTGTGTTGCCGCTGCAACGCCACTTCTAGAGCTTACAGGCTTGTTCTACTCGAGGACTCTCTCGTTCCGCCGCGTCGTTAAGCGCCGCGGAAAGACGGAGCTCTTCTCACTCTCCCTCTGCTCTCGTCCCGTCGCGCTGAATAGCGCCGCGGAAAGAGAGAATGTTAGAGGACATGAGCACACTCAAGCCGAAGCTCTCTTCACTCTACCGCCGCCGCGGCTCTTCTTCCGCCGCTGCCACAGAGTTGTTCCCACTCTTCTCTCATTCCGTCGCGCTACAGCCGCGGACAGAGAATACTAGAGTGAATAGGCGAACTCGAGCCGAAGCTCTCGCCGTGCTAGAAGCGCCGCGGACAGAGTTTTACCTCACGCTTCCAATTCTCTCGTCCTGTCGCTCTATCGCCGCGGACAGAGAATACTAGAGTGAATAAACAAACTCGAGCCGAAGCTCTCGCCGTGCTAGAAGCGCCGCGGACAGAGTTTTACCTCACGCTTCCAATTCTCTCGTCCTGTCGCTCTATCGCCGCGGACAGAGAATAATAGAGTGAATAAACAAACTCGAGCCGAAGCTCTCGCCGTGCTAGAAGCGCCGCGGACAGAGTTTTACCTCACGCTTCCAATTCTCTCGTCCTGTCGCTCTATCGCCGCGGACAGAGAATACTAGAGTGAATAAACAAACTCGAGCCGAAGCTCTCGCCGTGCTAGAAGCGCCGCGGACAGAGTTTTACCTCACGCTTCCAATTCTCTCGTCCTGTCGCTCTATCGCCGCAGACAGAGAATACTAGAGTGAATAAACAAACTCGAGCCGAAGCTCTCGCCGTGCTAGAAGCGCCGCGGACAGAGTTTTACCTCACGCTTCCAATTCTCTCGTCCTGTCGCTCTATCGCCGCGGACAGAGAATACTAGAGTGAATAAACAAACTCGAGCTGAAGCTCTCGCCGTGCTAGAAGCGCCGCGGACAGAGTTTTACCTCACGCTTCCAATTCTCTCGTCCTGTCGCTCTATCGCCGCGGACAGAGAATAATAGAGTGAATAAACAAACTCGAGCTGAAGCTCTCGCCGTGCTAGAAGCGCCGCGGACAGAGTTTTACCTCACGCTTCCAATTCTCTCGTCCTGTCGCTCTATCGCCGCGGACAGAGAATACTAGAGTGAATAAACAAACTCGAGCCGAAGCTCTCGCCGTGCTAGAAGCGCCGCGGACAGAGTTTTACCTCACGCTTCCAATTCTCTCGTCCTGTCGCTCTATCGCCGCGGACAGAGAATACTAGAGTGAATAAACAAACTCGAGCTGAAGCTCTCGCCGTGCTAGAAGCGCCGCGGACAGAGTTTTACCTCACGCTTCCAATTCTCTCGTCCTGTCGCTCTATCGCCGCGGACAGAGAATAATAGAGTGAATAAACAAACTCGAGCCGAAGCTCTCGCCGTGCTAGAAGCGCCGCGGACAGAGTTTTACCTCACGCTTCCAATTCTCTCGTCCTGTCGCTCTATCGCCGCGGACAGAGAATACTAGAGTGAATAAACTAACTCGAGCCGAAGCTCTCGCCGTGCTAGAAGCGCCGCGGACAGAGTTTTTCCTCACGCTTCCAATTCTCTCGTCCTGTCGCTCTATCGCCGCGGACAGAGAATAATAGAGTGAATAAACAAACTCGAGCCGAAGCTCTCGCCGTGCTCATTCTACCGCCGCCGTGCTGAAGCGCTGCGGACAGAGAATACTAGAGTAAGTTAGACGAGCGAGCTCGGGCTGTTGGGTATGTCAAGAACAATGTCGCTGCAGCGCGCGCTTACTGCCAAGGAAGTTGTAATGGCTGCCTTGTCATGATAGCGCGCGCCCCTTCCACAGCGCGTTGCTGACTAGAGCGCGGCTTACGTCATAGCACGCGCTCACTGTCAGAGCATAAGGGCGTCGGAAAATGGCTGCCAAGCTAAGCCCTTTTTTCACTCTATCACTTCCAGTCCCCTTTATTCAGGCGGCTGGAAAGGTTTTTACACTGTAGACAAAGTGTCCACTACACAGTGTGCACCCCTACATAAGCACTGTTAATTCAGCCTCACAAAATCACAAATAAATCCCGCCGCGGCCGGATTACACCATATAAAGTCAACTAGCCTTATTGCAGTCAACTAGCCTGTGGTCAAACACGCTTGTCTGCATGCGCGCTTTCAGTCTAGACTAGAGCATAACGGCATTGTGGAATGGCTCACATACCACCCGCACTTCCTTACATTCTCCCAGTTCCCTTAAGTTAAGTGACTGGAGATGAAATATTGCAGTCAACTAGCCTGTGTTAAACACGCTCGTCTGCACACTAATGCTGTGTGCGTTTACCCCTGTGGATTTGCTCACTGGTTTGCACCGTGGGTATTCTACGTAGGTTGTGCGCCACTGCACATTGTTTACACTACACACAAAAGAGCTTTCTATGTAGGAAATGTGCCCACTTTACAGTCTGCACTCCTGCACCCAAGCACTTTTCACAAAGTTCACTCTCGCACACACAATATAAATGTGAGGCGTGCGCCCACTGCAAAGCCTGCACCGCCAAAACTAACACTATCCCCACAGTGTTACAAGCAGTGTTACAGCACAAGCAACCCGGCTAACAGGCCCCTATTACTAAGCGGCCAGCCCCCGAATCTAATTCAACCCCTGGCTTTACGAGCCCAGGCCTGGCAGGCCATTCCTGGTATATAATATTGGGTGTTGAACATATAAAATGAGGTTCTCGCTACAGTTTTGCTCGCAGACCCCGCGATTCAAGCCGTGGTCGAGCCCTCTGTAAGAAGCAGTGTCAGTCACGTGCTTCTCGCTGAGGCATTGAGACTGTTAAAGGAGAGAGCGGCGAAAACAGTACACCCGACGCTAGCGAGTCAGGTTTTTACTGTCGCTAATTCCTCATGCCGAAAATGGGTGGCGGTCTCAGGCCCATTTTCCAGGCATCTGAACAAAGCACTTTTGACACGCTCGTTTCAAGGTGCTGACGGTGAAACAAATCCTCGCGCACATTCGCCCCGGGGATTGGGTTTTCTCAATAGATCTGAAAAACGCATACTTCACGTTACGATAACCCCCCACCCCCACTACAGGCCATTCTTGAGATTCGCCTTCGAGGGGCAGGCTTATCAGTACAGTCATTGTCATAGACTCAAGACTTACGGCATAAGAACCACCACGTCTTGATAATGTACATAAAATCGCTAGGGCAGCCGAGATCAGACTCTGTTCACTGCATGGCTAAGCATCTCCTTTTATGGGCAGAGCACAATCTGAGCTCCCTAAGGGCGGCTTACGTGCCAGGTATTCTGAATCAGGGTCCGGACATGTTATCCAGAGGACCCATGTCCCCAGGGGGATGGTCCCTTTACCCGCAAACAATTCAGCTTGCACAGCACACGCTGCCCAATATTTTTTCTGCAAACGCAGGGATGCCCTGGCCCATGTTGGCCCAGACTCCCTCTATATGTTCCCTCCGATCGCGATCCAGCTGCAGCCGGTGCTTTTTAATAGCCCCACTTTGGAAGAACCGCACATGGTTCTCCATACTGTTTCAGCTGTCAGACACAGCCCCATGCCTATTCTGCCAATGAAAGGGAAGGTCTGGCATCCCAATCCCGAGCTGTGGGCCCTCCACGTATGGCCCATCAACGGTATCCGGGAACCTCTCTGACAAGTTATGAACACTATTTCGGAAGCTAGAGCCCCTGCTATCTGGCAGCTCTGCTTGAAGTGGTCAGTGGTTTTCTAACCAATGTGCTACGCGAAACATCGACGCACACTCATGCGAACTGGCGGAACCGCTCGCTTTCTCCAAGAGCTAATGGATGCGGGTCGTCCCCCCTCCATACTCGGGGTGTGTGTCTCCGCCATAGCAGCTAGCCACGCTCCTATCGCGGCACATTCACTAGGGAAAAGTGATCTTATTGTGTGTTTTCTTAAAGGGGCCAGGAGATTCAGCTCGCCTTGCCCCTACCTCGGTCCCTATTTGGGACCTCGCCATGGTTTTGGAGGCCGTGAAGGGTTCCCCCTCCTAACCACTTCAGAACACGAGCTTGAAGCACATATCACTCAAAACCGTTTTTCTGCTGGCTGTGGCCTCGGTTAACCGAGTGGGTGGCTTACCTGCACTCTCGGTGAGCCCTTCCTGTCTTGAGTTTGGGTCCAGCAACTTCAAGGTTGTGCTCAAACCGAGGCATGGTTTTATGCTGAAAGTGCTATCAACCCCTTCAGTATGCAGGTCTTTGCACTGCTTAACCCGCGTCTTAGAGAGAATAAGACGCAAACATATTCTGCCCAGTCAGAGCATTGAGATTGTATCTAGAGCGCTCCGCCCCCTTCAGGCAGTCGGATCAGCTCTTCATTGCTTCGGTGGCCGCACTAAAGTTTGTGCTGTCATGAAACAGTCTCTCACACTGGATAGTGGATGCAGTCCCACTAGCATATAGGTCCAGGACCTAACCTGTCCTACAGGCATTTAAGCCCACTCCTCTAGAGGCATGGCCTCATCTTGGGCTTGGTCGTGTGACATTTCTTTGGAAGATATCTGTGCGGCGGCAGGCTGGGCCTCTCCGTCCACTTTTATCAGATTCTACAAGTTGGAGGTTCCAGCTCTACAAGCAGGGCTTCTCTCCATCTAGGCTCTATCTTGACCCTGGCAAACAGATTGCCTTACATTTTGGCCTGTACACATTAGTCCTTAAGCACTATTCATTCATCATAAGATCCGACTATGTCCGATCAGCTGTTCAAACGAACCGACTCTTCCGGTTCTTCATTCCCCTTATAAGCCGCCTCTGTCGGTGTCTCGGGGGTTTATAACATGTGCTTTGGGTATACTGGGTCAGTCAGCACACACGGCGCTTTACATTGTGTTCCCATACGTAATACGAGGAACCTCTCTCGAAAGGGAACGTACTCGGTTACTTTCGTAACCTCGGTTCCCTGAGAGAGAGGAACGAGTATTACGTTCCGTGCCGTGTTTATGCTTCTCAGGTATCGCTTCAGTCGATCTTAAAACCTGACACCTATGGCGAATTAGGGTCTTATATAGCCTCCTGTATGCAAATATAAGCACCTTTTTCGGCGGGCTTCTGGAACGCCCCCCATTGGTTCGTTCCTCTCAGCCGCCTCACCATAGGTTCCTGCAGTTGCCGCAGCCCGGCCAATCAGAGCGCTCCTCGCGCTGGGCTATGGCCGTGCAGCTCACTGCGCTTTACATAGATACCTTTATTAAAAGTTTTGCTTCACATTCTCGAGAAAAGGAGTTTTTCCCATACGTAATACTCGTTCCTCTCTCTCAGGGAACCGAGGTTACGAAAGTAACCGAGTACGTTTTTTCTGTATGCGTGTTTATGTTCATGTTCAATTTGTTGTTTACGGGAAAAATTAATTATGCAGATTTCTGAACAGTTCAATAATTTACACGCGAATAAAATGTTATGTTAAGATAATTAGTTGCGTGCATATAATTATTTAAATAATTATAAATAAATTATTATTCAAAATAAATACAAATATATAAAAAGTAAAACATTTAAACTCATTTGTTCCATGTTCTATTTAGCGAAAATGGGCAAATGACTGAACATATACTTTAGCCTACTTATGCAGCTTTCTGTAACCTTTTTTTTGGTTTAAAATTATCCAAATTACAATTTTGAGCAAGTACATAACCAGCCAGTATTCAAAACTATCTATTTTCTGGCCTAATTCACAATGGTAAGTTTGTAATAATGTGTTATAATTTGAGTGGTGGATTCACTTTTCTGAGAGAAATTCAAGCAGGTCTTTACGACACTTCTGTAATCTGTATAGCTACCATATAGAGAAGGAGTCCGGCTAGTAGCAGTAGGCTAATTGCACGTGAAGAGCAGATTGTGTTCCTCACAGCTGGAATAATTACATTTATCATTTTGATGGCAGATTGTAATCCAGAAAGGTCCAAACGACAATACAATCATCTGTAGCCATATTTCAATTGCAGATTTGTGCAAAACTTTTGCGGTACTAAAAAATGATTGCGAAATCACACCGTTTCCATTAACCAATGTTATGCAACTAAAACAGATACGATTTTTCGTTTTTACTCTCACAATAAGTCATTCTAAAAATCATGGCAACAGTTATCCCAGCCACCGCACTAACCATTATTTTTAATCGAAGGGAGCGGACACGTATGAGGTGTTTCTGGGTGTTCCTCTGCTTCAAGGTCTTGATAAATTGTGGCATTTCTTTGTTTAGTATCCAGTATTCTCGTGAATTCTTTTATCATTTAATAAAGAACTCTATCTAATTTTCTGTCCAAAAACACTACGTCATCTTTAAAGAATTATTAACTAATGTCATGTTAGAAAAAACTGTTTCCATTGCAGTTTTGTGAAATATCCCTTTTTCGAATTGTCTGAAAAACCACCTAATGTGAGCGTAAAAACTTTTTTCCAATAGACGGGAGTTTTCACAAAATTGATGTGTTTCCATTGGGCATATTTACATTTCGCAATTTCAATTTGTGCAATTTGATGGGTAATGGAAACGCAGGTAGTGACATCCGTGGTCAAAAGCAAAAGATTAGACTGTACAGAAATTAAAATCTACTGGTAACGCTAATACACACTAAATGCACGTAGTCACGCAATTAATGAGATATAATAATACTAATAATTTACACGGTTTGATGTAATATGAGCTAATCGATCATTAGATTTAAATCACCATTGGTAACGTGATCCAAAGCCTGACAAGCAGCCATCACGTTCAAGCGGCATGGAATGCCCACATGAGCCATCGCCGAGTGGAGGAGCAAAGCTAAGGATCACCACAGAGTCAGAATTTCATGATATTACATAAGAGAACTAATGAGGAAGAACACAATCAGGGAGAGCAGAAAAAGATGTAGATGTTAATCAGAAACACACAATTATAGCAAATTTGAAAATTTTCAAATTTAAACAACTTGAAATAACTAAATGCAAACATAACAAAAATCCATGAGTGTTACAGTACATGCGGAGAGAGAGGGGACTTAGGTGGAGGACGAGGAGCAGGTAAAGGGTAGGCAGAACAACAGGCAGACGACCCAGCAGGAGACATGAGGGACCAGGGCAGAGAAGATAGGAGGAGACAGGAGGAACTTGGAGCAGGAGGAGCAAGGACCCAAGCTGCAGCCTACCAGATGGCCCATGGTGGAGCCAATGGAGGGAAAAGCAATGGTGGCAGAAGGGTTGACTACTCCAGGGTGCCGACTGATGGAGGTGGAACAGTTGCACGAGGAGACCTGAGGATCCGGTAGGACATGGCGATGCAGATGGCACTGGTGACCAAGGCACAGGCGGGGATCGAGAAGGCCATGGTGGAGCCCGAGCAACAGAGGAACAAGGTGGACTTGGAGGGAGTGAGGAGTCCAATGGAGCCAGAGGGACGAAGGGACAAGGCAAAGCCAGAGGAGTGCAGTCCCAAGGCGAAGGCAGGCCAACAAATGACCAAGGTGAGGCCGGAGAGAAGAGAAAGCCCAGCAAAGCTGGTGGACTGATGGGCTACAGTGGAGATAAAGGAGGTAGGAGCCAAGGTGGAGCTAATGTCCCAACGGACTGAGGTGGAGTCCTGGCGGCTGAGGCGCAGACCAGGAATCCACCGATCACGATGGAGCGGAAGACTGCCAGACCCACATCACCGATGGTGGGCTGAGGGTGAGCTAAGGGTGGGAGTCTCATGCCACGGGATGGTTGCTGGTCAGGAACGCTGCTGTCAAGATCCTCTTCTCCGAGGCAGACGGTGAATGGCGAGTTACAGCTTGCCAACACCCACTCCACAAAATCCAACTTTTTACATGGACCTTCTCCGGACAACTGCGTTCTGCATGTGCTGTTCAAGCTCACCTGGTAAGATGTGCAGAGGCAGTTGTCCAGGTAGTGAATTAGATGGGTTGATAATGGGTCTCTTGGTGCGTTCATACCAGGCACATATGGTAACCCAGGTAGCACCCATTTGGGGGCTACATGGGTCTGGCCATATGGGTTGATGACAGGACCCAGATGGGTGTTATCTAGGGCTCGTATTGGCCACAATGGGTATATACAGTCGAGATCAATATTAGACAACAACATGCAATTTCCTAAATTTCAAGGTCACTGCTTAGTCCTTTTTGAAATTATTCTAGCAGGAGCAGAAGGGCAGTTTTTTTTTAATCATATTTCAGAAGTTAAATATATTCTGAAATACAGTATATACAACTTAAATAAGATAATTGAAAAATAACGCTGGTCAAAATTAGAGAACACTTTCATATACCTTCAAGCTTTGGGTGTTAATCTGGCACTTGGTGCCAATTTCCATAATAATCTGGCAAACCCTATTTAACTTGAAGCAAACTTTATAATTTTTACTGACTTTGCAAGATGGCAAGCCACTCTAAGGTTACTGAAACCCTACAACACCAGGTTGTAAATGGACTGCATTTATATAGCCCTTTTAACAGACCCTATGGCCATCCAAAGCGCATTACATTTTTGCCTCACATTCACCCATTCATACACTGACGGCGGCCTCAGCCACGTAAGGCACCATCGAGCTCATCAGCAGCTGGGGTTAGGTTTCTTGCTCAAGGACACCTCGACACTTGGGCAGGTGGAACCAGGGACTGAACCACCAACCAGAAGTTGGTCATTCCAAATCTGTAATTTCTAGAATATTGAAGCTTTACAAAGACAATAATTTATTCAAGTACCCAAAACGGTATGCAAGACCAATGCACGAGAGGACAGGACAATGCGGAGACTTTCGATGTGGAATCGTTTCAACACTGCAGCTGGAATTACTCGCCAGTTCAGAGCTGAACACAGTAAGGATCTGTCTCGCCATACAGTGTCTTGTCATTTAAGAGAATTCAGATCGAATGCTCAATCTGCAGTGACCAAGCCTCTCATCAGCAGAAAGAATCAAAAGGCTAGACTAACCTTTGCTGAGGAGAACTGGTCCAAAGTTCATTTTAGTGATGAATGCAAGTTTAATTTATTTGTGTCTGATGGGAAACATTATGTTCGGCATCAAAATGGGGAAAGATTGAACCCAAAGTGCCCAAAGAAGTCAGTGAAAGATGCAGGAGGAAGTGGCATGGATTTGGTTTCTGCAGCAGGAGTTGGGTCTATTACACAGCTACATGGTGGCAGACCCTCAGAACCTGTTTATCAGAACCTCCTTCAGCAACATGTGGTTCTTTCACTGCAAACATCTCCCAATCAGCCTGCAATTTGTATGCAAGACAATGCCAGCGATCACACTGCAAAACAAGTAAAGCAGTTTCTTGAAACTGAGAACATTGAAATAATGAAATGGCCAACCCAGAGTCTGATCTTAACCCCATTGAAAATCTATGTCAAATCATTGGGGACAAAGTTATGGCTGAGAAACCTACTACAGTTACCGAACTGTGGAAGAGACTGGAAGAAGAGTGGAGCAAGATCACACCGGAGCAGTGTGAGTATATAGTGATGTCCTGTGGCCGCAGATGTGCTGAGCTCATTCAAAGCAAGGGCCTCTATACTTCCTACTACTTTTTGACTGCTGTAAGCATCACATTTTAGTTGTAATGTTGTTTTTGTGCTGCATTGGTTATTGTTCTCTAATTTTGATCCCAGTGTTTTTGACAAAATAAAGGTTTTGTTGAAGTACCGTGGTCTTTTGTAAAATATGGCTGGCAGAACAATGGTATACCCACAGCTAATCTTCCTTCAAACTTCAAGCAATTAATATCAATAATATTTCTGAAAAAAAAATCTAATGTTTGTAAATTGTTCTCTAATTTTGATCTCCACTGTATATATGGGCTAGCATGGTTTCTGTTTTGGTTACCCAGTAAACTAAGTAGTTCATGCTTTAGTTTATTATGCAAGGTTTATTTGGAATAATTCAAAAATTACTTATTGCATTTACAACTTTATAATACAAAAGTATAAAAAAAAAAATAATTTAAAATGAAGCTCCTGACAAACTTAATTTGACAAAACTTGCATTGTTTATATATGTGTAACCCCTTCTGTTCAAACCGGGACTCAAACCCAGGTCCACCAGCATGAGAGTTGGATGCTCTAACAAGGAGGCTAAAGGCTGCAACCTCTAGCATCAGTCGCTAAAGCATCTCTTGAGGTCAGAGGAGTGAGGTTTACTCACACAGCAACTAGCTGGCCTCCGTTACATATGAATATCTGAATACTCTAAGATTAATGTATTTCAAAAAAGAAAAAAACAGTGCAGCTCCTCACTCCTCTGTCAGTCATCGCTCTCCCAACGGCCCTTTTAAAAAAAGAAAAAACAAATGAATTAACCATTGTCACCTTTTTATTCCCCTTTTCGCAGTTCCCCCACCTCAAGTTGATCTAGATAAATAAAATGCTCAGCAGGGTCAGACAAAAACAGATGGTGAAGAAATGACACACACTAACTGCAAAATAATTAAGAATTAAGGTGAATAATTAAGTGTGAAACCTTTAGAAACCCTTTAGTCTCAAGCACCACCATTTTTTTAGAACTGCAATCTAACTGGAGTCTCCAGAAGTGAAGGTGTCAGGATCTCAGAGACTTAAGTTAGCTAAAGAATCCTAAAAGAATCACACAGGAATGTGTTGTAAAATACATGGTTATGGTTTCAAACCTGTCTTGGAGTACCACCAGCCCTGCAAATTTTGGATGTCTCCCTATATCAAACACAAATTTCAGGTTTTGCAGGCTACTAATGAGCTCATGAGTTGAATCAGGTGTGACAGATGAGGGAGACATACCAAATCCCTCAGAAGGGATTACAAATTATTTGGAACAGTATTCTTAAGTGTTACTATATTGGTATCTTCTGTGGATTTGTTATTTGAATTAGCACAAAAAAGGGAAAAGCACAGGCAGCCGAGTGAGGAGATGGGTAAAGCTCCTCAGATCTCATTGCTCAAATTAGCTGTTCTGTGCTGAAATAAACTTTCATTTAAGATTTATTTCAAATGAAACATTTGAGAATAGAAATATTTCACTAAATGTGCACACTTTTCGAATAAAAGCTAAAATGGTCCCTGTATGGTGCTGTTCTGTGATCACAAAATAAACTTTTTTTTTGCCTCTTGATACTTTTATGGCAGAAAGTTCGGTAAAATTTCAGTTGTGTTGGCATTTTTAGATTTTGATTAGATTGAAGTCACATTGTGTTTAAGTGTCAAAATAACAATACAAAAGATTTCAAGGGTGCATTTTGTGGACTATCTACTCATGTAATCAACGTTTGGAATTGACTGTGTTTGCACTTGTCTTTTTTGTCATATTAATTAGACCCCATTAGTGATTCCATTAGTGAACCAACTAGGTCCCACATGGGGAGTCTAGCTGGGTTTGGGACCTACTTAGTTCATCCAAGTGGGCCCTAGATAAGATGCCCATTCTGAGCCCATGCCCACTCTGTACCCCTATAGTCCATGTTTAATGGGCCCCACATACACTTGTAGGCTTGGCTGGGATAAGATAATTGAAATTAGCTGGATAACATAACCATTTTCACCATAACGGCTGTACAGCTGAATCAAATTCTGTTGCATTATTTTCATGTGAACACTGTGAAGCTGCTTTGAAACAATCAGCATTGTAAAAAAGTGCTATATAAATAACAGTGACTTGACTTGACTTGACCTGTTCCATCTCCATCAGTTGGCACCCTGGAGTTGTCAGCCCTTCCTCCACCATGGCTCCTCCACCATGGCTCGTCTGCCTGGATGGAGTCTGGGTCCCACCTTGCTCCTCCAGCTCCAAGTTCCTCCTGTCTCCTCCTTTGCTCATCCTACAATCTGCTTAACCGTAGTCCCTCCTGTCTCCTGCTTTGTCATCTGCCTGCTGTTCTGCCTACACTTTACCTGCTTCTCGCGCAAGGCCGTTAATGAAACAACGGTGCGAGGGGATGTACTGTAACACTCATGGATTTTTCTTATGTTTGCATTTAGTTATTGTCATGTTTTGTTCTGTTCATTTGCTATCATCGTGTCTTTCTGATTAGTTAACCACCTACACCTCTTTCTGTTCTGTTGACTGAACTCATTTGTTTAATTTAAGTTTGTCCTACTCAAACCAATTAATTATTTGGTTGTACAGTGTATGTTAAACTTTAGATTATACAATATTAGGAATGATTTAGGCTACATTTAATCAAATGTGTGTTTAGGGGACTTGCTTTAGAGGACGCAGTCTTGAGGTTGAATATAAAATAGTGTGCGCCCTTATACATCATGTATCCATCAAAGGACATGTTCACATACTGCTGAGCAGACGAAAAATGAGGCCATTTAGATCAGCCTGTGACTTAGTCCTTGAGCTGCCATAAGTGTAGTTCTTTTTTCCTTGATTTAAGGATGATATGCCACACTAACCCACAGCAAGTGACAGTGCTGTTGAAGGCTGTGGCAGAAAAAAAAAATCATGCATGAGTCATACTCAAGAAGGCAGCGGCCAAGGGACTGGATCTGCTGTCAGTCAGTTCAAGAGGCACAACTTTGACACCCTGACAGAAGTCACTGTCAGAAAGAAGGAGTTTCGCTCTGCTGAGTTTCTGAGAATACGACACAGATCACTGGCCAAAAGTAGATTCACCTTAACCCACAGACCTCATACAGAAAAAGACTGGATTAAGAGAAAATAATTCATCGCAAACCTCTGTGAAGGCAAAAAGAGGACGGAGATACAGGGAAAAGGAGAGGAAACGGATGACTGAAAGGTGTATCTATTACTTTAAGAGCAGTAGAGGTGAGACTGAGACCATCCTCCAGTGGGCCTGCATAATAAGTCAGGATGTGTTCTGAGACTTTGAACTGAGGAATGGTGAATGATAACAGTTTAAACTCAGCAAGCAAATGAATGGGATACAGCTTCAACCTTGAGAATTCCAGGCAAGGGTGAGTTGATTGGTTCCACAAGACCAAAGCGGCTGTCAATTGCATATCCTGTCACCAATAAATGTAGATAAGGGTGACTGTATCTGACATTCTAGTTAATGAGGTGACACAGCACTGCCCCAAAATGCTAAAAAAAAAAAAAAAAAAGGCAGTGAGAAGGGAGCAAAAAATATCTTCTTACAGATACCCATGGAGAAATCTAGGTTAAACTATAAACAATAACAGTTCCACTAAACAATATAATCACATCTGAGTCATATAAACCCATAAAACAATAGGTTATGGAGAAATACCTCAAATGTTTTTCTTTGACTGTAATGAAATAATTAGTCAGCATCACACAATGAAGAAAAGCAGCACAGCTGTATCTTTAACAGTTTGTTAAAGAAGAGGTTCATATTACTTACATGTTTTTGGGCACAAATGCCGGTTACTACTGTGTCCAAAGAAGCCAATAATCAACTTTTGCAACACACAGAATGAATGATGCTTGAATGAATCGTGGTTTTGGAGTGAATTAGCTGAGTGAATGATTCAGTGACTCACTCATAAAGACGTCCCTGCGTCCGAATATGCCTACTTCTTTATATGCATATATGTTGGGAAGGTTACTTTGGAAATGTTAAAAGTTACCCTAATTAAAATATAGTGTAGTGTAACTGATCACATTTGATATACTTTTTGATTACTTTTCTATTTCTTTTAATTTTCAAACATTTAAACCAGGCAGGGTAAATTACAATGATTAGTCAGACTTTCAAAATCCTTCATCACTTAAACTGAGATTATAATAATTTCATTTAAAAGCACAGCTACCACAAAATCTGAATTTAGCACCTCTTTTTACTTTGAGGTCATTCTGAGGTTAAACACATATTTCAGGATGAAGTGATTTTTTTATTTTATTTCCAGCACTGGAACGTTTTTTATCACTTGCCATTGTGGCAACGCTCAGACAGGTTGTAGTCTATAAGCTTTAAGTGGTAATGTGGACATTTGCGCTGCAAATTCAAACAAGAGAGCCAATCAAAAGCACCAGCATCACTTTACTAAACAGCTTTTAAATGTCAGGAGGGATTGTGCACATCAAAAGTAGGCAAAGCAAAAAATTCATTTTTCAACAACCTATAACCTAGGTTGTTTTAGAAAATATTCCCTTCGTAATCATTCATATTTGAATAAGTAACTGTAATTTAATTACACAATTTTTTTCAGTAACTGTAATGGATTACAGTTACATTTATTTTGTAATTAATTTACATAGCACTGTTACTGTACATGTTCTCTCCAACACTGACTACGCGAAAAACAGTATGTGAACCGAGTAGTATTCATAAAATAGTAGGCGAAAAGTACCTGGATAGCCTACTACTTGTGCGGAGGTTCTATACGAAAGTCCAAACAGCAGAGGTGGTAAAAGTACTCAAAAGTTATACTCGAGTGAAAGTATATATACCTAAATAAAAAAATACTCCAGTAAAAGTAGAAAGTCCTCCATTCAAACATCACTTGAGTAAAAGTAGAAAAGTATCAGATTTAAAATGTACTCAAGTACCGAAAGTAAAAAGTAAATATTCAAATTAACTGTAAATATCAATAATTAAGCAGATAAAATCTTTTGGGACTGATATGCAATGCTTTAATTGAACAAATTATAAGATTAGATACTGCAGTTAAGAATTTGTTAGATTTGCAATTAATAAGAGACAATGAAGCACCTTAAGGCAGTATAGGGGTTAAACTTAAAATAGACATGTTCCATAACATTAGCTCCATAAAACAGATGAGGAGCAAGATACTATTAACTATTTCAAAATTAATAGTCATGTGCCTCAACAAGTAAAGTCATAATATAATTTTGCCAATTGTTATGATTAATGAATAATTAAACAGACAACTGAGAGTCGGAATGCATGGCTTTGAATACATGAATTTACATTATTAGTTAATGTAATATGTTATTAGGGAATTAATGATGTCAATAGCAATTCATAAATTACTTAATCTATTAATCATAGAGAATGTTCATTAGTTGCTGATGCAACAATCATTAATAAATGGTTTAGTTCTTCATTAGTAATACATTAACTCATGATTATCTGTGCATTAGTTAGGCATGAATTATAATAGTGTACCTGTATTGTAAAATGTTACTGATGTTTTCATAGTAAATACTGTGCCGCAAAATAAAAAAGCTGAGGAAACACTGAGCTAACGTTAGTGTGGCAAACCTGACTTGTCAGCTTTTCCAAGTCTATACCCGACTGGATCATCCATGACCGACCAGACCAGTTTGGAAATCAAATGTAATAAATACTTAATACTTGGAGCGGGCATGGGGAAATGTATTGGAGTAAAAAGTAAACTTTGCCTTTAATATTGTAGTGGAGTAAGAGTAAAAGTAGATGCAAATAAAATATACTCAAGTAAAGTACAGATCCCCGAAAAAAATACTTAAGTAAAGTATCAAAGTATTTTTACTTGATTACTTACCACCCCTGCCAAACAGTGCTTTTGCACCCTTGAAGGGCACTCTGAGAAGGGGACGCAATTTGTAGTGGTGTTCCAAATGAAAGTAAACACCAAAATCCCCCCACCTTCAGCAAAGGGTACATTCTTTGCCAGCAATTTTTGATAGCTAAGAACTTTATTACTGTATTAATGACTCACTAAATAGGGTGTGCGGTATTAAGTGTTCATTTTTATAACTGACTTGATCACTTTTTTTTTTGAAATTGCAAAAATTAGACCACAGCTGCATCTTGAACTTATACAGGTAGTAAAAGAGAACGCTGCCTCAACGCATGGATACAATTAAAGTTTACAACTTAAACTTGGTTTATTATATGATCAACCAGTAATGTAGATTACATATGCATCACGTCCCCTTTATAAGGTGCTTTTTTGTTTTAAACTCCCATCTCTTTAATTTTGTAAGTGAGCATATCTAGCTCTGTTACTAAAAATATAAGAGTTGCCCAAAGGGGACTTAACAATGTTATGCAAGTTGTCCTGGAAACCACATTTCTCCTGGTGAATGAATTATTGACAAACTGCTAATGTTAACTAATCCAACTGAATAATTCAGTCGCAACACAGTCCCGGATTCAAAATCCTCCGGCATGTTATTCTTCCCTTCAGTGCTTTTGAGGGCACGATAAAGAAGCTTTTAGCCTGGGTTGTCTAGCTTTGTCACAACAATCTGGTCTTGGCACCGTGACATGACATGATGCTGACAGGTGAGGAAGAGTTCTCACCTTGCAAGGGATTGATGGGAGATTAGAGATCTGAGGCAGACTGTAGTCACATACTAATGAATACGGTAAAAGCAGAGTGTCTACATCAGACAGAGCAATTTACAAAAGGGCATGTGGAGAAAAAATAACAAGAGCAAGAGAATAATGTTTTAGACCTCAAATGTGAATGATAAATGAAGTGTAGACAGAGAGGAGCTTGTAGAGGTAAACACTGCCAAACAAGACAATGCGTTTTAGAAAGAGAGATGACAAATGCAATGAGAAGAGGAGGCAGCTGGATGACTGAGTGCATCCAATATCAACAGATATGATAGCGTGCGGCTCTCAAGCCCATGAGGATTACATAAAGGCGTTCACAGAAAAAGCGCACACCGAGGAATACGAGGTCTCTGGAAAACAGGCAACGAGTTTAACGATGCACATCATTAGTGACGTCTTCTGGATGACATATAGCAGCCATATTATTATTTTACAACTGAGTGATGCTGTATGTAGGCTAACATGATGAGCCAAAAAATTATGACTACCTCCCTAATAAGCTGTTGGTTGTGCTTCCAAAAAAGCGCTGACCTGTTTACCCGGACTCTACAAGACCTCTAAAGGTGTCCTGTTGAATCTGGCACCTAGACATTGGCAGCAGATCCTTCAAGTCCTGTAGGTTGAGAGGTGGAGCCGCCACGGATTGAACCTGGTACATCCCATAGATGCTTAATTGGATTGAGATCCGGGGAATTTGGAGGCCAGGACAACACCTGGAATTCATCATGTTCCTCAAACCGTTGCTGAGCAATGTGTGCGGTGTGGCAGAGTGCATTATCCTGCTGAAAGAGGTCACATCCACCAGGGAACACCATCATCATGGAGGGGTGTACCTGGTCTGCAACAATGTCTAGGAAGTATCAAATTTAGTCCACAACTTTCGATTGTGGACAGGGGTCATGACAGGCACTGATGCACTGTGGTGTGATCACATTGAATGTGTTTCTCTTTCACACATTCTCTTTCCATAACCATAAAAATTTTGTGTGACTTATGCCACAGTAGACTTTCTGTTGACTTGGACCAGACAGGTTAGCCTTTGTTGCTCTTGTGCATCGATGAGTCTTTGGAGCCCAACACCATCAGTTTGTGGTTTGTCCCTAGATCCCTCATCCACTGTTGCTAAATTCTCACCACTGCTGACCGGGAGCAACCCACAAGCCTTGCCATTTCAGAGATACTATGACCAAGTCGCCTTACCATAGTAATTTTCCTGCACCCAATTTTCCCAACATGTTGATTACAAGAACGGCGAACTAGGCCTGCACCTGCCAAAACATTGAGCATGTTCTTCACCATACACCAAGATATAATGACACACTTTTCTACATCTCTTCCTATCCAACAGCCATTTAGATTCCAGGTCATGGCATCAGTGAAACAGACCCTTCCCCCAGAGAAGCTTGAATCTGTGATATACACTGTCAAACTCTATGATTAATGCATATATATATATTTTAGCACCTTATATGCATAATAGATTCTTTGAGATTCTTCTCTGAAATGCAAACTATATATAATGCTACTTTTATATCTATCAATCAAAATATATTGAATTGATCATTTAGATTATGTGTGAGTGACCATGATTTTGCCTAGGACATGTGGATCAACATCCTAGACTTTTTTTTTAATAATTATTAATAGCCCTAGTTTACATGTGTTGTAAAATTAGTTTCCATCTTTGTTTGTTATCATAGCTATCAAAATCGAGTGTTCGGCATTTTGCGTACGTGAGTTTTTGTTGTAGATGTCTTAAAAAAATAAAAAATAAAAAATAAAAAATAATTGTGTACTGTGCTAATTAATTAATATTTCTTACAACTCTTACAGGTTGTTGGCCTTGTCTGTTTCGTTGCTTCTATTACTCTCCCCTTTTTTGTAAGTCGCTTTGGATAAAAGCGTCTGCTAAATGATTAAATGTAAATGTAAATGTAAATGTAAATCTATATTTCCATAAATTATATCTATATTTTCTGTGATATGTATGGGGGACTTAATTTCACAATATGAATATTCCTTATGTAAACAGGAAAGGGAGAATGCAAAATCAGGTTATGGGTTATGTGTGTACAGGTCCTTCTCAAAAAATTAGCATATGTGATAAAAGTTCATTATTTTCCATAATGTAATGATAAAAATTAAACTTTCATATATTTTAGATTCATTGCACACCAACTGAAATATTTCAGGTCTTTTATTGTTTTAATACTGAGGATTTTGGCATACAGCTCACGAATTGAAAATTCTTATTTCAAAAAATTAGCATATCATGAAATGTTTCTCTAAACTAGCTATTAACCCTAATCATCTGAATCAACTAATTAACTCTAAACACCTGCAAAAGATTCCTGAGGCTTTTAAAAACTCCCAGCCTGGTTCATTACTCAAAACCGCAATCATGGGTAAGACTGCCGACCCGACCCGACCCTGTCCAGAAGGCCATCATTGACACCCTCGAGCGAGAGTGTAAGACACAGAAAGACATTTCTGAACCAATAGGCTGTTCCCAGAGTGCTGTATCAAGGCACCTCAGTGGGAAGTCTGTGGGAAGGAAAAAGTGTGCAGGAAATGGGCTACAGGTGCCGCATTCCCGAGGTCACTTTTGGCTCTAATCTGCTCAGTGGTCCAAAGTACTTTTTTCGGGTGAAAGCACATTTTGCATGTCATTCGGAAATCAAGGTGCCAGAGTCTGGAGTAAGACTGGGGAGAAGGAAATGCCAAAATGCCTGAAGTCCAGTGTCAAGTACCCACAGTCAGTGATGGTCTGGGGTGCCATGTCAGCTGCTGGAGTTGATCCACTGTGTTTTATCAAGGGCACGGTCAATGCAGCTAGCTATCAGGAGATTTTGGAGCACTTCATGCTTCCATCTGCTGAAAAGCTTTATGGACATGAAGATTTCGTTTTTCAGCATGACCTGGCACCTGCTCACAGTGCCAAAACCACTGGTAAATGGTTTACTGACCATGGTATTACTGTGCTCAATTGGCCTGCAAACTCTCCTGACCTGAACCCCATAGAGAATCTGTGGGATATTGTGAAGAGAAAGTTGAGAGACGCAAGACCCAACACTCTGGATGAGCTTAAGGCTGCTATCAAAGCATCCTGGGCCTCCATAACACCTCAGCAGTGCCACAGGTCGCCTCCATGCCACGCCGTTCACGAGTGTGTTTTTCCCTCTGTGGATTACAGCTCTGTGGAGGCGTCTGTGGTGGATAACAGTGATGGCTCCTACGCTGTGTCCTACACCCCTGCTGAAGCAGGTCCTTACTCCATGTGGGTCTGTGTTAAAGCACAGCACGTCAGAATGAAGCAGTCAGTTCTGCAAAAGGATTCCCGACCAAGTATTGAGTGCATAACTGAAAACTGAACATTTGTGAAAGAGTGGGTCACTCTCAGGAGCTCAATTAATTGTGTGGTAGAGTGATAGGCTGCTGCACCTGTGCAATAAGTCCATTCGTAAAATTTCCTCACCAACTGTTGTATTATAACAAATTGGAAGCAATTGGGAACAGCAGCAACTCAGCCACAAAGTGGTAGGCCACCCAAAATCACAGAGCAGGGTCAACGCATGCCGAGGCACACAGAGTCAATATATAATGACCTCCAAACTTTATGTGGCCTTCAGATTAGCTCAAGAACAGTGTGTAGAGAGCTTCATGGAATGGGTTTGCATCCAAGCCTTACATCACAGAGTGCAATGCAAAGCGGCGGATGCAGTGGTGTAAAGCACGCTACCACTGGACTCTAGAGCAGTGGAGACGTGTTCTGATGAATCATGCTTCTCTGTCAATGGGATAGACGAGTCTGGGTTTGGCGGTTGCCAGGAGAACAGTACTTGCCTGGCTCAATGTGCCAAGTGTAAAGTTTGTTGGATGGGGGTGTGTGTGTGGGGGGGGGGGGGGGGGGGATTGGGTTATGGTGTGGGGTTGTTTTTCAGGGGTTGGGTTGAGCCCGTTAGTTCCAGTCAAGAAACTCTTAATGTTTCAGCATACCAAGACATTTTGTAAAATTTTGGGATGGTCCACGATGGTGTATTAAGATGAAAAGACCACTTCATTTGAAAATCTATCATCAAATTAGATAATAACAAATATTACATTGTACAGTTCTAATAAAAACTAAAGTCAGTTGTTTGCAGGCTTACAAATCTTATCGTCCTTGACTGTGTGAGCTCAGAGATTTCAAAGAGAAAGGATTCAAAGCATGTATGGTGTCCTTCTGATTCAGACTGACTGATACTTTAATCTACTGATTTGTATGTGCATGGCGTAGCGAGAAGAAATATTAGAGGTCATTGTCTGATATCTTTCACAGGCTCCTTTTTTCCAAGACAAAATAAATATTAGATATTATATAATGTATACATTTTATAAACATATATTTTGAAATTGTACAATTTAATTTTTTATTTTAAAGATAAGTATTTAATATTATGTGGTCACATTAACACCCAAAATGTATCATGTAAATGCCATAATGTAGAAGTTAAATATTACAAAACTGACATAAGAATAAATATTTAATACCGATTATGTATTTTAATAAGGGTTAATGTTGCTTTAATCTTCACAAGTATACTTTTTAAGAAGGACTGATGGAGAGCGAGACAGCGCCCCATCACCAAAATTTAGCAATGTACTTACAAAGCAATGTAACCTCCTCACAAAACACTGCTGCCATCTAGCGTTAGAAAGATCAATGGTGTTGCCTACAACAGATGCACAGGGTTCAATTGTGATGTTTTTAATCCTTTTCTCAAATTCATCACAAATGAAAGTGGCAAATCAAACAATAACTCTATCGATTAAAATGTTAGATTGCTCAATAAACAAGGAAAACCACATGGCGCCGAGAACTACATACGGTATTTGAATAATAAAGAACTTACATTTGTTGATCTGTTTTGTCTAATGCAAAACAGATCACATTAATCAAACACAATCGGAGACATACAAGTGGAGAGGTAAGAGTTGTTTAATTCGAGGTACCAGTACAGCATATTCAATGGCAACTGAAATGTAATGGGACGCATATAATAATAAACACAGTTTTTGGAATGAAGTCATGCACACATATAAAAAATATTCATTGTATAATAGGAAACATGCTTATTATGATTAAACAGAGCATAAAATATTACCACATACATTAACACAATAATTAGTATTGGCACTATGTAAAACAGAAAAGAAAATGGAATTTTAAACAATTTGTCAGTTGCTGTTTATCAGTCTGTCATGATTATGAAAGGGCACAATAAATATTGGCATGCTGCAAAAAAATACCACCTAAATGATGGACACCCTAAAAAAGTTGAATATTTCAAAATCATGAGTAGTCTATAATTTTCTAGAATAACACTATGAGTAAAGGTAACATGAAAGGCACAATGTGAATTTTCTGAAATTTGTGATTTATTCATGGGTTGAGTTTATTTTGCTGGTTGTCTCAGAGCTCCACAGTCCGGAGATGTCCACGAGGAGAAACGGTGCCCAGGTTATGTAGAATACACTCTGAAGCCTCCACTACACTTCCACAACATGACCAGTGGGGCTTACCGGGGTGTCCTTTATGACCATGTCCACAACCCTGAAACCCTCCTAAGCAAACACACACAGATGCATGCTCTTTAATCGGATTAAAATGCTCTAATATTGATATTAGATTGAAACTATTTTTTGTGCTACAGTACCTGGCATGGTCCCAGTGCAGCCACAGCGTGCCTCTTTAGTGCCCCCGCTAGAGCAGAAGGAACAGCAATGAAATACACCACGGTGACGTCTGAACTTCCTCTTCACATTTAGCACGAAAGGGGATCCCTGGAAACCACAGATTTTTGGAATATCATTCCCAGCATCACTGATACTGGCAAATAATGTTGTTATTATTATTATTATTATTATTAGACACAAGCGTTTTGGTTTAACAGCAGTTACCTGGACGTGCTGTGCTTTAACACAGACCCACATGGAGTAAGGACCTGCTTCAGCAGGGGTGTAGGACACAGCGTAGGAGCCATCACTGTTATCCACCACAGACGCCTCCACAGAACTGTAATGCACAGAGGGAAAAACACACTCGTGAAAAAGAGAAGTCACAGTCTAATGTAGGAAACAAATGATGAGGACGTTGAAGATCTCAAAGAATAACTTTTGCAGTGTAGAAGTAACAAAGTACATTCAGAACACTTAAGTCAGAATGAACCCCTAACATCCTAAACTCAAGTTCCGTTTAGATTTAGATTTAGATTTATGCATTTGCCAGACGCTTTTATCCAAAGCGACTTACATTGCATTCAAGGTACACATTTTACATTATTGTCAGTTCTCAGTTCTTGTCAGTTCTTGTCCGTTATAGTTTACCACTCCTAATGTCAATTAAATTGCTCCTTCTGTATGAAGTTAGACACCCTATGTACACGCTAGGGTCCCTGACTAGCTCCCATTCTACTATTGAATGAATTCTACATTAGCTCAGGATGTGGTCCACTCAAATTGAGCATAAACAATGAAACTATTGACTTTGGTCTACTTCTATATGATAATTAAGCCATTTTGGGAAATAAGCACGTTCAACCACCCAACTTGGAGTGGAATCTGGGTCGAGGCAATCTGTCATTTCTTACACTAAATAATGCAACGATCTGATCTCAGATGCTGATAATGTGATAATGTGCTCCAACCAATTTTTATCCATTATCTGCTTGCATTTAAAATGTGTATTTAAAACACATTCAGTTTATTATTACTATTACAGAAATCTCATTCTTGTTCCATTTATGCATGACAGACAATGAAGTTGTCTTAAAGGTGCACTGTAGTATTTTTGCAGTCAAATATCCAAAAACCACCAGGTCAGTGTTTTATATTTTGTTCAGTTGAGTTCTTACAAGATCCCAAATGTTTCCAACTATTTGTAAATTGTGAGAAAATTGCTATTTTAACCAAGGAGCCAGGACATCGGAGGGAGTCAATTGCGTCATATCTGCGTTACCCTGCGGTTTCCGGTTTTATTTAACAAGTGTCACAGCCATAGACCGTAAAAAAATATGGATGAAGCGACATCATCCCTTTCCGCTGAGCAGAGTTGAAGCTTTCAGACGGCCTGCACGGCACTGACATCTTGGGACAGAGTCTGCGCATACTGTGTGAAATAAACACTGTTATGAAAATGTTGAAATTAAAGCTAAAGCTCCAATCTGCTCCCAAAAATCCCCCAAAAAGTCTGTTAGTGCCTCAGTGACGACTTCACTCAGACAGAGAAGACGTCGATCTCAGCTGTCAATCATGACATTTTTAAAAACGTGGTGGTCTTGAATTTCCCTGTATACTCACCAACCCTTCATCTCCTTGTGCATTATGCTGACCAGCACAGGATCTCCACCACGGCCCATCTGCTCTCCAGAGGAGTCCCTGCAAACCAGAGTGAACTCGACCCGCTGGCCTTCACGACCTCGCTCCACACCTGTGAGTTATTTACACACAAGGTCAAACACATGTGAGTGGACACAGGCTATGCAACGGAAGCAGTCAAGTACACAAGTAAACACTCGTAAAGTAAAACTGGTTGTTACTTGAATGAAGGCAGATCTGAATGCGAGCTTGCAGTCTATTAAGAGAAAGGGGTGGGATTTAAGCCAAATATTTTGATTAGGAATTTCTAGGTCAAAGAAAAAAAGCTTATTTTAGAAAATAGATTGGGTACATTTTCATTCTAACTTGACTTTAAGAAAAACATAACTCTAAAACTTTTAGAAAACAACTCAATTAGATGTTTGTTTTTTCTCCGTCTGTGAATGAACAGCACGGTTTTGTGCGATACACAACAAACTCACACACATTGCATAAACCGATAAACACACAAATGTCTCCAAGAAAAATCTCCAGAGCTGCTTTTTGAGAAAAAGTACATTAAAATACACTAAAACTAAAACAGAAAGAGCTTCAAGACAAACTGTCAAAATATAAGTTTGCTTTAACGTCAAGATTTCATTATTACAGAAATATAGGCTATCACTTGTCTGGCTATCTCCAGACAAAGCTCAATTTAAAGATTGAACATTGATCTGGGGAGTCTGCTCTGTATTTTCTACAGCACCGGAGGCGTGATCGACGAGCATAATTCAAAAGACACTGTATGCAATTAGATAGTCCTTCAACCAATCAGACCACAAGAGATGTGATAACCCTAACCCTAACAGGCATCGATCCATCGCTTCTATCAGTCATCGTGTTAAACCCACCAATAGCGTGCCAGGTGGATAAGGCAGTCTGTGATTGGTTCCTGCAAATGTGGAAAAAGAAGCAGTAGAAATGAATGTACAGGTTTCCAGACTGAGTTGCCGGGCAAAATCAAATCGCCGGCAGATCAGCCTGGGTTTACCCAGTCTAGGCTTTCACTACTGTATACTAAAATGTACTAAAATGTAATAATAATACTATTATTATTTCTTAAAAATATTATAAAACCCAATATATATTTTTTCAGTTCTATTGTGCAGCATCTTATTTGCCAAAAAACAAATTTGTTATATTTTCAATTGATTACATTTAAAAATCTTAATTAAATTGTTAATGTTTATATCAATTTGTATTAAATCATTAAACACTGTCCCCCCAAACTGCTAGCTGCTATGTGGCATATTTTTAACAAATATGTGGAAAGCATTTCCTTTCCCATTAATGGTAAATTAATATTGTGATAAACCAATCTTTTATTCAAATATCAAAATATTTTGATAATATTTTTAGCCATTTTGTCCAGCCCTATCTTCCCACATCGGACTATACAATCATCAAAGAACCCACAAACTGTAGGAGAAGTCATCATCGGATGTGATAGACTACAAGAGAGAGATTTACCTATAGTGGCTAATGAATCAGAAGTCTTACACATTCAAAGAAAACAGCTTGTCTAAAATAGGGTGGATTAGGGAGGGGTGAGAAAATACCGTTTTATCTTAGTAAACTGATCTTATAACATAAAATCTGCTGTGCAGTGTCTCTTGTTTCCAACAGCGCTTTATACAAGACATCACACAGAGCTATTTCTGTGACAGTGGGAACCCTGACATGGATGGTCAACCTGCACAACCCACAGGCAAGCAGCAGTATATTGTACTCCTGAGGTGAACCTGCTTGTGGCATGCTGGGACAGAGCTGGATAAGTGGCCATTTTACACTCTAGGGGTACCAGACCAGTACATGAAAAGGTTGTCATGGTAGCCTGGAATGTTGTCTGCTATTTATCCCAGTGTCATGTTCTAGGCCTTTTGGTGTGTGCACTTGTGTGTGTGTGTGTGTGTGTGTGTGTGTGTGTGTGTGTGTGTGTGTGTAGATCTAATGTGGATCTAATGTCTCATTTTTTTAGACTTCAGATCTTGTCAGAAACTTCGAATATAAAATTACTTCTGAACTCTACAGTTTCTGAGAAATGCTTACTTAAACCAAATGTGTTTGACAAACAAGTCAAGATTCTACAGTAACGATACGAGACCAAACTCTATTACGGCATATGACGAAGAGGGAGAGGAACTAATAAAAGTACTGACAGTTATGTCAAATTTAAATTTGAAGAGGGTGCAAAGCTATTTCCTGCATTCTGACTTATTTACACTGTTAAAGAGTTGGATTCTCATGCTAAATATGGCCAAAATGAAAAAAGAAAAGAAAAGAAAATTGTTGGACATATGAGTATTTCTGTGCCAAATACACTTCTTTGAATAAGTTTCAGGAAGTGTTTCTCGAGTATGGCCCAAATTGCTTGTATGGGAACTTCCTGTGCGAGCAACAGGGTATATGCAGGAATCCTGAAGTTAATTTCAATACCTTTTTAAGACTTTTTAAAGACCTTCTCAAAATAATTTAAGACCTCATCGCACTTCAAGTTCTAATCGGCAACAAACCTTTAATACAGTTGTAGTCGAATGTAGACTTAAAATCTCTATCATAGGCCAATTTTGTATTGTTTATATTGCATATCTGTTTCGCAACGTAAGGAGGGCGACACATTACCTAACTGCGCATTTCGCAAAATACATGACGTCACCCGTAGACAGCGCTCGCCAGGGATGGAAATGAACTTTTTTCAAAGTCTACCACTCAATGTTTTTACCAGCCACTTTTTTTGTTTTGAACTGAAAATGTGTAACTGCATGTGAAAATTAATACTACAAGCTCTACAATACTTAAACAGTTTATTTAATCTCAAGTCTCAATGAAATACTGACATTTTCACGATGATTTGTGATCTTTTATGACTTCCAGTTTTATGGTTTTTAGTCCCAAGAATGAAGCTATTCGTTCTGGCATCTTTGAAGCGTGTTGACAACAAACGAGCAGAACATTGTCAGTAGGGATGCACCGAAATCAAAATTCTTGGCCGAAACCAAAAAAAGAAGAAACCAAAGCCAAAAAAAAAACTAAAAATAAAATTCAAACTAAAATGTTTAACTTGACCTCACTCATGTGTTCATTAAATAATAATGTTCATGCCTACTGGCCTGCAGAGAGGTACAGAAATTGAATAAAGTAATCAAATGTAAAATAACTGCATATTTAACTGTTTTAATGAAAGATTAATCCTTATTAAATTTACAAAAGCTATTCAATCAAGAGCATTGTTTAATGTCAAACTAAATATAAGGACATCACTCAGGCAGCAGTAAAGGCTACTGCGCCTTTAAGACCTGATGCAGGGATATGCTCGTCTTTCTCGACTGTGCATACTATACAGTTCACTTAAGGCATATTCAGACTATGTCTGCTAGGATACTCATCAAGATGGACATGTTGACATACTTCTTGTGTGAGTTTGTCCGTATAAGCGCAAGACTTGAAAGAGAACTCAATATTTGCGCGCTGTGAGACGAATGCGCTCTCGGATGATGCGCGAGTCTTACAGCACGTCTTCACGCGCGTGATGACGGAGAAAACGACTGGTCATATGCACACAAACGGCAGCACTCGCATGCATTGAACAAAGTTTACAAAGAGGTGAAACAGCTCGGTAGGTGAAGCGAGTTTACCCGCCACAAATCAAAATCAGCCGCATTTGGCTGGTGGCGGTGCTATGTCCATCCCTGGCGTGCGCGCTCCGAGCCGATCTCAGACTGAGTGCCCCGTTGTTTTTTAATACTTATGGGGATGAAAATAAATATATTCATTAATAATTTGTGGAGTCAAACTCTTTTGACAAAGCTTGAACAAAATACTTTCAAAATTTAAGACTTTATAAAGCCGTGATAAGACTTTTTAATACTTTATAAAGGTCTTAATTTTCCCAAAATTTATTTATCACCTTTTAATACTTTTCAAGACCCCGCGGATACCCTGGAGCAAGAGCAAGAGCGCACCCATTAACGAGCTTCGTTTGGGTTACGGAAGCCGTCGGCAGCACTGCCATTTTATTTTTAAAGCACAAAATCAACAATGTCACTAAAGAAGTGTGTTTTTGGTTGTGAGGGAAAGATTGTTCAGCCTCCCAAATAACCCAGCGTAAAGAAAAAAATGGATGCAGTTTGTTATTCCGGAGAAGCAACGGAGTTCTGCAAGTGTGCTTGTTTGTTCACGAGTCAAAACCGGTGAGTGAAACTGTCTGCATCAAACGCCTGTGTTTTGTTGCGTAAGTGCATATAATGTAAACAACACAAATGTATAGTGAATCCAAAGTTATCCAGGGATAATGCAATGACGTATTGCGTGTGCACGCTTATGACTCTTTAGCTCGCACGTCTGCGTGAGCTCGCTGTTTTCGGAAAGAATCGGTACAGCACATCTGTCTTTTATAAATATGATAAGACTCTTCAGAAATATATAGGATGTAATACTACTCTATAGGTGCTCAAGATTAACATGGGATTGGCAGAAAGTGTGTTATATACCCTTTAAAGAAAGCAGTTAGCCATTTAAAATTCTGACAGCCTAATGAAGAGCTGCACACTGCTTTGCCAGAGGAATAATTGTAATACACACGTATTTTTTTAAAGTTTTAAATTTCATTGTTTCAGCATGTTTATTAATCTTCCATTTCTGTTAATAAATCCATTGCAAGCTATAACCTTAAACCTGGATGATGGGACTCGTTTAACATGATCAGCCCAGTTATTGTTGAACGATCAACTCTGGAAGTATCCCTTCATTTAAATGACTTTATTTGATCTGGAGATTGCATCGGAAGGTAAAGTAAGTAAGTGAGTGAAAGCAATGGGACATTGTTAAATTTGTATCATCTTTACTCTTAATCTGGTATCGTATAGCCTACCCTTGTTTGGTTTTAGTTAATGCTCTTTAATGTGATGTTGTCTTTCATTTTGTTCTTTCAAAGGTGTTCAGACTCTGTTGTTTTCTACATATTACACACACAATATAAATGTCTGCGCACTCCTTTTGATCATGAAATCCATCAGAATAATGAATCATTTATTATAAAAAATTATGGTTGGGAAACTTAAATTGGTAGATTTAGTACTTTTAAAATTGTGTGACGTGTGCACTGCCATTGATAGAGGCTAAAATGAAAATTTTTTATGCTATGAATCCATTTGAAGCTTCAGCCTTTCAAATGCGCCACAGATCTAGTTAAAATATTTTACAGGAAACAGAAATCCGATCAGTTATCTAGATACAAAAATCTGATCAGTTATCCAGATCCAGAGGCAACTTAATATAAATTTTAAAGCTTGAAAAAATCAGTCCCTCTACTTTTGGAACCCTTGAAATGGGTTTAAATGGAACACCCTATGCCCTCGACCCACCCTGTGTGAGTTGCTGTTGACGTTACAATAATTTTGCATTGTGGTCTATGGAGCTGCCTAAAGCATACATATGAGCAGAATCCAGGGTTTGAGGGTCTGTCCGAATAAACCTCACTCACCACTTGAAGCTAAACACACTTCACAATGGCGGCATGGATTCCCGTGAGGGGAAGTGCTTAGGGAAGTTCATGAATGTATGTCTAAAAGAAGAGTTAAACATTAAACACAGCTCAGACCTACTCTCACCTTCTCCCTGGATAGTGCACTTGCTGGGATCCACAGTCTTGGCATGTAGAACTCCTACCACAGGAAATCCCTCAACCTCCCCAGCACCCTCCTTAGGAAGAAAACAGATGCTGCTGGCATTATCATGGGCGATCGTCGTTGGGTGTGGGTCGTATCCTGACTCCACGAGGTTCATCAATCTCCTCATAGTAACTCCTTTGGCACTGAGGATTTCGGCGTCTGAACCGCAAGTGAGCAGGCGTTCTGCAAAGTCCACTCCACCGCGGACGTCAGACAAGGCCTGCTGCAGTTGAGCCTTCTGCAGATGGAGTTGGTTCCTACGCTGCAATTTCAAATCCTCCAGTGACCGCAGCAGCGAACAGCAATGTGCCTCCACTGCGTTGGCATAGCTCCGAGCAAACGTGCGAATCTCACCCGCCAAAGTGTCAGTCCGTGCCTGCAAAGCATCTTGGGATGTGTCCACGCGTCTCAGTGAATCCTCCAGACGAGCGAGACGAGGCCTTAAGCTCCTGACTACCAAATCTCTAATGCGATCTCCGTGGCGACTGATGACCTCATGGGCAGAGCTGCAGTGGTGGTCGCGGTGAAAGGTGGCCGCACACTCCAGGCACACAGTGAGGTCACACGGCTCGCAGAAGAGCCGTAACTCCTGACCAGGATGCAGTGAGCACAGGACGGGTCTAGTGAGACGACCCTGAGATTTCAGCTCCTGTAGACTTTGGATAGAGTGAGATGAGGTCCTCTTCTGTCTCCTGCAGGGAAGATACACATTTATACTAACTTATTTTGCATTTAAGTCATGATGGACATATCATATTTATGAGTCAGTCATAATTTCGAGTGTTTTTTTTTTTTAAGCCAAGAGTTTCAGAATTGGGGCATTTCAGTGAGAAAACATCTTGGAATTAAAGAAAGAAGCATTTTTTACTGACAGTAAATTTGTGATTAGAATGAAGTTATAGATTTTTCCCCCTTATTTACAATAAAACTAGCTACATTAAGTTGCATGCATGCATGTACAAATACAAGATTGATTGTTTGATTCATTATCACAATTTGTGGTTGCTGAATTAATGCACTTACTCTGTGCAACAATTGTCTTTTTTTGTTTTAATAGAAGAAAAAAAGTATTGTCAATAATTAATAGTAGGAATTTCAGTTTGATTCAGTTTATTTCACATTCATTAACTTCACAAAAACAAAGCAAGGTTTTTTTCAGTAAATTTCTTGCTTTATTTATTTTTGTAGAAAACGTGCATCGTCCTCTTAATCCAACCATGGCTTCAAGACTTCGAAATTTGTAAACAAACTCCGCAGCACTTGAACACCATTATGATATGGACGTTTAAACGACAAAGCTGAGAATACATTAGGGGGTGTTCACACAGTCATTTTTGAACATTCAATGTGTAATGTTACATCTGAATAACCACAGGTCTTGATCTTTGACCCTTACCCAAAATTCTAATATGGTCATCCTCTTTAAATGTTCCGAAATCACATACTCCATGAACAGGTCATTATTTTGAATAAGTGCATTCTATATAGTATTTGTTTAGTTTGAATGTAATCTGGATTCATTGTAATGTGACCTAAAGTGTACTTCAGAAGTAGTAGGTTATCCAATTTTCACCTACTGTTTTATGAATACTGATAATTTAGACATGCTAATCGTCACTTTTTTCACCTACTATATAGTAAGAAGTAGGCATAATTGTATGTCCAGCCATTGTGTATTTTTTTTATAACATGTTTAACATAGCTTTAAAGCACAACATCTGAAATATTTATTACTTCATTTATTGCAGTAGGTCTGTCATATCCTTCTGTCAAAACATCACTTTGGAAAATGATTTTAAAAAAAGATTGTATTGCATTCAATTAATAGAATATGAATAGATTCTGAATAGAAGTGTTATATTCATAATTCCCAATTATTGCTTTAAATATTTTATATATTGAGAAATACTGAGAAGTGTTTTTTGTTCAAACAATGTAAGTCAATGCCTGGTAACCAAAAATGTTTGGTTCTCAATATTTGATCGCACTTAATTTAGGCCCTATAGGGCTGTGCAATATATCGAAATAATCGAAATATCTCAAATGTACATATCGCAAATATATCGCAACGACACATCTGAATGATTTTAATAGGCTACTTCAACATTGTGAAAAGTGTATGTTTTATTTTGATGCATCAGAGAATAGATGGGCACACTGTTTCATGGGACTTGCTTGACGTTAAAAAGAGTTATTAAATGCAATAATTTGCGAAAAGCAAAACTTGTAGTCTAGCGCTGTCTGGTAACGTTACACACACACCGAATCGTGAACGTCACGATTTGTGAGAGGTTTGCTAAAAAACTGCTGGTCACTTTTACATTCTTTCGCCAGAAATAATGTAAAATAGTATAAAAATGGTTTCATTCACAGTTAAATAATTGTTTTAATATAATTTAAATAGATTTTACACACTAACAGTTTAGGTAGCTTCTTTAGGTAGGATGTAGATAGAATATGGTCATGCAGAATAAGTGCATTATGTGCTTTATAAGTAATAAACAGCCAGTATCTAATATGCATGCTAAGCAACTGACCTTAAAATGACTTATTTTTTTCTTGTTAATATTAGCAAACAGTCAGTGGTACACTAACCTGTGGGCCTGACTGCAGAAGTCGCAGAGATTGACACAGCACACCTCGCAGCGCCTCCCCGCGTCACTGTCGCTGCACAAGTCGCACACAACGCGGCTGTCCACTAGCAGTGTCTCCGTGAAAACCTCATCTAGCGCGAGATGATCAGTGGTCAGCCCATCCACACCGGACGGCGGCAGATTCACCTCTGAATCGCACTCAGGACACAGGATTGTTGAGCCAGAGTTGTGCTCGTGCGTGTCAGCTTCAGGCGAGCGTCGTTCCCCGTTCACGAGACGCACAGAAAACGGCTCGAGCTGGCGAACGCAGTCCGCACAGAAAGTGTGCAAGCAAGGCAGGATTTTAGGGTCTCGATACATCCGATTACAAACACCACATACCGCTCTGGACTTCTTTCCCGTGTCCCCATTGCTTTTACCCAATACTGTTGCTCGCTTTTCTTCTTGAACTAACGTTAATCGCTCTTTGCAAAGTGACATACTAGCCTAGTTGTTATTTTTTCAATTTGACTATAACTCGCGTTTTCAAAAACAAAATGTGGTATGACCGCGTTTTGGTGTCATTTACTAAAAATATGCAACTCAGACCACCAAACTTTCTGAGTTAACTTTTTTGCTCATGTTATTTGAGAACGTGCCTTGCCATCCAATCATATTATGCGTTCACGTTTGGGGGCGTGGCCTGAAATCTGACCTCTTTTACGGTCAAAGATTTGCAATTTGCACTTCATGCTTTATTTCCTGATGAAATGTAATCAATCCCTTTACAAAATCCTTTTTTTTTATTTTTATTTTTTACAAAAGTTCCTTAAACCATGGAGACAGAAATGTGCAAGTCCCTGTTTTCGGATGTGGTTTGACAAATATCATTAGTTATTGTCACTGCATTACCTAACAATGAAATTCTACCAATAGCCTACATAGGTAAAATAAAAATATAATTTTTAATTATTTAATGTTAGCTCAGGTCCATATTAAAAGATGCAACTTTTCATTTTACCAGGCCTAAGCTGTATTAGTAAAAAATGATTTTTTAAAAACTTTTTTAATGAAATTAACATTAACTAAGATTAATAAATGTTGTAGAAATATTTTTATAGTTAGTTTATGGCAACTCATTTAATGAACTAAGTGGCCTTATTGTAAAGTGTACATTTTTACCATTAATTCATTTCTAAACCGGTTTATTGTGGACTAATAGATGAAACAATAAAATAAATAGTGATACAAAATTAGTGTAATGAAAATCCTTTATTGGTAATGCAAACATTTTACAAACATGCAAACATTTTACATTAAAACATTTGAAGTTTAAGATAATAGTATGTTAAATAATAAGGTATAATAAATAACATGTGTTTGCAGATTAGATTATACACTTTTGCCAATAACAAAATAAATTATATGTGGGGATTTCTTTTTAATTATCTTGTGATACATGAATTTGGATTTAAATAACTTATGCACATTACTTCTAAATGTTTCTACAAAGCCAAATGCAAAATGTTTAGAGTTTTTCTATTGGGTTTAGGATGTGTGGTTAATAGATTGAATTATAGTATAAGCAACCAGCCGAGAAAAACTTTGGCTTGACCATCAGTCAAGCACTGGAGAGACTTGTCTGGATTCCAGATAGAATTAAGATCGCTGCGACCCTAAGTTGTAAGGATGGCACTTTTGTAGATGCAGTATTGAAAATGAAGTATGTCTTCTCCGTCACTCTGTTTGCTGAGGAATAAGAATGACAAAGAAATAGCAATGTTGACTTTATAAAAGAAACTCATTATTTGATCAACACAGGCATGTGTCATGCCATTTAACGACTGAGTGACATCCACTTTGTCCATGCTTTCCAAGTTGTCATCAAATTTGTTTTAACAAACTTGAATGGATATGCAATGCTCTGTGTAAATATTATGATTATGGGTGAGCCCTGCTTGATAATTTGTTCCATCTTTACATTTTTGTTTAGCCAGTATTTACTGTTTTACCTGATACAGTTGCCTCTGAGATAGCTTTCACAAGACTGTTCTGGATCAGACAGGTGTAGGTGTCATCCTTTACTGGGCCTTCAAGGACACTAGTAACTTGCATGATTCCAGCAGTATTGTTGACAAAATGAGTGCTGCTGTTTAAAAGCTGCCCGCTCTGACTCAACCAGCTAACCTCTGGTTTAGGAAACCATCTATGAGCCTCAGCAAATAGAGAGCCATCACTCTGTTGAGTAAATGTGGGAGCTGTGAAAGCTGCAAATAAACACACAGATATGAACTAGTAGATATACACTAAATATCAAGAGTGTACTTTGAAATATTATATATACACACACACACACACACACACACACACACACACACACACACACACACACACACACACACACACACACACACACACACACACACACACACACACACACACACACACCGATCAGCATACTGTTATATGACCACCTTCCTAATATTGTGTTGCTACAAAAACAGCCCTAACTCGTCAAGACATGGGCCCTACTAGACCCCTGAGGGTGTGCTTAGTTGTTAGGAGCAGATCCTTTAAGTCCTGTAAGTTGCGAGGTGTGGCATCTATGGATTGGACTTGCTTGTTCCCACAGATGCTTGATTGGGTTGAAATCTGGGGAATTTGGAGGCCAATTCATCACCTCAAACTTGTTGTGCTCCTCAAACCATTCCTGAACCATTTTTGCTTTGTGGCAGGGCGAATTATCTTGCTGAAAGAGGCCACGGCCACCAGGGAATACCATTTCCATGAAAGGGTGTACATGATCTGCAACAATGCTTAGCTATGTGGTACGGGTCAAAGTAACATCCACATGGATGGCAGGACCCAATGTTTCCCAGAACATTGCCCAAAGCATCACACTGCCTCCGCCAGCTTGCCTTCTTCCCCTAGTGCATCCTGATGTCACGTGTCCCCCAGGTAAGCGACACAGGATGGCCGGTTATAGGCTCAGATGCTCACGTGCCCACTATTGGTACTTTCGGCGATGGACAGGGGTCAGCATGGGCACTCTGACTGGTCTGAGGTTTTACAGCCCCATGCACAACCGAATGCAAAATTTTCGTTCTTTTAAGGTTACATGTCTTTGGTCCATCTTGCGTTCATATCAATCAAACCGCACCAGAGTTCGTTTGGAGGCGGACCGAGACCCATCTTTTTAGCGGTCTCGGTCCGCTTGTTTGGTGCACACCAGGGTTCGGATGGCACCATTCACATACGTTCAAATGAACCGCACTAACCGAGCAATCGCACCAGAATTTGTTTTAATCGAACCAAACATGACAAGTGTGAACGTAAGAGCTCTTACTCTTAATAAGAGTATGCTAGTTGTATGTGGTTCTGAATACAGCAACCGTTTAGTTTCTGGGATTTTAACAAATCATTTGAGAGAACTCGCTTAATTAAGAGTCACTTGTTGACTCCTACTTGGTTCAATAAAGCAGAAATAAATATTAAACATTAATGAGCGACTTTTTTAAACATTAATTTACTTTGAAATAAATGAATGAAGAATGTATTACCAGCCACTCTTAGGTTAACGCTGGTAGTCCCTGAGACTTTTGGTGCATTTACAGTGCAGCGATATACACCATCATCCTCCATCTTCACATTCCTCAGCAGAAGGGAAGCATTGCCCATTGATATAGCATCTGAGAACAGTTGAGCCCTGTTTTTAAACTGTATGTTCTGGCCCTGGAGCTGGGCTGCTTTGTTCTTGAATTCATAGACCACACCATTGAGAGCATCTTTAAGCCAAGTAATTGACACATCACTCAATTGCACATTGCCGCTGTTGCTGAGAAACCTGCAATCCAGGACCACATCCTCTTCAAGATTCCCCACAGTAGAGGGACTGCTGCTCTCAACGGCACCCTGGGATGCTTGAAATCAAACATTTACACAGACGTTTAGTTTATACATCAAAAGCCAAACACACTACAAACTGTAAGAATTATATAAATATATGAATGTTTTACTAACCTGAAAATGCAATAGCCAAAATGAAAATGATGAGTCCAGAAATTACTACTATGAGAACAATCATACTGCAAAAGACATACATTTGATGTAAAACATTCAGTATTGACTCATTGTACTATAATCTTCAACCTGAAATGGTTTGAAAAAGTTGCCCATTCTTTTACCTTGCAAAGATTATTTGTCCAATTGAAGCCATTGTGGTAATCCGTTACTTTCAAGCAGTATCTGTGATGAATCGATGTACCACACTGTTCAGCATCTCTGTAGATGGCATAATAAATCAACGGGCTAAGATGGACGAGCACTTTCTAATCCCCTCAGACTAGTTTTAAACTTTACTTCCACTGAAGGAGTTCAGCACCTCCTCCCTCTGTCAATATTGCCTCTGAGAGGAGTGTCCTCCTGAGTCCCCACACACTTGATAACATAGAGTTTGACAAGAGTCACCTTTTTACCTAAATAGCTCATATTAAAGGTGTCCTGAACTGGCTTTTTTATTTTTGTATACTGTTGTCTAACTAATGACGTTTGTGTGGTTTTTACACTCAGAATCATCATAACTAATAAGTAATAGTCTATTTTCTACACTGGTTTTGAGCCTCTCCTCTGCACGCTGGGTTTTGATGGCCATGCAGCACTGTAGACCTGGAAGTAAACACCCACGGCTAGGATTGGAGAAGATTTGCATACTTAATGAGCTTCTGTTCCCCCGTCAGTTCACATGCGAGAATGCTTGATTCTCTCACAGGGCTCATTTTTATCAAACAAACATAATTTATCTCTCATCCCGATCGGTGGATATAAACGCGAACCACACACTCACATGCGAGAGAGTGAACAGTGCAGATCAAGAAAGGAATGTTATTTCACTATTTTAGATTCACCGGCCTGCTGACAGGCTTACGTTTTGGTAGTCTGTCTGGAAAACACATAGTCCTGGAACGTTGGGCTTTGCAAGTCCTGGCCCATACATGTCTGAGTATGATCCTGAATCGCAATGAACCAACAAATAAAGGATTCTTCAGCCCGTGACAGCATGCTAATGTATGTTCTGTTAGACACATAGTACACATAATCAATATAATCTGCAAGTGAATCAATACACATAATCAATACAATCTGCAAATGCAATACTATCACATATAAAAAAAACACATTTTACTCACATAAGTGTGTTGCACCATTCCGGTCGGATCAAATATAGAAGGCACAGCATTGTGTAATCTCAATACGTCTCCAAATCCAGTATCGACCTGCGTTTTATTTACAAACGATTCTGCTGTGAAAACCGAAACAAACGTCTACTCGTTCCTTATTAGAATCCGAAGGAAGCTTTTACAGGACATGTTCTTCCGCAACCAGCCACAGTGCATTATCTTGCTATCTTCAGCATGTTTTTTGGGCGGTAACGCGGTCCGTTTAGCTCCACGAGTCGGTGGGCGAGGCTACAGTTTGATGCAGCTTTTCCCTGTTCTATTACGTCATTGATCAATATATATTTGCGAGCTCTTGTTTAACAGTTTTTCTCAGCTGCTTTGGTACATTTCTCAGATCAGAATTGAAATGCTCAAAACTACCTGTTCAATTCTCACATCATTGTGTCTCTTGTGCACATCAAAAAAGCAGTTTCTCATTTCTTTGAACAAGTTGCAAATGCTTTGGTACATCCACGCAAATGATTATGTCCAATTCTCTGCCGTTTCCTACATTATCAGTTGCTTATGTCATGTTGATCAAAATGTATTATATTGGGTCTCTGTTGAATAGTCTCACCCCCCACAACATTTAGGCACAAGCTCATAGCATAAGTCTTTACATGCAAAATGGTTGAACAAGTTATCATAATATGTCAAGCATATTTCTATACTTTCTATATTTCCATTCGATTTTTTTTCTAAATCAGTTATTCAGTGCTGTCTTTTAATTTCTGTATCTCAATGAAATGTTCTGTCAATAAAATACAGTACAAACAGTAAGAGTGTAAATTTGAATCTTTTCCATTCTCTTGCAATTACACTCACACTAAGATGTAACTTACAATTGACAATAATTGTCATGAAAACTTTAGCCATAGTTTTCATCAGAACATCCCTCCAGAGTAAACTGTTATATTGACAACATGACTAAACCATTTGACTGTCCTATCCGTATACAATGATACAAGGACTTGTCATTCTGATGGCACTGACATGTTCATTGACAGATATTTACTTTTGAGAGATGAACGAAGGATTTTGAGTAAGAGAGTGGCTTTTGCTTTTGCAGGTTATATCCATGGTGTTTTGCTATTTGTACAAATTGTTTTGAGAAATGCACTTACTGTTTTGCAAATTGTGAGTTTGTTTCGAGAAATGTACCAAAGCGACTGAGAAAAACTGTAATACAATTAAATATAAATAAATAATGTATATACACTGTTAAACGTACTGTACAATTTACAGAAATGTACTGGCAAACAAATCCTGTATATTGTTAATTGCTGTAAAATTGATTATAGAATAGTACTGCAAAGCAATTTACACTTAATTGTTGTATGTTAAATACAATAATTTGTAGTCTTTTCAAAATGTAAGAAACTTAACTCATAATAGATCCCAGGGGCTTAGTGTATGGGGGGATGGGGGGTTGCTGTAAACCCACCGCCCAATATTTTAACATGAAAATCACAGTAGATCAAAAGAAAAATATGTAGAATTCATTTGTTTTGAAACAATTTATTTCTTTTTATAATCTCTACTGTTAGAATTTTATGAATGATTATACACAAATTTCATAACGTTATGAGGTGTATAATCTCTTAACGTGTTTTTATCATGTTTTTATAACAGATTCGAGGTAAATATACCAGCAGGGTAGAAAAGTCAGCAGAGGGAGAGGAGGAGCAGGTGATCAGGTAAAGAAAAACATCAGCTTTGTAAAGTTAGGCTAGCTAGCTAGATAGATCCAATAACAATAAACATCAAATATATATATTTTATAATGATATAATATGGAATATATGCGTCTTTAAATGCATCAACACAAACATGTTCGAGTAAACACATTGAATATTCATTATCAATATTTATGCATAATACACGTACATAAAACAAGTTTAATTATATTTTTCTTAATAGTACAGCCAGGCAATAATCCCCTGCCACATATTATAGTTATTAGCAGACGTAGAGCATTTTACCATGAGCCGTGAGGAAGCTTCGGAACACGGAAGAGAAGACAATGCTGAATAAAGTCATAGTTTTTGATATTTTTGGACCAAAATGTACTTTCAATGCTTCAAGAGATTCTAATTAACTAACTGATGTCACATATGGACTACTTTGATGATGTTTTTATTAGCTTTCTGGACATGAACAGTAAAGTGAGCATAGACTGAATATGCTCTGGGACTAAATCTAAAATATCTTAAATTGTGTTACGATGATGAACGGAGGTCTTACGGGTGAGGAACGACATTAGGGTGAGTCATTAATGACATCAATTTAATTTTTGGCTGAACTAACCCTTAAATGACTTCATACATCCACTAAAAATCACTGAGAGACTTGATTAATTGATTAAAAGTAACTGAAAAAAAGTATTGTCCTAAATAAAGCTGGCAAATAACACTTCATAATTTTCCAGTGAAATAAAATTCAGACATTTTATGTCAATATTTTGCGTTAATCTATTAGTTCAAAAGTGTCCAAATATATTTTTGAGGTCACTTCATGGCTATAAATATAATTTTGCAATAAGCAAATTGCTTGTAAAACATCCACTGTAAATAAAAAGAGAAGTGTGTGTCCAGTTTCTACATGACTGATACACACAAGCGTCTCTCCAGAACAGGTTTGAGAGAGGAATGTGGGTGTGGAGAATCACAGCCCAGCAGCTGACGTGTAGATGATTCCCAATCCCGGCCGATCTCCAGCCTGCTGCACACACACGGATACTGTCTGTCTGTCCGACAGGCCCAGTCCACGGCCCTCTTCACTGCCTCCCAGTGCATCGGTCTGTATGGAGGAGAGCACAAAGTTATGGATCCAAAAATACAAGAGTGAATCACTATGAGGACGTGTGCTCGTACCTGGGCTCCTGGGACTCTTTCAGCCGGAGAAGAGACTGGAGCAACTTTCCCACTGCCAGCTTCTTCACCCGGATCAGCTGCAGCACCAGCAGAGTCGCCACCAGTCTCAGAACGTCCGCATGAGCCTTCACACCTGACAGACAAAACATGTGACTGATTATCTGATTCTCACCGACAAGCTGTGTCTGAAACATGAAGATTCATTTAAAAAATCTTCTTACCAAATGAACGGATGCCTTTCTCCTTAAGGAAGACATTAGCAAAAAAGTCGACGTCCAGGTTGAGGAAGCTGCTCAGCCTCTCGGTGCACTCCCAGTATCCATCCTACATCCAAACACAATGCATAAGTTCATATTTCCATGACTTACACATTTACATATTGTATATAATCTAGTTCATTAATGTGTAAAAACCTCATGTTGAAGCTCAAACAGCTCATTCCAGGCCACTGTGGCAGGTCTGCTTGTTTTATCTGCCGTAACTGACAGATCCAAAATGTCTTGAGGTTTTATGAAATGTTCTTTCCTTGATAGAAAACCAACCTTAGGAGCAGCACATAGCATAGCTTCATGAGACACAGAATAGAAAGATCAGATTAGGATATAAAAAAATGAGACAAAGGATAGAAAGATTTTTTTTTTTTTTTTACCCCATATCAACATTGATCACAGATGAAACTTACATTGTGCAAAAGTCACAGTGTCTTGTGACTGTGGTAGTTGTAGCGCTTTTTGTGTTGCTTGTTGAGATGCTTTAAAAGGTCCAGAGGATGAGGAACCAAGAAGACCCAAAGGCTCATTTGTACTTTGGAGAAAACCACCAAAGCCACTGGATGCAGGGCGAGAGAGCACCTCATTAGATGTGTGATAACTAAAGACAGTGGAGCTAGCAACCCTGTCACTCACTGAAAAAGATTCATCTTTCCTGCCAAAAACTGTAGGAGTAGGGCTGTAAGAAAAGTACGGCATAGATGAAAGACGAGGAAGAGAAGGAGGACCTGCACAGACAGGAGGAGTTGATGTGTGAGGCCTGAGCTCTGAAAAACAGGGAAAGGCAGGAGTTTCACTCATTGATGGAGATGTACCCACCCTTTCAAAAAAAGGAGGAAGAGGAGGAGGAGGGCTAGGCGAAAAGTACTGCAAAGATGCAGGTTTGCTCACAATACGAGGAAGAGGACGAGGAGCTGCACAAACAGTAGAAGTTGCAGCGCTACGCCCGAATAATGGGGAATCAAGGCTGCAATCCATGGAGGAGTAGGTAGAGTAAGAGGTGGCAACCTGGGTGAAAGTGGGAGGACTGTCACTCATGGAGAGGGGCTCCGCTGACCCAGGAGGAAAATGGCCTACAGGACTGGGAGCACCCATTGAGGCACCTAGCAAAGATGTGTAATTTGAGGAGAGAGATTCTACTGACATAAGGTTACTAGGATATTGATGAAAAAGAGGAATAGAGGAAGCAACCTGAGTGGCAGTATGAGGAGGAAGGCAGTCACTCATGGAGGCACCATCAGGAGGAGAAGTTTCCACTGACTCAAAAACAGAGTGGGCTACAGGGATGGAAACATCCATCGCGGCACCATACTTGACAGCAAGGGGAGGTGGGACTTGAGGCTTTGGATCACTTACATCAGAACTAGAAGCAAATTTATAGCACATTTTTGCTGAGCCTCTGAAACCGGAAATGCTACCAGCAAAACGTGAAGGACGCCAGCTGCTACTGGAGCCACGACGAGAAGGGAGATCTGCTTCTATTATAGAGTCATCGGTGGCAGTAGGAGGAGGAAGCCTATCACTCATGGAGGCATCCCCAGAAAGAAGAGAAGGAGTACGCCTATTAACCATAGAGAGAGGTTCCACTGACTCAAAAAAAGAATGCTCTACCGGAATGGGAACATCCGTCAAGGCATTAAGCTTGGCAGCAGAGTGAGGAGGGACTTGAGACTTCAGAACACTAACATCAGAATTAGAAGAACGTTTATAGAGCCTATTTGCTGAGCCTCCGAAACCAGAAACGCTACCATCAAAACGCGAAGGACGCGAGATGGTACTGAAGCAAAGAGGAGTAGGGGGAGCTGGAGATGCATCTATTATAAAGTCATCAATAGATTCATAGCAATCATCTGAAACATTTTCATCATCATCAAATGCAGCTTCTTTACAACAATAAGCCATCAGATCATAAGATGTGTAGCAGCTACTGGATTCTTCTGAATCCATCTGAAAAAAAAGAAAGAAAAAAAAATATATTGTTGCGAATACTGAAGATCTGAATACTGAACAATGTCAGCTTAGATCACTACATTAGCTATAATAGACCATTTTGTTGTTACCCATATATCTTCAGCACCAATAACATGCTCAGCCTTCTCTTCAGTCCAGCTCATATACGGTAAAATATCCACATCCTCTTCTGATATGAGTTTAGGAATATCTGTCAATCCAGTTTCAATCTCATTCTGGTCCTATAAAGAACAATGATAGCACAAAAGTAATTTTAGTTTAACTTTCATATATTACACTTTAGCAGAAGTTGACTTCTTTATCAGCAAGGCTGAAAAATTATCGATCATTGTTACATTTTCATAATATAGCATCTGCAATACATTTAACTGTTGGGCCATTATGTGTCCCAGATCGGAACATGTCATTAACAATGTGCACAGATGGTCACCTTTTATGCTTTATTAATTATTTTTAACTAACGATTATAATAGGAAAAGTTACCTAAAGACACATGCAAGAACCACAGCTAAAAGCATAAATGATTGAGAAAATTGTTTATGCATTAACCCTTTTTGACCCCAACTTTTGCTAAAATTAAAATAATGTTCTCTTTGTCCAAATGGCATGAGACCTGGTACTGTTGTTAACACTTTCTATATCTACAAAAACAGATATCTGTTTTAGAAAATGGGCAAAATTGATTCTCAAAATCAGAAACAATGCAGAACACAGACAGAAGTTGTAAACTTCCAACAATGCAAAAAACAACCACAATGCAAAATGATCATGCTCTCACACACACACAGCTACATTTTTGAGACTATAAAAACTGCTCTCTTATAATTTGTCAAATAAAATAATCCAAAATGCAGAACCATCAAAAAAATAAAATGGTGACAGTGACACATTAACAATGTACACACACACACACACACACACACACACACACACACACACACACACACACACACACACACACACACACACACACACACACACACACACACACACACACACACACACACACACACACACACACACACACACACACAGAGATAGAAAGAAAGATGGAGCAACGTAATTGCTGAGTTTTTGTTTGATTCTCTTGGTTGTGAAAAACAACTGAACAGCAAATAACTGGAACTTGAACAAAAACCCAATTCTTTGCCCAAAAGAACAAAGAACAAATTTAAAACCTTACATTTACAGATTTAAATTTAGATTATATATGTTAGCAATAATTGTACCCTCTCTTCGATGGCGACAAAGCTTGTGAACTGGGACAAGATGGAGAACTCTTTACTGAGCTCAATGATGTAGGACTTCAGCTCTGCTTTCTTCCCCTGATAGAGATATAAGACAGCAAGTCAAGGTCTTCTGATAGTTCTATTAAAAACAGCAACATGTAGCCAAATATTGTACCTCATGTTCTGCCTCACTGTCGCCCAGAATGCCATCTTCATAGTCCCTGATGATCGCTCTTGCTGTTAACTTGTGAAGGAACTACACACACACACACACACACACACACACACACACACACACACACACACCTCTTTAAACGTCTGATAAACAATTGATAATGTTTCCGATTATATGAAGTATTTAAGATGCTCACTCACAGTTCCTTTTGTCTTTTGTAGTTCTGTGGTGGAAACCATTGTTTTGATCTCCTGCCCACTCAAATCACCAAACAGTGTGGCCTAAAAGGGTGAATATTACACAATTCAAAACAATATATAAACAATAAATATGTATTTATATAGCTGGGTAATCTTAATTCTTTTACAGCTTTCTGAGTAATATTACATATTTTTATCTTGATAAATCTCTGAAATTGCTTCATAGTGTGATGCTTTTAATCACCGTAGCCAAGCAGATTTAATATACATTTTAATTTCAGATCTAAAATACAGCAGAAATCTAATTAAAAATAAATAATGAAGGCATTTTTTCACACTGCTTGTCACTAAATGAATATAAGAAATAATATTTAATTATATAATTTATACGTATCAATATAACAATACAGCAGGTCTACCTGAGTGCAGTGCGGCACAAAGCCGTATATGAGAGTGTGACAGTCACTGAAGAGGCCGTGAAGCTGTGAGGGGGCTTGAACAGGAGGGGGCGCTGTGGGATTAAACTGCTGCCACTTCACTGCCACTGATCTGCAGCCTGGAGACTCCATACGCTGAACCTGAGCTCGCACCTGGAATGAGCAGCAAATCTCTTAAACTCAAGCCTCAAAGTGGCCCATGTTGGGAAGATAATGCCCCCTTTTTCTTAATAAAAACAACATTTCACCTTCTCTGCCCAAGTGTGTTTCATCTTGGTGTCAAAAAATTCACATGTTCCTCCACCTGCTTGAGCCAAAGCTCTGAGCATATGACGATTAGCTGTCAAGCTAGACAAACACAAACAGTAGGTTCAGAAATTAATTTAAGTGATAAAGAGTTTTGTGTTGAACTCTTCAAAGGCAGACCTGAGTCCGCAGGTGAAGAGGCGCGTGTGGCAGGAGTTTTCTCGGACCAGCTGGAGGGTCAGAGGCTGGTTCTGAACATGTCCATCAGAGAGCAGCAGGATGTTCCTCACGCCCCGGCAGGGAGGCAGCAGACTCAGGCTCTGGAGAGGCCGCCACAGTTCAGTGCTGCCACCAGAGCAACTACAGGACTGAAGAGAACACACATGCAATGATGAGAAAAAACAACATTCTAATCAGTCTAAGTGATTAATCAAGGGGTCGAGGTTTAGCTGGTTAGATACTGCAACATTAATGGCAAAAAGCATCTTTCTCCATGGACACTGAAATTCTGTATCAATGACCAGCTGAAAAGTTTAAATGAACGCATGATGCAAAATGTGAATTGACGAATGTCTCCTGATAGAAAACTTCTGAAAACCTTAACAATATCTTATTATGCCCCCTTTCAAAGCACAGAAACATTCATCTTCAACCGTTTTTAATCATTACTCACCATAATAAACTGTCTGGCTGGTTCAGATGCCTCATCTAAAGACACTGGTGCAGGAAAAGCTTCCTTGTAATCTTGAAAACACACATTTTATGATTAACATGTCACTGTGTGAATGAAGAACCAGCATATATTGTTCTTCACCCATAATGCTTTACTACAAATCCCAAGATTTGACAGAAATGAGAGTGTACATGAAGATCACCAGAACAACATCAGATTGTTTTAGTGCCCACTAACCAGTGCTGAAAGAGATGATGTTGATCTTCAGTGAGCGGTCCAGAGATTTGAGGACTTGAAGGGCAATCCGGCGGGCGTTCAGCATGGCGTCTCCCTGCATGGACTTGGAGGAGTCCAGTAGAATGACCACATCACTCACACTGGACGCTCCAGAGCTGGACACCCCGCCTGACTTAAAGTCTGGATAAAACACCAGCATGCAGGCCTGCAGAGATCAGAGAGTGTCAGAGAAGGACCTACTGTATCTGTGTGTATTTTAGATCAGGGTGTGTGAAGGAAAGAGAAGCATTTATGTCTGCCGTTTGAATCAGATGTGACTGATCATTTCTTTACCTGACTATATTTATCCGGATGGTTCTCGACCCACATCCTGGGCATGTGGATATCAGAGAGACTGAAGGACACCTGTAACCCTTCAGATCCAAGAGTCTGTCCCGGTAACGTGCTGATCACTGCCTTACAGTCTGTCATCTGAACGGGAAATCACTCATACTGTTAATAATACTCATCATAACCAGGATTTTTTATTTCCTTTAGAGAACAAGAACATTTCAATATTTATTAATATAATTCGCTAAACTAAAATAACCTTGGTTTTGATGCGGTGTGAAGAGCGCAAGTTGATGATCTTGTAAGGCATTTCAATGGACATAGACAGAGAAAACTCCCTGAAAAAGCAAAACATAAAACCAATGAACATTTTTATTGAATTTCCCTTTTGAATTATCCAGTGTTCGAGATTCTCACCCCTCTGACTGAAGCTCGCTCACACCAATCTTTTCAACAGTCGCCTGAAACACAACACAACTGTCAGTCAAAACATTGTAAGTAACAGCAGCCCAAACAGAAGTTTAAAGGTCCCATGGCATGAAATGTTTATTTTATGAGGTTTTTCAACCTTAATATGAGTTCCCCTAGCCTAAATGTTGTCCCCAAGTCACTAGAAATTTTGATCAGTGTAAAACGAGTTCAGGCTGTCTTTCTCTGCCTTTGAGAAAATGAGAGCCCAGATGAGCTGATCTTGAATTCTCCTGTTATGATGTCATACCAGGAAAGGTTACCGCCCCTTCCTCTGCTTTGCCAGCCCAGAGAATTAATAGAGAAAGGATTCAGTTTTATCAGTGGATGTCAGGAGCACAGGCTTTACCATACGGATACAACAGTACCACCACAAACAGTGAGTAACAGTGTTCATTAATGCCTGATCTGGGATCAGTGAGTTCTGATGTATAGCTAATCACTCAAGTTCACACAGACTTTTTTTTCTAAATCGTTTAAAACTGTCTTGATGCATCAGTGAATCAAGCCAGTGACTAAAACCATCAACTTCACGTCATTTCTTTTTGTAGCATGAAACAAATGTTATTTAAATGATTAAACTACAGAGCATTCAAAGAACACTCTTTATGATGTTTGGATTGGTCAATCACCCGTTTGAATGACGCTGCTCATAATGCTCAACAGAAGCTCTTACTGTATTCATGTTGTTAGCTGCGGTGAAAGCATTTTGTGAGAGAAATAACGTTGCAAAGTTCACTCGTGTTTATTCAGAGCTCTCAGATACAAACAAAATAAACTCGCGCTCTCAAAAACTCGGTACAATAACACTTCCTCAACAATCTTTCCCCAGCTCCCTCTCTGTCTCTCTCTCGACAGCTGCTCCAGCTCGTGCATGACAAAACCACGCCCCCTCCGCACGTTATCTCATTTCAAATGCAAAGATGTCATCCAATCAGAACAGTGGGTGTTTTCACTGAAGACTCACAGCAGACACGCCTCTTGAAACAGAGCATTCCAAACAGAGGGCTAATATCAGTATAGAAAAATGGCTTTTATTTCTAAATTATGACTTTTTTAATGTAAAAACCATACTAACAATGTAATTACACCCCAGGAAACATTATAAAACAATAAAACAACCCATGCCATGGGACCTTCAAATACAGTGATTAAAGACCAGCCACGTCGTACCTGAGTTGTCTGATTAAGGGCGTCATTCTGTTGCCATGGTGCCACGCTGCCGGCCAATGAGAAGACTATAGAGCCTGATCTCACCACCAGCTCAGTGATGAACGTCACCTTGATCAAAACTGTAGCTCCGGGAGGAAGATTCCCCACGCTGATAGTAAATACATCCTGCCTCACATAAACACATGACCTTAGACAAGCCTTCTGATACTTTATCACTCATGCTTCAGAGAAAGAAACAGTAGAAAATAACTCACAGGTGCATCCTGGTCCATCAGATAGGCCCCATGACCTTTCTCTATGGCTTGCTTGTACTCCTTACGAGCCTGCTCTTTTTCCTTTACCTACAGGACAAAGAAAGACATTAAAAACTGACGAGAAAGCGGTTATGAAGAGAAGAGGCTGCATTTGAAAAATTCTGGGTGACTTGCACCTTTCCAATGACATGTTTTCCATTGATAAAGGCTTCAAATCCACACACTGCTGCCGTCTCCTCCAGTGGAAAGACATACTTTGCTTCAATGGGAACAGCACTCTTGTTCGTGTAGGTCTGAAAAATGATGACCTGGTGACAGAGCACAGAAAGTTATGTTTGATAATAATAATAATAATAATAATAATAATAATTCATTACATTTATACAGCGCTTTTTCTATACACCCAAAGGGCTTTACATGTAGAAGGGGGGAATCTCCTCAGCCACCACCAATGTGCAGCATCCACCTAGATGATGCGACGGCAGCCATATTGCACCAGAACGCTCACCACACACCAGCTGATTGGTGGAGAGGAGACTGTGACAGTGATTAGGCCAATCATTATATAGGATGATTAGGAGGCTCTGAAGGACAGAGGCCAATGGGCAAATTTAGCCAGGATGCCGGGGTTACACCCCTACTCTTTTATCGAAGGACATGGGATTTTTAAAAACCACAGAGAGTCGGGACCTCGGTTTAACGTCTCATCTGAAGGACGGTAACACAGATATAGGTTGTAATGCTCTGGCTTTATGGCTGTTGGATTACTGTATGGCTGACTTTTGGTCTAATTGTTTTTAGCTTGTTAATTTTGTTGGCTTTTTTTAAGTACTTGATGTTCTTTCATGTCTTTATTTCTATATGCATATTCTATTCTAATGTTTATCATTCTGAATATTTTATAAACACTGTTTTTAGCATGTGAGACAACACTGACTCTCTGAAAACCCTGCTTCTCTAATATATGTGCAGCCCAGCACTGTAGTATCATACCTGACACAGTAGGTCCATCAGCTTACACCTCACATTGACAGCCTGAAGTGGAATTTTTTGACCACTGCTGTCCAGCAAACCTGCAGTCATCTCCTCCAGAGGGTTTTTAGCCGACTCCAAACCCTCACTGTCATCACTGGACACTAAAGAAACACATCAAACCAAACCAATGATCAGTTTCACAAATCCAAATCATAGCATTCATCATTACAGAGCATCAGATGTCCCTGAGGAATGACCCCCCCCCCGCCCCACATCACCTTTATTATTAGGGGTTGTTCAGCGAGACTTAAACTTAGGTCGTTGTTGTGCTCCTCTATCATGTAATTCGATTAAAATGTTTAATGTCTTTGACAGCACCAGTTGTCATCTACAACAGATTCCTCCACATATAAAAGCTCTCTCTACATGTCCTGTTCAGTGAACATTACTCACAGACATCAGCGGGCTGTGTGAGCTCCACAAAGGTGTTGATATAAGGATGGAACTCTTTTAACTCGTCCCCCTCCAGAGTGTACTGAACCACATACTTCAGTCTGATCTGCTCTGTGTTATAGACAACAAACTCATCATCCTGTCAATAGAAACCAACACACAAACACAAGAGTCACATTAGATCCCAAAAACACAAGCAGAATGTTTGAGTACAGAGAAAATGACAAACACCTCAAATTCAGAGAGTCTGTTGGGTGTGCGACGGACTCCATGAACACTGTGGTAGCCGTCAGGGGCGCAGGTCAAAGTGGTGTCTTTCTTCAGCAGGTCTTTGCACCGACCCAACGCCACTTCACACACCAAAAGCAGCCGAGAGCCGTCAGTGACACTGGGCTTGGAGTATTTCACACTAGTCCTTTAACACAGAGCAGAAACTGACTAACTCGCTCAGATCTTCAGTTTTCATGAAAGTGGTGTCAGAGTTATAAATCTGTTTTATTAAAAGATGCCGGAGTAATGCAGACCACTGACTTTAGAGAGTCACTGAAGTAGATTCCTCCTCCAAGATTCCCGATATCCGTCCTCTCAATTCCATGCTGTTCAACTCCAAACTTGGGCAGCAGCAGACCTCTACACAGAATATTTCATTAAAAATATATTTAACTAATTACATGATAAGATGAATGAGCAATCAAATAAATTTTGCATTAACACATCCTGAGGAAATGCCCAAAATGAACAAAAGACATGATTATTGCAGAAGAGCAAATAATTGAATAGACATTAAAAAAAAAAAAGACTTCTGTCAATCTATTGTCACATGTATAGTCGGTTTCCTTTAGGCTTGTTCGAGATCCATCTGTGCTGCGCAGACCGATTGGTGTATGACATTAAAGTACAGCGAGAACGAATGTAGAGCAAACTACTCCTTATGCTTTTGAATCTCTCTCGCGGTACTTTGATGTCATACACAGTCTGCACAGCACCGATAGATCTCGAACAAGCCTCCTGTGTTTGCACTGGTCACATGTTGCTTTATTAGTTTCCCGCCACTTATCTGTCTCCTTGGTTACTACCCTCGTTAGTTAATTGTGTTCCAGCTGTGTCTTGTTTATTAACTCGTTCTGGTTCCCTATTTAAGTTCCTCTTGTGTAGTCACTCCTGGTTCCAGTCTAAAGTTTGATTTGTGGTGTTTGGTGTTCTGTTCATTTACTCTTAAATAATAAAAGCCCATGTGTTTGGAAGTTCTGGATTTCTGTATCTCTGCTGCACTACACACCGTGACATCTATAGCCAGATGTTAGAGAGAATGTGGTTCACAAACACAGTATATGGTCTGTCAGACACAGGTTTGTGTGATTTTGTCACAGTGTGTAATTTTTTTTTTTTAAAGAATATGCTCTTACCGTGACAGTATTCCAACAAAACTATTGGGACTAGTGGAGTGGAGAAGGGGCTTAATGTTGCCTAAATCCTCCCAAAACATTTGAAGCTCCACCCCTCTGTTTACACACAGTATCTGCTGAATCTGAACAGGCCTGCAATGGATACAAGATTTACACCATCATAATCAGTAACTTATTACATGTTGGGTGTAATTAGTTACTGTAATTTAATTACTTTTCCCTTGAAAAAGTTAAGTACGGGATTACTCTTATTTTTTCTGTAATTTAGTTACAGTTACTTCTGACGTAATTGAACTAAATATAATTATATATAATACAATAGATTAATTTAACATTTAAAGTGTAACTTTAAAATTCATGTTTTACATATCCCACATTAGTAATACTTTGGTCAGTTAATAAGAATAATGTATGTAGATTTATATTATGCATCTGAATGTATTTGAGACTTATGTATATCCTTGAATTGCTTAATTCAAGGTTGACTTAGAATTTAGAAAGTAATTAAAAAGTAATTAGTAATAAGTAATTAAATACTTTTTGGTGAGAGTAATTTGTTCAGTAATCGTATTACACTATTGAAGTTGTAATTAGTAACTGGTGATTCATTACTTTTTTAGAGTAACTTACCCAACACTGCGAATCATAATATATACATGTTTAAACTTCAGACCACAATCATCATGATCAAGTTTACCTGTCCTGAAGCAGTTGAGAGACAACATGAAACTCAGGGTTTTGTGGTGGAACAACCTCAATGCTGCACCTCAGAGCTCGATACTTTCCCAGAGACGAGGGCGAGGGACTTCCCAGAGTGGCTTCACTCACATTCAGAATGTCTCTGATCAGCTGAGGACGACAGACGAGTTTAAAATACTAAACCTGCACTGAGGACTTCAAAATACAAACTTGAAGAATCTACCAAAATCCCCAAATGTGCAGGAATCTCATTCAATTAATGCTGATTTAAATTAGATAATCATGATATAACAGTGTTTTTATTTTTATTTTATCAATGCATTAGAGTAATGATATATCTATACATTTAACAAACATTTTTGAAAGTAATGAGAATGACAAAAAAACAAATAAAATTAAAACCATCCAGGAATGAAAATATGAGGTAAAATGAGCTTAATTATTATGAATACAATATCACGATACCAAAATCGTAATGGTCATAAATCAGTAATAACTGCATACTACAATTACATGTTACCTGACAAAGGTCTAGTTTCTGAGACACAAGCTTGTGTTTGGAAGGAGGGTCGATCATTCTGAGGGGTAGAAGAGTTTTGACCTCCTCTAGCAGGGCCTTGACTTCATCCTCTTTCTGAGTCTTTTGTGCCTGCAGTAACAATCCCTCCACCCTGCTCACCTGCAACAGCACAGAGACATTAAACACACAACATACCTGTGAGCGTTATGATTGGATGTGTGTGTGTGTGAGTCTTTCTCACATCATTAAGGCTGATGCTGGAGACAGGGACTGTCAGGATGTTACTAAGGGAACCGAGAGCTTCGGTCCAAACCAGCTCTACAAAGACGCCAACTTCCTGTGATAAAGTGCTGCAGTTCAGCTTCTCCTCCAACAGAAGCTGCAAATTAAAACAGTGAACATTGATTTCACACCCATTGGACACATTATATACGCATATACAGAATTCAATTAATGAAATAGATCTGCGTTGTGTTGGTCTAACCTGCTGCAGGCTGTGGGACGCTAACCGCTCAACCTCAGGAGGAAGTGTGTGTGTCTTTGTGAATCCCTGTGTCTCCATCTCCTTCATCAGCAGCAGATACGCTTCCACAGCATCCTCAGACGTCACACAGTACACAAGCTTGTCCTGTACCACTGCGCTCTATAGTGAGAGAGAGTCCCTCACCGTCACCACAGGTCAATCTATTATTCCTGTGATAACAAGATTAATCTTTCAAACAGCGTTTAAGATGACCAAACCTCAGCTTCATGCAAGATTGAACACAACACACGATACTTCTGGCCTGCTCGTCCTCTGGCACTCTGCAGCTCCAAAACAGACAAAGTCTTGGGTTTGACCTGCAACACAGACATGAAAACACTTTTTAAAATTCAGGCAGTGCTGGAGGCTACAAGAATCACCTCAACAATGTGTTATACATTTTTCTTTTTATCACAATTTTTTTTTCCCCTTAGGCTCCACTTATAATGTTTATCAGGCTTATGATATACGGGTGTTTTGTGCATCCATTTATCTGTCGTGAAGGTTTGATTGAATAAACGGTCTGTTTTGAGTTCTGAAAAGTGCAGTGTGTTTTTCATTCATAGTAAACTCTTAATTACAAAAAGATTAAGGGAAATTAGATTTTTGTATGATGTGACCCACTATGATGTATGAACTCACTCACCCGCTCAAAAATCGAATACTTGGCCACTTGAAAATATGAAGGAAATTCAGGCAGGTCATGGTCGCCACCTTTGTAAACTCTGCGTTGGATTAATGAAAATATGTAGTCATGCAAACTAGCACATCTAAACTGAAAGAAACTGATGCAAAAAAATCTGAATAATAAAGAAACTAATCAATAACACTCAAGCACTGACAGTGACAAAAACAAGGGCGCACCTGAACCTGCCAAAATGGGGCACACCCTTTTCAGGAGTCTCAATCTCAGTCTTTAGGAGTTCGGACTGACCTTTGAACTTCTCTTTTTCTAATATCTGGGTCGACACTTTATGGTAGAAAATAACATTATGTCAACAAAAATGCATATTTTCTTTTCTCATTTAATACTCTTATAACACAAATGTAATGTCAAATACATTTTACAACAAAAATGTATAGCAACACAAGAGCACAAAAAAATACACAAATACAGAGCAAAACACACCCAGTTTAAGCAAATACAACTAATCTGGCTGTGACACTCCCATTCATTCTTTACCTTTGTTTGCATCTCAAGTTACTTCTGTTCAACAATGAATTAGTTACAAGAACGTGTGAGAATGAATAAAATGAGGTTTAGGAATCTCCTACCTGGATGAGAGATGAATTCAGAGATGGGATAAGCCAGCTGTGGGGCCAAATTATGCTCCGTCAAAGGCAGGAGACGCCCTTCATCCAGACAGCTCCACACATACTGCGTCCCAACCACTGGGATCTGGAGCTTCTGGATGCTGCGCTGCCGGTTACTGCTCAGGTCATTCACACTGCTAGTGACTACAAAAGAGCACTGGAGAAGATAACAGCAGGTCAGAAGATACACAGCAGCTCTTTGGTGACTTTAGTAACGTCTGTATTGTGTAAACGCCATATGATGAAACCCAACTGTTTATCTACATTGAAACAATCACTTGCTTTGTCTCAGAGTAACTCACTGCTTATGATAAAAATGACAGACATCTGTGCTAAATAATGAACATAATACAAACCTCTCTGTTGATGACATAGGAGACGTTTCCTCCATTTTCCAGAAGAGCTGATTTCAGCTTCTTCTTCTCTTTGTAAGGCACATTCTTCACATCTAACACCACAGTACAGTTTTCAAACACTGTCATGATTTCACTGGGATCTGAACATTCGAGAACAGAGAAACAGTACAGTAACGATACTTGTAAATATTCATTTTATGAACACTATAAAACAACAGTGTAAGTTATGTCTTTGTATTTATTAAACAAATCAAGCTTTATGCATAATAGTCGAATAAGCAACACTTCTCTCGCTACAATTAGCGGTTGCCATCAGAGTATCTTACCGTAAAGAGCCGAGTGACGCGTTTAGATGTTAAGGCACTAACAAATATCTGTGTTTTAACGTAATCATCTGTTATAACGGTTATAACGTCAATCTGTTGTGCAAAGTTCACTTTAAAAAGAAGTGCTTCCTGATATAGCCTACACATACGGGAAAGACACCCCCCCCCCCCATTCTTGAGAAAAAAACAAAACATTAAACGGGCGCCATCCAGTGGTTTAAAAGGAAAAGACTAACGTTACCGATAAATGTATCTAAAATACTATACTATACTTTTATTATTCTGAAATTCTGTGTCTGTAAGTCTGTACCAATGTAAGTGTCTGAGATTGTTGGTTGTTGCTATGTACATTATGCAATAACAACAATAATAATAACAATTAAAAAAAATATTTATTTACGATTGCCTTTTTTCATTTCGGCTAATCAAAATAAAAAAGATGAGAAACTATGTTTTATTCATACGTTAAAAATATTTAGAAATAATTGGCCACAAAGTGAGATCTTTTTTTAAGTTGTGAGAGCAGAATAAAAAATAATAATCAAAGAAACTGTTCCTGATATCACAAACACCAATTTATTGATGGATAAAATATGAATATAATCACAATAAAAATTGCTGCTCGTAATTACAAATTAACATTGAGAATTTTTTTTTAATGACTCTTCTAATAACCATGATTTCTAATAATTCATAAAGTATTACACTGAATAGAAGACATTCTGTGACTTTGCAGGCAGGTCATTGTTGTGACACTAATGCGTATATTTATATACATTTATTTATTTTCATTTTAAAGAAAGACAGCAAAGCACAAATTGTCACAAATGGAATTTTGTTTCATTTTAAATGATAAATCAACATACTGGATCATGATTATAGTTCAACTACATCAGTGCTCTGCTAGGATATGTGAATTTGATAAATTACTTCATACATCCACTTAAAATCACTACACTGAATGCTTAGTTCTGAAAGAAAAAAGCTAGCAAATGACACTTGGTTTCTACGTGACCTGACAGGTGTAGAATTGGGAAGGTTACTTAAATGTAGGTTACAGATTACAAGTTACCCTATTTCAACTACTCTATTAAAATAATGTAACTGATTAAATTTGATTATACATTTCTAATGAATGTGTTCAACTGTTTATAATTTCCAAACATTTAAACCAGGCAGATTAACCTCTAACCTTTAAAAACACAATTCTTGATCATTGTAGTATAGACATGCCCACGGTTTCACAGACAAGTCGTAAGCCTATCCCAGACTAAAATGCATGTTTGAGCTGTTGAAAGCAATTTGCACAGACATGTCTTAAAATATGCCAGTGCCATTTTTTTGTCTCAAGATGCAACCAGTAATGTTTTCTAAGGCACATTTATAAAAGCTACTTAAATGTCCTAATTGAAATAAGGCCTAATGCTGGCTTAATCTAAGACCTGTGTCATGAAAACAGACCATAATGATGATCTTCTTACTGATATAAATATAATTTTCTTATTTTAAATATGGATAGTCATCTTTTTTTTTTCTTCTTTTTTTTTACCACTATGTGTGTATGAAGGAAAAACAGCATACCATATAAGACAAAACAAAACCCTTCCAAATTGCTACTCAAAACGAGCCAATTGCATTTCGAAGAGGTACCTTGGAAAAATCACGTTCCTGGGGGAAAATCTTAAATCTTATTTTTTTGGCTGGGCTCCCTTGCTAGAATTTGCATTCCCAGGGCTGAATATCACGTTATTGGGGTTGCTTCAACCCACGGACTGTTCGCAGCAACAAGTGTAAAAGTAGCCCAAATGTGGTGCTCATCATATTCTAACAAGAGAACTAATAAGAAGAAGCAGAATAAGATAATTTTACTAAACCGCCTTTAAATGGCAGGAGACACCGTGCACGATCAAGAACAGACAAAACAACAAATTAACATGATTTAACATATCCAGCTTTTTACTGAAAATATTCAGATGTAACCCCCTTTGTAATCATTTTCATAAGTAACTAATTTAATCAAAAAAATTCTCAGTAACTGAAACAGATTGAAGTTACAATTATTTTTGTTCATAAATTACGTAAATCTGTTATATGTAGCTAGTTGCTCCTCAACAATGTGCACGCGCACGTCTCTCCAGAACAGGTTTGAGAGAGGAATGTGGGTGTGGAGAATCACAGCCCAGCAGCTGACGTGTAGATGATTCCCAATCCCGGCCGATCTCCAGCCTGCTGCACACACACGGATACTGTCTGTCTGTCCGACAGGCCCAGTCCACGGCCCTCTTCACTGCCTCCCAGTGCATCGGTCTGTATGGAGGAGAACACAAAGTTATGGATCCAAAAATATAAGAGTTTATCACTATGAGGACGTGTGCTCGTACCTGGGCTCCTGGGACTCTTTCAGCCGGAGGAGAGACTGGAGCAACTGTCCCACTGCCAGCTTCTTCACCCGGATCAGCTGCAGCACCAGCAGAGTCGCCACCAGTCTCAGAACGTCCGCATGAGCCTTCACACCTGACAGACAAAACATGTGACTGATTACCTGATTCTCACCGACAAGCTGTGTCTAAAACATGAAGATTCATTTCAAAAATCTTCTTACCAAATGAACGGATGCCTTTCTCCTTAAGGAAGACATTAGCAAAAAAGTCGACGTCCAGGTTGAGGAAGCTGCTCAGCCTCTTGGTGCACTCCCAGTATCCATCCTACATCCAAACACAACGCATAAATTCATATTCCCTTGAATTACACATTTACATTTTGTATATAATCTAGTTCATTAATGTGAAAAAACCTCATGTTGAAGCTCAAACAGCTCATTCCAGGCCACTGTGGCAGGCTTGCTTTTTCTCTTTAACAAGGATTTCTTTGCACTACTGTATGTATTGCCACTTTGCATGCCAATTTGAATCAAACGCGTTTCAGTTTGACCAAAGGAAACATGGCCAGCAGGAAGAGGGGGAGCCAGCAAGCCCATGTCACTCATTTGAAAAGGTACAGACTTCATGGCAGCAGCAGGAGGAGAACTGGGAGTTACACAGATAAACTTGGTCTTAAGATAAGTAGGAGCACAAATGGGCTGCTCTTGACGAGAAGGCACTAAGGAGTCGAGAGGAAGCCTGTCACTCATGGAGCAAGGTACTGACATCCTGGCACCAGTAGGAAGAGGAGGAGGAGGATGGCTGTGAGTCATGGACAGAGATTCCATTGACTCATAAATAGAGTCTCGAAGGACTTTAGGATAAGAAGCACGCTTTTTTGGGACACCAAACTTGATGCCAGGGGAAGGGAGAAGCTTTGGTGTGCGTTCCTCAATATTATGAGGGAGATGCATGTCACAAACAGGCATAACATTTTCTAGGCTTTTAAAAGATTCCAATGTTACCAGTGTTGATGCTCCATTAAGACCAGCGCTACTCGTAGGGCCAGCAACAAAGCATGTCTTTACATAAGGTGAAGCATTAGAAAGAGACCTGGAAAACTGCCTATGGACAAGGGGAGCTGCAGGCACTGCATCTAGAACACCATACAAACATGGTCCCAATTCGTCACAATTCCATTCATTAGATACAGCACAATCCGTTTCCACAAAATTAGATGTGGAGATGTCACTGGACCATTCCTCTGATTTGAACTAAAACATAAAAAAGCAATGTTGTAAATACTGAATGATGACAACTTTGATCACTACATTGCGTGACAAGAGCTGTAATAGACTCTAGTTGTTACCCATATGTTATCTTCTTCAGCACACATGATATGCTCTTCCTCAAGCTTCTCTTCAGTCCAGCTCATATACGGTAAAATATCTACATCTTCTTCTGATATGAGTTTAGGAACATCTGTCAATCCAGTTTCAATCTCATTCTGGTCCTACAAAGAACAAATGTGGACATATAAGTCATTTCTTATCAACAAGGCTTATATCTCAGATAATATTGGATATATTTTCATTATCAGTATATGCTATAAATGGACATTTAGTGCCTGAAAAAATTTGATTCTGTCTAAAGATGTTAACTTTATATTTTGTAATAATTATTATTAATAAACAAGTAGAAGCTGCCTAAAACACATGTAATAACCGCCGTTTAGATAGCTAAATTATTAGATGTTAAAAGCATAAATGGTTGATAAAATGTTATCATTTAAAAATGTTTATGCATTAAGAGCTTATGTATTACATGTTATTTATGTACATTTGTTTGGTCACCCTTTTTACTTTGTAATGATTTGCTCTGTTTTACTATTGAACCATCTTTACATACAGGGGTTTTCTTTAAGCTAGAAAGAAAGATGGGCAGCATAGTTCCACACACCCAGTTTTTGGAAGAATTTTCAGTTAATAATTATAAAACTTGAATGAATGTTATATGTTTATTGCTACAACTAAGAAAAAAGTATTTAAGTTTGAGTGAATTAAAAAAAAAATATTATGCAAAATGAAAATAAAACTTTTTTTTTTTTTAAATAAAAAAAAAAAAAATGAAAATGTATTGTTATTATTGTTATTAATTGATAAGTGATGATACATTTAGAATAATTGTACCCTCTCTTCGATGGCGACAAAGCTTGTGAACTGGGACAAGATGGAGAACTCTTTACTGAGCTCAATGATGTAGGACTTCAGCTCTGCTTTCTTCCCCTGATAGAGATATAAGACAGCAAGTCAAGGTCTTCTGATAGTTCTTTTAAAAACAGCAACATGTAGCCAAATATTGTACCTCATGTTCTGCCTCACTGTCGCCCAGAATGCCATCTTCATAGTCCCTGATGATCGCTCTTGCTGTTAACTTGTGAAGGAACTACACACACACACACACACACACACACACCTCTTTAAACGTCTGATAAACAATTGATAATGTTTCCGATAATATGAAGTATTTAAGATGCTCACTCACAGTTCCTTTCGTCTTTTGTAGTTCTGTGGTGGAAACCATTGTTTTGATCTCCTGCCCACTCAAATCACCAAACAGTGTGGCCTAAAAGGGTGAATATTACACAATTCAAAACAATATATAAACAATAAATATGTATTTATATAGCTGGGTAATCTTAATCCTTTTACAGCTTTCTGAGTAATATTACATATTTTTATCTTGATAAATCTCTGAAATTGCTTCATAGTGTGATGCTTTTAATCACCGTAGCCAAGCAGATTTAATATACATTTTAATTTCAGATCTAAAATACAGCAGAAATCTAATTAAAAATAAATAATGAAGGCATTTTTTTCACACTGCTTGTCACTAAATGAATATAAGAAATAATATTTAATTATATAATTTATTTGTATCAAAATAACAATAAAGCAGGTCTACCTGAGTGCAGTGCGGCACAAAGCCGTATATGAGAGTGTGACAGTCACTGAAGAGGCCGTGAAGCTGTGAGGGAGCTTGAACAGGAGGGGGCGCTCTGGGATTAAACTGCTGCCACTTCACTGCCACTGATCTGCAGCCTGGAGACTCCATACGCTGAACCTGAGCTCGCACCTGGAATGAGCAGCAAATCTGTTTTAAGTTTCACAGTGGCTAATGTTGGGCATATAATGCTCCCTTTTTCTTAATCAAAACAACAATACAATAAACAGCGTGATTCACCTTCTCTGCCCAAGTGTGTTTCATCTTGGTGTCAAAAAATTCACATGTTCCTCCACCTGCTTGAGCCAAAGCTCTGAGCATATGACGATTAGCTGTCAAGCTAGACAAACACAAACAGTAGGTTCAGAAATTAATTTAAGTGATAAAGAGTTTTGTGTTGAACTCTTCAAAGGCAGACCTGAGTCCGCAGGTGAAGAGGCGCGTGTGGCAGGAGTTTTCTCGGACCAGCTGGAGGGTCAGAGGCTGGTTCTGAACATGTCCATCAGAGAGCAGCAGGATGTTCCTCACGCCCCGGCAGGGAGGCAGCAGACTCAGGCTCTGGAGAGGCCGCCACAGTTCAGTGCTGCCACCAGCGCAACTACAGGACTGAAGAGAACACACATGCAATGATGAGAAAAAACAACATTCTAATCAGTCTAAGTGATTAATCAAGGGGTCGAGGTTTAAATGGTTAGGGTAGTGCTACAACATCATGCTGGCAAAAAATCTCACTCTAATTGGAACTGAGCATCCATGAGCAACAACTAAAGAGCTGAAATGAGTCAAGAAACCATAAAAATATTTCAATATGCAAAAGCACAAGAGCATTCATCTTTAACCGTTTTTAATCATTACTCACCATAATAAACTGTCTGGCTGGTTCAGATGCTTCATCTAAAGACACCGGTGCAGGAAAAGCTTCCTTGTAATCTTAAAAACACACATTTTATGATTAACATGTCACTGTGTGAATGAAGAACCAGCATATATTGTTCTTCACCCATAATGCTTTACTACAAATCCCAAGATTTGACAGAAATGAGAATGTACATGAAGATCACCAGAACAACATCAGATTGTTTTAGTGCCCACTAACCAGTGCTGAAAGAGATGATGTTGATCTTCAGTGAGCGGTCCAGAGATTTGAGGACTTGAAGGGCAATCCGGCGGGCGTTCAGCATGGCGTCTCCCTGCATGGACTTGGAGGAGTCCAGTAGAATGACCACATCACTCACACTGGACGCTCCAGAGCTGGACACCCCGCCTGACTTAAAGTCTGGATAAAACACCAGCATGCAGGCCTGCAGAGATCAGAGAGTGTCAGAGAAGGACCTACTGTATCTGTGTGTATTTTAGATCAGGGTGTGTGAAGGAAAGAGAAGCATTTATGTCTGCCGTTTGAATCAGATGTGACTGATCATTTCTTTACCTGACTATATTTATCCGGATGGTTCTCGACCCACATCCTGGGCATGTGGATATCAGAGAGACTGAAGGACACCTGTAACCCTTCAGATCCAAGAGTCTGTCCCGGTAACGTGCTGATCACTGCCTTACAGTCTGTCATCTGAACGGGAAATCACTCATACTGTTAATAATACTCATCATAAACCAGGATGTTTTATTTCCTTTAGAGAACAAGAACATTTAAATATTTATTAATATAATTTACTAAACTAAAATAACCTTGGTTTTGATGCGGTGTGAAGAGCTCAAGTTGATGATCTTGTAAGGCATTTCAATGGACATAGACAGAGAAAACTCCCTGAAAAAAACAAAACACTAAACCAATGAACATTTTTAGTAAATTTTTAATGAATTTCCCTTTTGAATTATGCAGCGTTCGAGATTCTCACCCCTCTGACTGAAGCTCGCTCACACCAATCTTTTCAACAGTCGCCTGAAACACAACACAACTGTCAGTCAAAACACTGTAACTAACAGCAGCCCAAACAGAAGTTTAAATACAGTGACTAAAGACCAGCCACGTCGTACCTGAGTTGTCTGATTAAGGGCGTCATTCTGTTGCCATGGTGCCACGCTGCCGGCCAATGAGAAGACTATAGAGCCTGATCTCACCACCAGCTCAGTGATGAACGTCACCTTGATCAAAACTGTGGCTCCGGGAGGAAGATTCCCCACGCTGATAGTAAATACATCCTGCCTCACATAAACACATGACCTTAGACAAGCCTTCTGATACTTTATCACTCATGCTTCAGAGAAAGAAACAGTAGAAAATAACTCACAGGTGCATCCTGGTCCATCAGATAGGCCCCATGACCTTTCTCTATGGCTTGCTTGTACTCCTTACGAGCCTGCTCTTTTTCCTTTACCTACAGGACAAAGAAAGACATTAAAAACTGACGAGAAAGCGGTTATGAAGAGAAGAGGCTGCATTTGAAAAATTCTGGGTGACTTGCACCTTTCCAATGACATGTTTTCCATTGATAAAGGCTTCAAATCCACACACTGCTGCCGTCTCCTCCAGTGGAAAGACATACTTTGCTTCAATGGGAACAGCACTCTTGTTCGTGTAGGTCTGAAAAATGATGACCTGGTGACAGAGCAGAGAAAGTCATATTTGATAACACAGATAGAGTTTGAAAAGACGACTTTTCCATCTTTATGGCTGTTGGATTATGGGGCCTTTTGGTCTACTTTTTTTTAGCTTGTTAATTTTCTTGTTCATTTCAAGGTCATGTTCTTTCATGTCTTTATTTCTATATACATATTCTATTCTAATGTTTATCATTCTGAATATTTTATAAACACTGTTTTTAGCATGTGAGAGACAACACGGACTCTCTGAAAACCCTGCTTCTCTAATATATGTGCAGCCCAGCACTGTAGTATCATACCTGACACAGTAGGTCCATCAGCTTACACCTCACATTGACAGCCTGAAGAGGAATTTTTTGACCACTGCTGTCCAGCAAACCTGCAGTCATCTCCTCCAGAGGGTTTTTAGCTGACTCCAAACCCTCACTGTCATCGCTGGACACTAACGAATGACATCAAACCAAACCAATGATCAGTTTCACAAATCCAAATCATAGCATTCATCATTACAGAGCATCAGATGTCCCTGAGGAATAATTTGTCTCACCGTAAGTATAAATCATTTCACTGTTAGTATAAAGGGCTGTTTTGTGGGACTCAAACTTGGGTCACCCAAGTTTGAGGAAGTGTTATATGTGGAAGTGTTGAAGGTATTGGCTCTGCTGTCATGTAAATTGATCAAACTTTTCAAATTAAAATTTGAATGGATTGATAGCACTAGTTATCATCTACAACAGATTCCTCCATATATTAACCTCAACAATAAAAATACTGGAAACTCTAAGCAACTTTTTTCCACAGTAAACAATCTCCTGAAGCCAAAGTCATCTTCATCCACTGAAACCATAGTGGAGTGATGCAACAGCTTCATTGACTTTTTTAGATCTAAAGTCAATAACATTCGCTCTTTTATACCTGGCTCTTCCTCCCTGTCTCCCCTATCACCCAAACACTCACCCAGGAAATTGCCATCCCTTGCTTCCACACTTTACTGAGATTCAGCAGAGCCACATTGAGGAAACCATCAACAAAATGAAGCCGTCCACCTACACCTTGGATCCCATCCCGACTGTTGTGCTCAAGTCGTTCATTCCCATTGTCAGCCCAATCATCACCCATAATTTTTTTTTCACCCATAATGTTTGTTAATCTCTTTCTCAAAACTGGTCATGTCCCTCTTGCCCTTAAAGCTGCTGTCATCCGTCCTATACTTAAGAAACCAACCCTAGACCCGGAGGTCCTTGCTAATTATAGGCCGATCTCCAACCTCATCTTCCTGTCAAAGGTTCTAGAGAAGGAAGCCGCCTCTCAGCTCCACAAGCATCTAAAAAATAACAACCTATTTGAGATTTTTCAATGAGGCTTTTGCTTGGCCCACAGCACCGAAACAGCTCTGCTCAGGGTGACAAATGACCTTCTAATGACAGCTGAGTCAGGATCACCATCACTGCTCATTCTCCTCGACCTAACGGTGGCATTCAACACCGTGGACCATACCATCCTTCTGGACCGCCTACACAATACAGTTGGACTATTGGGAGCACCTACACTGTGCTGTGGTGCCGAGAACTTAACCCTTAAAATTGGGCCGAGAACTTAACCCTGTGGAACACCACATGTAACCGGGAGCAGCCTGGACTCACATTCTCCCAATATAACACATTCAGTCCTGCCAAAAAGGTAGGACTGAAAACACTGTAGTGCTGCGCAGCACTACGCAGCACTAGTGCTCGGCAGCACTACAGTGTTTTCAGTCCTACCTTTTTGGCAGGACTGAATGTGTTATATTGGGAGAATGTGAGTCCAGGCTGCTCCCGGTTACATGTGGTGTTCCACAGGGTTAAGTTCTCGGCCCAATTTTATTCATTCTCTACATGGTTCCCCTCGGTCCTGTCATCAGCAGACATGGACTGTCTTTTCATTGTTATGCTGATGACATGCAACTTTATATCAAAACTGCCCGAGCCCCTCCACAGCTCTGACATGACTCACCACATGTCTTAAGGAGATAAAGGAATGGATGGGAAATAATTTCCTCCAGTTGAACTCCTGTACAACTGAGGCACTACTGGTTGGCACCCCTCATCAGATCCACCCCTCTCCCTTATACCAGCTCATCTTTGACGGCCATATCATCACTTTCTCCGTCTCAGTCACTAACCTACGGGTTTGGTTTGACCCCCAGCTGACCTTCAATGACCATATTAAACACATCTGCAAAACCTTCTTCCACCACCTTCGAAACATCTCAAAACTCTGTCCCCTTTTAACCTTTCCAGATGCAGAGAAACTTGGCCATGCCTTTGTCTCCACCAGGCTGGACAACTGCAACTGACTCTTCTGTGGGATTTCTGGCAGAAATATCCAGATGCTTTAATACATCCAGAACTGTGCTGCCAGAGTCCTTATGAGAGTCCTTAAATGTGATCACATAACTCCCATCCTACACTCATTGCACTGGCTTCCTGTTTCATCCCGGATCGGCTACAAAATCCTCCTGCTCACACATAAATGCATCACGGGACATGCACCTCCATATCTACAGGAACTCATCACTCTGAAATCCTCCACAAGCCCCCTCAGATCATCAGGCCACCTGCTTCTTCAAGTTCCCATCACCCGGCTTCGTACCATGGGAGATGGAGCTTTCTGCTTAGCTTAGACTTGTAACCACCTTCCCAGTGAGCAGAGAGCAGTACAGAGCCTGGACCAGTTTATAGCTGAACTGAAGACTTTTCTGTTCAGAAAGGCTTTATGTGTTGATTGTTTGTATTATTCTATATTTTTACTTTTTATTCATTTTCGTTATTTTTCCCTTTTTCTATTGTTGCATTCTTCGGAATGAAAAGTGTGTTATAAATAAAATCTATTATTATTTTATTATTATATAAAAGCTCTCTCTACATGTCCTGTTCACTGAACATTACTCACAGACATCAGCGGGCTGTGTGAGCTCCACAAAGGTGTTGATATAAGGCTGGAACTCTTTTAACTCGTCCCCTTCCAGAGTGTACTGAACCACATACTTCAGTCTGATCTGCTCTGTGTTATAGACAACAAACTCATCATCCTGTCAATAGAAACCAACACACAAACACAAGAGTCACATTAGATCCCAAAAACACAAGCAGAATGTTTGAGTACAGAGAAAATGACAAACACCTCAAATTCAGAGAGTCTGTTGGGTGTGCGACGGACTCCATGAACACTGTGGTAGCCGTCAGGGGCGCAGGTCAAAGTGGCGTCTTTCTTCAGCAGGTCTTTGCACCGACCCAACGCCACTTCACACACCAAAAGCAGCCGAGAGCCGTCAGTGACACTGGGCTTGGAGTATTTCACACTAGTCCTTTAACACAGAGCAGAAACTGACTAACTCGCTCAGATCAGTCATGAAAGTGGAGATTTATAAATCTGTTTTATTAAAAGATGCCGGAGTAATGCAGACCACTGACTTTAGAGAGTCACTGAAGTAGATTCCTCCTCCAAGATTCCCGATATCCGTCCTCTCAATTCCATGCTGTTCGACTCCAAACTTGGGCAGCAGCAGACCTCTACACAGAATATTTCATTAAAAATATATTTAACTAATTACATGATAAGATGAATGAGCAATCAAATAAATGCTGCATTAACACATCCTGAGAAAATCCCCAAAATGAACAAAAGACATGATTATTGCAGAAGAGCAAATAATTGAATAGACATTACAAAAAATGACTTCTGTCAATCTATAGCCAGATGTTACATAGAACGTGGTTCACAAACACAGTATATGGTCTGTCATAGACACAGGTTTGTGTGGGTTTTGTCACTGTGTGTAAATATTATTTTTGAAAGAATATGCTCTTACCGTGACAGTATTCCAACAAAACTATTGGGACTAGTGGAGTGAAGAAGGGGCTTAATGTTGCCTAAATCCTCCCAAAACATTTGAAGCTCCACCCCTCTGTTTACACACAGTATCTGCTGAATCTGAACAGGCCTGCAATGGATACAAGATTAACACCATCTTTTAAAGACTAAGGGCCAGTTTTACTAAACGACAAATTAGCAAAAAATATTTTAAAAAGTGCTTATGGGAGTGAAAAGTTCTGCGCATGATCTACTGAGGACATGCAAATTAAAGAACACTGATGCATCCAGATAATTTCCATAATGACCAACACAATCTACCAAGAGCAGTGCAAATTAGTGTCTGGATTAAGACACATTCTTTTTGGGCAGTAAATAATGGGGCAAATACCAGTAAATACCAGTCTCCTCCCATCAATTTTGTGTCTGAAAGGGAAACTCCTACAAATGCCCTGTCCACGCTTTTTCAGCGCTAAATTTTCAATGCATGTCTTTAGTAAATCCAGGTTGACAGTAGTTTTTGAACAGCAAAAGTGGGTTTGCACTGCCCATAATCTGAAATATATTTGTGTTTGACCTTCAGACCACAATCATCATGATCAAGTTTACCTGTCCTGAAGCAGTTGAGAGACAACATGAAACTCAGGGTTTTGTGGTGGAACAACCTCAATGCTGCACCTCAGAGCTCGATACTTTCCCAGAGACGAGGGCGAGGGACTTCCCAGAGTGGCTTCACTCACATTCAGAATGTCTCTGATCAGCTGAGGATGACAGAAGAGTTTAAAATACTAAATCTGCACTGAGGACTTCATAATCCAAACTTGAAGAATCTACCAAAATCCCCAAATGTGAAGGAATCTCATTCAATTAATGCTGATTTAAATTAGATAATCATTGAAGTAATATTTAAAAACATCTATGTATTATAGTAATGATCTATCTATATAACTGAGAAACCTTTTTGAAAATAATAAACATTACATAAAAATATTAGGTAAAACGAGTTTCATTATCATGAAACCAATATCACAATAGAAAAATCTCAATGGTCCTGACGCAGTATAATGATTTTATATAATTGCATTTCTGTTACCTGACAAAGGTCTAGTTTCTGAGACACAAGCTTGTGTTTGGAAGGAGGGTCGATCATTCTGAGGGGTAGAAGAGTTTTGACCTCCTCTAGTAGGGCCTTGACTTCATCCTCTTTCTGAGTCTTTTGTGCCTGCAGTAACAATCCCTCCACCCTGCTCACCTGCAACAGCACAGAGACATTAAACACACAATATACCTGTGAGCTTTATGATTGGATGTGTGTGCGTGTGTGTGTGTGTGTGTGTGTGTGTGTGTCTTTCTCACATCATTAAGGCTGATGCTGGAGACAGGGACTGTCAGGATGTTACTAAGGGAACCGAGAGCTTCGGTCCAAACCAGCTCTACAAAGACGCCAACTTCCTGTGATAAAGTGCTGCAGTTCAGCTTCTCCTCCAACAGAAGCTGCAAATTAAAACAGTGAACATTGATTTCACACCCATTGGACACATTATATACGCATATACAGAATTCAATTAATGAAATAGATCTGCGTTGTGTTGGTCTAACCTGCTGCAGGCTGTGGGACGCTAACCGCTCAACCTCAGGAGGAAGTGTGTGTGTCTTTGTAAATCCCTGTGTCTCCATCTCCTTCATCAGCAGCAGATACGCTTCCACAGCATCCTCAGACGTCACACAGTACACAAGCTTGTCCTGCACCACTGCGCTCTATAGTGAGAGAGAGTCCCTCACCGTCACCACAGGTCAATCTATTATTCCTGTGATAACAAGATTAATCTTTCAAACAGTGTTTAAGATGACCAAACCTCAGCTTCATGCAAGATTGAACACAACACACGATACTTCTGGCCTGCTCGTCCTCTGGCACTCTGCAGCTCCAAAACAGACAAAGTCTTGGGTTTGACCTGCAACACAGACATGAAAACACTTTTTAAAATTCAGGCAGTGCTGGAGGCTACAAGAATCACCTCAACAATGTGTTATACATTTTTCTTTTTATCAAAATTTTTTTTTCCCCTTAGGCTCCACTTATAATGTTTATCAGGTTTATGATATACGGGTGTTTTGTGCATCCATTTATCTGTCGTGAAGGTTTGATTGAATAAACGGTCTGTTTTGAGTTCTGAAAAGTGCAGTGTGTTTTTCATTCAAAGTAAACTCTTAATTACAAAAAGATTAAGGGAAATTAGATTTTTGTATGATGTGACCCACTATGATGTATGAACTCACTCACCCGCTCAAAAATCGAATACTTGGCCACTTGAAAATATGAAGGAAATTCAGGCAGGTCATGGTCGCCACCTTTGTAAACTCTGCGTTGGATTAATGAAAAGATGTAGTCATGCAAACAAGAGCATCTAAACTGAAAGATACTGATGTAAAACAATTAAGAAAGTGTTTAATAACACTAAAGCACTGACAGTGACAAAAACAAAAGCGCACCTGAACCTGCCAAGATGGGGCACACCCTTTTCAGGAGTCTCAATCTCAGTCTTTAGGAGTTCGGACTGACCTTTGAACTTCTCTTTTTCTAGTATCTGGGTCGACACTTTTACCTCTTTAAGGAGAAAAACAACATTACGTCAAAAGCGCCACAAAAAACACATGGTTTAATCTCATTTAATACTCATAACCTAAATATATATTTCTCAACAAAAATGTACTGCAACAGAACAGTACAAATACAAAACACACCCACTGTAAGCAAATACAACTAATCTGGCCGTGACACTCCTTTGTTCACGTATCATGTTAGTTGACACAAAGATCTTACATCTGTTCTAACCAAAGAATGTGAGAATTCACTAAATTAAGCTAATTAAACTGCTACCTGGATGAGAGATGAATTCAGAGATGGGATAAGCCAGCTGTGGGGCCAAATTATGCTCCGTCAAAGGCAGGAGACGCCCTTCATCCAGACAGCTCCACACATACTGCGTCCCAACCACTGGGATCTGGAGCTTCTGGATGCTGCGCTGCCGGTTACTGCTCAGGTCATTCACACTGCTAGTGACTACAAAAGAGCACTGGAGAAGATAAAAGCAGGTCAGAAGATACACAGCAGCTCTTTGGGGACTTTAGTAACGTCTGTATTGTGTAAACGCCCTATGATGAAACCCAACTGTTTATCTACATTGAAACAATCACTTGCTTTGTCTCAGAGTAACTCACTGCTTATGATAAAAATGACAGACATCTGTGCTAAATAATGAACATAATACAAACCTCTCTGTTGATGACATAGGAGATGTTTCCTCCATTTTCCAGAAGAGCTGATTTCAGCTTCTTCTTCTCTTTGTGAGAAACATTCTTCACATCTAACACCACAGTACAGTTTTCAAACACTGTCATGATTTCACTGGGATCTGAATATGCTGAGAAAAGCGAGAGAACAATGAGAAACAGTAGAGAGAAATTCTATATTATCATGTCAGCCATAAAGACAGGAAATCAGTATATATATATATATATATATATATATATATATATATATATATATATATATATATATATATATATATATATATATATATATATATATATATATATATATATATTTTTTTTTTTTTGTATTTTTATTTATTTATTTTTGATCAAAAAACTAGGTGGTTGAATAATATATGCCCTTAATGTGCTAAATGAATTATTTGGCAAGCTTAAGCTCTAATGACATTTTAAATATGTTAATGAAAATTGACATTTAATTCATTATATTTTCAACTGTGTTATGGAAAAATGATGTTTCATAAATCCACAGTATACTGAATTTAGTATTATTCATTATCCTTACCCAAGATTTACATCTCCAGAGATATCCCTATCGATTTTCTGATGGTTTAGTTCACATCTAGATTTAAAAACCACATAAAAACCACACATAACAGATGACACACAAAGTAACACAGCTGACAGAGGAGTCAGAAAACACCTTTGACAGGACACATTAGAAGAAAAACAGAAAACTATCTTTAAAATGATAACTTTCTTTTTATTCAACAAATATAAGTACAAACAATTAATTATATTTAAATTAAATTGTCAACCATGTGAATCCTTGTCAACTGTTAGAGTTGACATGTAACACAGTTGACATTTCCGCCATTTTAGGGTCTTGTACAATCTGCTGGCCTTGAACTAGTTAGTAGTTGACCTTGATTAACTTATGTTTTTATATTCTTTCACATTTTTGTTTTAAATTATGTTTTATATTCTACACGTTTATTAATTTAACATGTGACACAAGTTTACCAGAACATGTTGATAACACAGTTGACGGTCAATTAATCTACTCTATGTGCAGACAATAATATAGATCATGTAGCCTATTGAAAAGAAGAAGTTATAATTTACCACACTGTCTTCAAATTTACCTCCAAAAAATGAATAACATCACAGGTGACTTTGGAACAAACCATTGCTGATTTATAGGGGGTTTTATAGGGAGTAACATGGTTGACACTGATTTCTTGGACACACATAAACTGGATGATTTAATGTAGATGCATGAGCAAAATGTTTTTTAAAACATATTTTTCATAATTGAATGATTATTTTAGACAAACATTTATAACAAATACAAACCCTATTCCAAAAAAAGTTGGGACACTGTACAAATTGTGAATAAAAACAGAATGCAATGATGTGGAAGTTTCAAATTTCAATGGAGAAAATGTATTATTTTAAGGGAAAAATAAGTTGATTTTAAATTTCATGGCATCAACACATCTCAAAAAAGTTGGGACAAGGCCATGTTTACCACTGTGGGGCATCCCTTCTTTTCTTTTTATAACAGTTGCTCCAGTTTAGGAATAGGAATGTTGTCCATTCTTGTCTAATAAAGGTTCTAGTTGCTCAACTGTCAGGTCTTCTTTGTCGCATCTTCCTCTTTATGATGCGCTAAATGTTTTCTATGGCAAAAGATCTGGACTGCAGGCTGGCCATTTCAGTACCTGGGTCCTTCTTCTACGCAGCCATGATGTTGTAATTGATGCAATATGTGGTCTAGCATTGTCATGTTGGAAAATGCACATTCTTCCCTGAAAAAGACAATGTCTGGATAGAAGCAGTATGCTGATATGTTGTTCTAGAACTTGGATATACCTTTCAGTATTGATGGTGCCTTTCCAGATGTGTAAGCAACCCCATACCATCAGAGAGGCAGGCTTCTAAACTGAGCGCTGATAACAACTTTGGTTTTCCTTGTCCTCTTTGGTCCAGATGACATGGCGTCCCAGTTTTCCAAAAAGAACTTTAAATTTTGATTCTTCTGACCACAGAACAGTTTTCCACTTTGCCACAGTCCATTTTATATGAGCCTTGGCCCAGAGAAAACACCTGCGCTTCTGGATCATGTTTAGATGTGGCTTCTTTTTTGACCAATAGAGTTTTAGCCAGCAACGGCTAATGGCACGGTTGATTGCATCCACCAACATTGTTTTCTAAAAGTATTCCTGAGCCCATGTTGTGATTTTCATTACAGAAGCATTTCTGTATGTGATGCAGTGCCATCTAATGGCCCAAAGATCACAGGCATCCAGTATGGTTTTCCAGCCTTGACCCTTACGCACAGAGATTATTAGAGATTCTCTGAATCTTTGGATGATATTATGCACTGTAGATGATGATAACTTCAAAATCTTTGCAATTTTTCTCTGAGAAACTCATTTCTGTTACTGCTCCACTAGCCTTGGGGGAATTGGTGATCCTCTGCCCATCTTTAATTTCTGAGAGACACTGACACTCTAAGAGGCTCTTTTTATACCCAATCATGTTGCCAATTGACCTAATAAGTTGCAAATTGGTCCTCCAGTTGTTCCTATGTACATTTAACTTTTCTGGCCTTGTATTGCTACCTGTCCCAACTTTTTTGGAATGTGAAGCTCTCATGAAATCCATAATATTCCACACTGTAAAAAATATTGTTGATTTAACTTTAAAAAAAAGTAAGTAACCTGGTTGCCTTAAAATTTTGAGTTTATTGAAATTAAACATTTTAGTTGATACAATGAAGAAAATTGGTTAAATAAATAGAAACTCAAAATATGATATATCTGAACCACATAAAAATTTTCAAATCATGAAAATAGCACAATTTGGCATGTTTCACTGCGTCATCACAAATAAAACACACAATTACCCAACATGCTTACAAAATACACACCCTGACGAAGGCATGTAAAGCCGTAACGCGTAGGTGTATACCTGTCACCAATGAAAAAATAAAGGCTTTTTAACTTTTTCAACACACCCATCGAGTGCCTTGGACTACTTTGGCTTTTATGCTTACAAAACCTTTATATAATATTTTAATTAAAGGTGACTCTCAGAAATGTTTTTTGCATTGATGAACTGAATTTTTTTTACTGTGCAATATTTGACATGCCATTTCAAAATGTCTCACTTTCAACATTTGATATGTTATTCTATGAATAAATCAGTTTATGAGATTTGTAAATTATTGCATTTCTTTTTTATCCACAATTTGTACAGTGTCACAACTTTTTTGTGTGGAATCGTTCGTATCCAGAACATGCATTTTAGAGCTAATCTGAAGATCAAAACCTAACATTTACCAAATCGGACAGCACAAAAACTGTACTGTTCCAGCATTTAGTTTTGCAAGATAAAAGATCTTTTGGATTTTCTATTAACGTTAAATGAATAAGAAATGTCCCAGATATAAAATAAATATTGCTTGAAGTGAAAAGTTAATGAAAAATTTGTAACATGTATAATTGAGTCAACGGACACTCCTAAAACTAGGAAATGTCACTAACATGAACACCATAAAAATAGCTTTCTGTCTTTCTATTTTTTGTGTATCAACATAAGAAAACACTTGGACTAAACAAATTAAACATAAACAACATACACATGGAAGTTAAGAAATTTCCCTTGATATAGGCTAGAGTGGGGAATAATTAAAATCCTGCAAGATCTTACCGTCAGAGTCGAGTGACACGTATGCCTATGCTAAAAAAGACATTAAAGAAAAGCGTCAATAATTTCCTTTCAGTGTGTTACGGCTTCCTGAATCATACAGTAAAGACACACCTCCCTGCTTAAAAAAAACAAAAAAATAAAAACATTAGGGCTCCATCCAGTGGTTGAAATGGTCCTTGCCGAAATTACTGTATATTTTCCATAGAGGGGCGCTGCATCTATCCAAACAGTTTCTGTTGTGGGATCCTCCCTTTCCTCTGCCACATTCGAGAAGAGGAAGCAGCGGATATCAGGAATACCGTGTTATGTTTGCTGAACTGCTGGGATTTGTATCAGTCCTCGGTGATTTATAGCAGTCAGCATCGCCCCTTTTGTATGGGTTCGGTTTAGCGTATAGATATGGCTCGACACACGTTCTTTTCAACTTATGTACTCAGAAATGTGCCCGTCAGGACGGCTGTTATTGTCATGACCATGCTTATCTTTTTCAAATATATGTTCACCTGCCCTTGCACAACTCGCGAGATAACTCTCCTGCACTGCTGGCTGTACCTGTGCCTGCCCATAGGCGTCCTGTTCTTCATAATGATCCTCATCGACGCTCAACTCCTGAAGATGTGCAGATGTTACGTATGCAAATGTTGCGTCAGTGGCCAGAGCAGATGCTGTGAGAGTGAGTGCTGCGATACTTTTGAGTGCTGCTGTTGTGCTGGCGGTTACTGTTATCATCCAGAACGCTGTGGAGAAGAAGGATGGTTTTACTGTGGCATTATATGGAAGCACCTACTCAATGTCTTTTATGCGGGATCGCTGTGGATAGTAGTTGCATTTATTGACGGGGATTGGTACGTTTGCATGCGGACCGTAAATTCGAACGGTACCAGGGAGCAAATTGCGTGCAAGGATCTACCAACTCCAGGAGAAGCAGAGACTCTAAGAAAATTTGACAGTGAATCACGGGTACATTTTATATAAAGCCTTTTATCTGCGTTATTTATTCCATATCCCTTGATCACACAGTTATAAATACATACACACACCAATCAGGCATAACATTATTCCTAATATTTTTTTTGGTCGCCCTTTTTTTTGGCAAAACAATACTGACCAGTCGAGACATGGACTCCACTAGACCCCTGAAGGTGTGCTGTGGTATCTGGCACCAAGATGTTAGCAGCAGATCCTTTAAGTCCTTTAAGTTGTGAGGTGGGGCCTTGAGGATTGGACTGGTGTATACAGAACATCCCACAGATGCTTGATTGTATTGAGATCTGGGGAATATGGAGGCCAAGTCAACACCTCAAACGCGTAAACCATTTATTCTATCCTGCTGAAAGAGGCCATAGCAACCAGGGAATACTGTTTCCATGAAAGGGTGTTCATGGTCTGCAACAATGCTTTGGTAGGTGTCAAAGTAACATCCACATGGCAGGACCCCCAAGGTTTCCCAGCAGACCATTGCCCAAAGCATCACACTACATCTGCTTGCTTGCCTTCTTCTTATAGTGCATCCTGGTGGCATGCGTTCCCCATAAGCGACATGCACACACCCGTCCATCCACGTGATGTAAAAGAAAACGTGATTCATCAGACCAGGCCACCTTCTGCCATTGCTCCGTAGTCCAGTTCTGATGCTCACGTGGGCTTTCGGTGGTGGATGGGGGTCAGCATGGGCACCCTGGCTGGTCTGCAGCTATGCAGCCCCATACGCAACAAACTGCGATGTTTTCTGAAACCTTTCGATCATAAACAGCATTGACTTCTTGTGCAATTTGAGCTACAGTAGCTTGTCTGTTTAATTGGACCACACAGGCCAGCCTTCGCTCCCCACGTTTATCAATGCTGTCGCCGGTTCACCACCGTTCTTTCATTGGGTCATTTTATATAGATACTGACCACTGCAGACCGGGAACACCCCAAGAGCTGCCGTTTTGGTGATGCTCTGATCCAGTCATCTAGCCATCAAAATTTGGGCCTTGTCAAACTCGCTCAAATCTTTACGCTTGCCCTTTTTTCCTAACACATCAACTTTGGAGACAAAATGTTCACTTGCTGCCTAATATACCCCACCCACTAACAGGTGCCATGATGAAGAGTTTGGTGTAATTAATTTCACTGTTCATAATGTTATGCCTGATCGGTGTGTGCGTGTACAATATTGTATTATGGTTACAAATGTCCCCTAAGGATAGTAAATCCTGACCTAAACTTTTCAAATTTTTTATTAATCCTACAGGATGAGTTTTTTTGTGAAAGTAAAAATGCAGAATGTTTCCTGTGATGGGTTTAGGGACAGGGGCAGTGTAGGGGGATAGAATGTACAGTTTGTACGGTATAAAAACCATTATGCCTCTGGAGAGTCCCCACAAAGATAGTGAACCAGAATTGTGTGTGTGTATAAATAAATAAACACACACACACACACACACACACACACACACACACACACACACACACACACACACACACACACACAAATTGGAATTCGCTCATGGGATTTCCTATATGAGCAAGTTCCAACTGATCCAAAGTTCCCATGATCGCAAACCAAAATAGTCCATAGACACCAAAGTGCTGGTTAATTATTAGTAATATTAGTAGTATATAGTTAATTTTAGTAGTATTTTAAAATAGCTTGTATTTTTATATTTTCAGATTTAATTTTAATTGTATTTGTGTATACGTTTTATTAATTTTCTAATGTGCTTTGTCGTTGACCTTGATCAACTGAAAGGTGTTTTTTTTTTGCATATAAAGTTGATTTGATCTGTTCACCATGCCCTCTGAAACTATATTATATACAAAATAAATTATTACCTTTTGTAAAATTATTGAAAATGATCTCATGCTAAGTATTTCACTGCTGCTAACAACCTGAAATGTTGTTGGTGAAAATGGTGTTTTGTAAATTTGATTTCTCATTTTACACTAAATGTGTTCTACCAAATAGCAGAGAGGCCCTTGACCTATGACATTTTTTCCATTTCATTTATGTTTTTTCTTCTTCTAGGTAATTGGCCTAATTCTTATTCTTGGCCTTTCATTTTTGCTGACGATAAGTTCATCTCTTATGACCCGATGGAAACCGTATTATAAATCGCTCTATGAGGTTTATCTGGAGCAGGAGACTTCAGCCATTCTGGAGGAGAGACTACATGAAAAAGCAGTGGACAGAGCCAAGAATGTCAGTGAGCTTTCGCTGAGAAACATTCAGAATCCACACATGAACATCACTCAGGGTGAGGCTTGTCATGTTCAGTATCAACAGTTAGGGATCAGTGAAGAAGACGTGTGGCATCATATATCAAACCCGGCCCTACATTTAACAGAGCTGCCATAAGGCAGTTTTGTGCCTACTACCTGCATCTTGCCAAAGGAATGGTGTATCGCTGGTTTACATATTTATTTGCATATTATAGTGCAATTTCAATGGTTTTCTGTTTATTACTGAGACACAAGCATACTTATACAGTATAGCATGCTATATTGCAAAAAAAGTGCTATACAAATATTTAGAGGTTCAATAGAACTCCAAATAAAATACTGAGGTGCTACGGAGATTATTGTGTGAGGATACACAGGATACACAGCCATGCAAAAAAAAAAAAAAAAAAAAAAATTGGGGTCAATAAGTCTTTACTTTTTTTGAAAGAAATTATACTTTTATTACGCATGGATGCATAAAAAATGATCAACGGTAGTGATTTATAATGTTATAGAAGATTTCTATTTCAAATAAATGCTGGTCATTTGAATTTTCTATTTATCAAATAATCCATAAAAATGTATCACAGTTCCACATAAAATGTTTACAGCAACATTATAATAAGTAATGTTTCTTGAGGAGCAAATCAGCATATTATAATGATTTCTGAAGGATCATGTGACACTGAAGACTGGAGTAATGATGCTGAAAATGACATAAAATATATTAAAAATACAAAGCTATTTAAATTCTAATATTTCATGATGTTACTGTTTTATTGCATTTTTGATCAAATAAGTCTAGTTTCCGTGAGCATAAGGTACTCAAAAACATTAAAGAAATCGTACTGACCCCAAACGATAGTGTATGTGCTGTTAGCCTCAGAATGGTTTCTGTTTTTATTGGGTGAATCAAAATGCATTCGCTGTTTTTTTTGTTACAATAAATATTTCAGATCCAATGCACAAAAACAGCAAAAGTAACGGCTATGTGCTGTTTTTTGTTTTGTTTTTTGTAAAACATGCGTACAGTATGAGAAACTCTCAAACACAAAAACAGTACGCACTTTTTTACCATTTAAAATAATTACTCTACTGAAGACCACTGCAGTAGATCCATAACTTTTTACTTAGCCTCAGTAAATTGAGTGGGTAGATATTTCTCTATGTTATTACTACTAACGTTATTGTTTTTTATGTGTGTGAGAACAGCAAGAAATGTTTTTAAGATATAGACTGATTGTAATTAATGAGGCAAGTGTTTTCTATAATTGATTATGTTGTAATAAAATAATTTAAAAAAACAATCCCTTAGAATATACAGCTATAAATGTGGATGTTATTTCTTTATGATTCACTTCACAGTAATATTATTAATTTAATAGGTTACATGGTGAATCTAAGGCATACTCACCTTTTAACCTTTTAAATTAATTAGACTCAAATCTAAATCTAGGCAAGAACACAAATTGTTTCAGCAGTTCTGTTGTGCATGAATACTTTTATTGGTGAAGTATTGTTGCCTTCATGTGCAATTGGAATGATCGTAATAGTTAAAAAAATGACATGAACGCCCTCTCAAGTCAAAATTGAAGTGCGATGAGCTCATAATCACAAATTCAGAAGTGGGAAGGAAGAAATTCCCAATAGCAGGTGAAGGCAGCAAGAGTGTTGTCTTCTATTGCATTAACTTCAGCCGGAGGCTTATTCATTTCACTTTTGGTTTCAAAGGGCCTTAGATTTGCCATTTTTATTTTATTTTTTATTTACTTTTTTCAAATAAAAACAAAAACCAAACAAGCAAGACCAGCCCATGGTGAGAAAATGTAACACAGCTAACACATCAATATCCATGAAAAGTAACAAAATTAGTTAATTTTTAGGGAGTAATGCAATAATATGACACATTACTTTTTAAAGTAACTTACCCAAACACTTGTTTTTAGAGCTATCCTTTCAGTATAAACTGCTACCATCTCATTAGTCGTAGGGAAAGTTTTATGAGCAGTAGGATAAACATGATGCGCAAACAAAAAATGGTCTACCACAGAATGCATGCAGTTTTGTTGTTTAACCGTTAAGATACAACAGTTACATAGTGAATCTGTAGTAATATGTGTTACAAATGTGTGTAGTAGATAAGCGCACGGAGACGAAGGAAACAGGGATTCAATCAGAACACACGATACAAACATACAAACGAGAACTGGCAAACACTGAGGGTTTAAATACACAGGGCAAATGAGGATAAAAGGTGCAGGTGACTGACATGACTAACCGAACTGAGAAGAAACAAGCTAAACCAAAACAGACAGGCATACATGTAACAATAGGGGCCTATTGTACAAAACTAGGATAAGGGATTAAGCCGGAATATCTTGGGGATTCTGGGTCAATTTATCCGCTAATATAGAGTTATCTTTTGTTATCGTTAGCGTTCTTGGTGTGAGTGTGCCTTCAGGATACGTTTACACGACAGCGTTGTATAGCCTACTAAAATTTGCATACAGATGACAAGATGACAAAGGATTAGTTCACCAAAAAAGAAATTTCTGTCATTAATTACTCACCCTCATGTCATTCCAAAGCTTTCTAACCCCACGTATAGATATAGCAACACAATGAACACTTTCAAGGTCCAGAAAGGTAAAAACATTGTTAAAATAATCAATGTGACTACAATGATTCAGCCTTAAAGCTCCACTGTGTGATATTTTCCCCGATCTAACGGTGTAAAGGTATATGATAATCCAGTGAATATTAGTTTCTGTTCTCTCAATTCCGATTTCGTTTTAACTCCTACGGTGGCCTATTTAGTCCAAGATTAACATGGCTTCCAGTTCGACCTCGTTCATGACTGCCATCGAGTGTTAAAACGCGAAAAGCGAAGCTTGAATTTACGGGTATGTCCCTCTTTGGCTAATGTACTTTCAAGATGGAGGGGCAACATGGCGACCAGCATTCGAACCCCTCACCCGTATGTATTTTCATTGGCATATTATAAACTTACGAGAATACTTTATTACTTGAAAGAAGTAAATATACATTAATGAGCACATATATTTTTGAATGAAATAAGTGTTTTAGCTAAGAATAAATTTAAAAAGTTACACAGTGTAGCTTTAATGTTATAAAGCAATGAGAACACTTTGTATGCAAATAAAACTCTATTTTACTATTCACATAGTGCAGCACTTCCAGGTTCTCTGGCAGAATGTCGGCTCACTATTGGCTGAGCACCACATGCATGCGTTTTGCTGCATATATGTATCGCGTAGGAGAGTGACACGAAAGAGAAGAGATTGCTTAGTAAAGTCGTTATTTAAAAAAAAAAAAAATATTCATAACATTAAGGTTGAACTACTGTCACATGGACTATTTTAACAATGTCTTGACTATCTTTCTGGGCCTTTCATCAAAAATATCTTAATTTGTGTTCCGAAAGATGAACAAAGATCTTACAGGCTTGGAATGATGTGAGGATGAGTAATTAATGAGAACATTTTGGGGTGAACTAACCCTTTAAGTTGTTTTGCATGTGTTTTGCTTTTTTGACTGACTGATTTTGTGGACCTTGTCTGTTTTGATAAATGATGTACTAGCTAAAGCTCAAGTCCTGTTTAAAGTCCTGCACAGAATAAGCTGTGAACACCATCATGCCCTTGACCACAGGTTGCTCCAAAGGAAGTGATTAGTCACTATATTTTGTGGTTTTGTTTGTCTGTTGACATGAATATGGTTGGATTTGCATATCCTAACTTTAATAAATTCTAATCACAAGATGCTAAACATGGGTTAGAGATGGTGCTATTTAAATGTTAAAATGGACCAATTATTTAACTGTTTCAAAATAAGCATAAGTCAATCAATTCAGAAACTGTGCATGGGAGAAGGGCAATGAGAAGCAGTATAGGCTACTTTAGAGGAAGACTGATCTCAGATAATGCATTGCAGATAGTGTCCTTTTTCTTGAGAACAGTGTCCTCCATTACTTTGGTGCATCTTGACATTAATGGCAAAGTGTGAATGATAATCTCTCAGTGTTTCCAAATGATCTGGAATTTTATGTCGAGCAGAAAACTAATGAGAATTTATCTGAAAAACAGTCTCCTCATGAACCTTTCTGCTTGAACACTAGAGGGAGGCATTCGCCCTCGAAAGAAATGTTTCTGCCGGTGACTCGTAAGCTCATTTATTTAAAAGGTGAATTCTGTCTTTTTCTATTTTGTAAAAAGTTTAAGAACACTCCAACACTCACTGGAAAGACATTCTAATGTTATGTTAAATATACAAACATTATCTTAGTAACATAACAGAAACAAAGCCTTTAAACCCCCTGTGTTAATGTTGTATTTATGTTGGTAGTCTCTTGCAACTACTGCTGGTGCTCTGATGTTCTGAGAAAACATGTGAATCCTTCACTTTTTGCCATAGATTTATAATGACCATTGAATTTTTCTCTAGATTGGCATAGGTCCTAATAGTAATAATGCACCCTTTATGGTACTATGTTATGGGTAAATATGTCCCTTTGAGTGTACTGCCAGTGACAAGCTATTGTTTTCAGAGAGTGGTTTCATGAACTTCATATTGAATTGCTACAATAATATGCAATTAATATCATGCACCTGTGTGAATGTACGTAATCTGCTGTTGTTTTGTTTTTGGTTTTTTTCTCAATTTCCAATGCCATCTTGAACCTCTGATAATACTCGGAATACTCGGAAATGTGCTATTTTCTGAGACAGCACAGGAAATGAGGGTTTCTAGTCCAGTTCTACACAGCTGTGATTGAATCTGTCCTCTCAACCTCTGTTTGTCTGGTTTGGCTCTGCATCATCGCACTCTAAGAGGAAATAATTGGTTGCCAGCTCTCCTCACTCACAGACATAAGCATCTACGGTAGGACGAAAATCAAGTTGGGGAAAATCATAGTCAAACCATCCTTCTCACAACAGAGAACAGTTATGCCCTGAAAACTAGGACAAATCGACACCTGCACAGCTTCTTTCCCCAGGCCAGAGCTCCTGCCAACATGGACAATTCCCTCAGCATTCCTTTGTAACCCAACAAACCTTCTTTATTCAATTTCCAACTTTCAGTACTTCACCATCTTGAAGCATTTTGTTTAACTCTTTGTTCTTGTGCATATGATATATCTTGTTGGGCCCTTAAGCCATACCATAAAATATGAATGTCAATGAATTATAATAGATTGACCATTCTATTCTTAAATAAATATAGCACATACTCATTCTACAAGCCACATATTTCACAAAAGTTGTGTTAAAAAAGACTTGTTGACCAAATACTAATTGTGTTAGAATAAATATACACTCTAAAAAATGCTGGGTTAAGTGAGTAATTCAATGACTCGTAAAACATTAATTTTCTTTTGCCTTCCAGATTGAGTGAAATGGATGATTCAAATGATTTATTCAACAAAACAGTGACTCGTCACCACTAACAAATCTCCACAACTAATTCACAGACTGACAGTCTGTCTGGAGCAATCATAGAAAGGCAAGTCCCAATGCAAAAGCTGTAAATTGCCCTGCCTTGTAGTGATAGGAAGTACGGAACATTTTAATGACTCTGACTGACTGAATCTTATTCAGAAAACAGAACAAAATCATTTTCAGTGAGCCAGAAAGGTTTGGCCTCTGTAACCTTACCACAAGAGCTTAGGCCACTATGGCAGGGGGAAGTATAGCCCAGTTTTTCAGTTTTTTTGGAACTCAGGAATTCCTCTGGAACGAACTCTGGGATTTCACTCATTGGAACAGACTCTGAAATTTCTCTCTCAGCAACGGACTCTGGAATTTTGGTTTCAGGAATGGATTTGGGAATTTCAGTCTCTGTAATAGATTTATACAACATGATCTCATGGTCATGCGTATAAATAGTACGAGTTTGCAATCTCGTGGAATGTATACGCCAAAATGAGTTTTGGCGTGCGTATGGTACGCTGTTTTTCGCGTGCATATGAGACGCACTTTATGGCTCTTGGGTAGGTTTAGGGTGGTGGGGTGGGGGGTTCGTATATATAATACGCCATAAAGTGCGTCTCATATGCACGCGAAAAACGGCCCCTAAAGCTGACTCACTGGGCAGGAAGAAACTCTGGAATTAAGCTTGGTACAGAGGGCAAACAAATGAGTTAATGAGTTAATCAATAAGGCGCAGGAGAATGCGATAAATCAGTGAGACAATCAGGAAAACATGGGAATGCGTCTCAATCAGCACCCTAGTTCAGCAGTCAGGGCACTGATCAGGTGTGTGCGCCTTCAGGGTATGTTTACACGACAGCGGTGTACTACATTTTGAATACACATGACAAGATCACCAAGCAACTGGACACCATGAAAACCAACACTGTAAAAAAAAAAATTGCTCCAATTGAAGATTTTCAAGTGACTGATCACATCAAAATTTTTTAGTTAGCCAAATTGAATTCCTGTGATTTAAATTGCATCGATTCACAGAATTTCAATTTGGCCAACTGAAAAATGTATTAATTCACAGAATTTCAGTTCGGCCAACTGAAAAATTTAGATGTGATCAGTCACTAGAAAATTTTCATTTGGAGCAATTTTTTTTTTTTTTTTTACAGTGAAGAAAAGACAGAACATAACTCTAAAAATAGCCAAATTCCCCAAATAATTACGTTCTCAAAATAAATAAATAAATAAATAAAATTGAGAACAGAAACACATCATGTCACTGTAAGAGTAAAAAACAAACAAACTAATGAACCAATAATTTTTATTTCAGGTACAGACTGCATAGCCTATGAACGAAAGACCCGAAGACTCGGCAGGTGAACTAATCATTTCTGTTTCTTGTAGAAAACCTAGGATGTTGTGCATGTGAGGTCAACAAAAAAATGAACAAATCCCTCTATGAGATCACGTTGCAGATAACTACCGGTAGTTGTTCCCGAGTAATAGATATGTACAAGAGATACAAGATTCGTTCAAAATGATCGACCCTCATTGGCTCTTCAAATAAACTCAACTTGAGGTTCTCTCACACTTTCATCACTGAACCCACAGCATTAACGCTTAAGGGATGCCCACCCCCACACATAAAAAACATCTAACTTAAAAATAAATAAATAAAAAGATTAAAAGATATTAAAACACATTGCGGCTTTACAAGTAAGTGCTGTTTACTTGTGGTCTTTGCATTCAGAAGTCCACAATTGTTCCTGTTTGTGACTTGACACAAAACAAATACAAGAAAAAAATGTGCTCATCTTTACAACCAGTAAATGATCATGAGTTTTCCTCAATCATTTGCCTCCTCTTTGTATAGGCTTATTCCCTCAGAGCTCTTTCCCGAATTTTCTTTATAACCTCCCACAACTCTAAATGCATCTCCACTGACATTTTGATAAGTTCTTCTTCTCTCTCAGCTGAAATTGCGCTTTCATAGATGTCAAATGGACATTCAGTCATCCATAAACTGTATGTATTTGTGTTGTGAGAAAGCTCTAGATGCATTTTCACATGGCTAATGTCCATATCCTCCTAATGGCCTTTCTGATGGCCTGGATCTGATTTAAGAGCCATGTGTTTCATATTTATGGAGAGAAAATGAGATACAGGGAGAGACATAGAGGCTGACGATGAGGAGTGATTATTTTTTTCCTTATTTCTCATATTTCCTTACAGTCTCTTTAAAGGTACATTCAGTAATTTAGTGCTAATTTAAAACATTTCACACATTAAGAAATAAATAGTATTTTGTCATCAGAATGGGGTACACTCACATGAGATGAAGATGTTTTATGAGTTGCCCCCTCAGTGTATTTCACCATGTGGAAATGATGAGGCCCGCAGTGTTTCACGAAACTCTGAAAGAATCCTCAGTTCTGAAACCAAGATTCAAAACCAAGATAAACAATGCCATAATGAAGCCTTGTTTGCCAGAATCACGTGACGTGGCAAGATTGATAAGTGCTTTGTATTGAGTTTGTTTTTGTGGTCAACTAGATTAGGTACAATTTTTGGATAATTCTTATTATCGCGGCACCTCTTGTCAGAGTCTGTCAGTAATGCTTGGTATAATTCCTGTCTCTATGAAGCCCCTACTTTTGATAAGTGCAATGTTCACTATTTGTCAGCTGGACCAGGTTTTAGAAATGTTACAGCCCTTCCCATACATGAAAAAATACTATAGTATATTATAGTAAAATTACCCCAGTAAATACTATACTCTCAGAAAAAAAGGTACAGTTCTGTCACTGGGGCGGTACCCTAAGGTACAAAAGTGAAAAGGTACATCTTTGTACCTTACTAAACCCTAAATAGTACATTTAAAAGGTGCATATCAGTACTTTAAGAGTGTGTAGCCTATTAGTACCTTAAAGGTACATATTAGTACCTTTTTGGTTTTGTACCTTAGGGTACGGCCCCAGTGACAGAAATGTACCTTTTTTCTGAGGGTGTATAGTGATTTTGAACCATATAGTAAATATACTACAGTAAATTACTGTAAGTGTTGTAAATACTATAATATACTAGCCTGACAAGCCAGACCCACATCAAGATGTTTGGTCTGGAAACTCACCATTGACAGCTCAATCCGAGGGGCGGGATAAACGGTTGTTTTTCAAACTCCCTCTGCAAGCGATAGGATAGCGCTACAACCAACCAGAGCAACGTGAAGCGGAGCTCGTTGACGGATTAAACAGTCGCTGTATCCGGTCGGCAAAACTCCGAACACATTTTCCATGTTTAAGAATGACTTCAGGGCCGTTCTTTGTTCTTTTCTCAGAGAAAAGCTTAACTCCAAGTCTTTCAGAGTCGCGGTCAAAGCTGATTCGAAAGACCACCGTTCGCCAGTTTCTGTGTTTACTAGAAGCACGCAAACGCAACTCGACCGTCGTCATTATGGCCCCGCCCACTATACACGATGTGATTGGCCCGGCAAGAGTTTGGCGATTACAGCTCAGAAGGGTATTGAGAGTTGCTAGACGACACTCGCGTCGCAGGCAGATTAGATTTGCTGCCGCTAGGGTGCGTCTAGATTTCTAGGCTAATAATATAGGCTACTACAATTTACTGTAGTATCTTTACTATAGTATGGTTCAAAAACACTATATTTACTATAGTATTTTTATTGTAATTTTACTATAATATACTAGTAGTATACTACTTTTTTTTCATGTGAGAAGTTTCAACACAACAATGGAGTTATAAAAATGCACAATGAGTTCCAAATTATGAGGCCCCTCAAATGCCTAGTCTGCTGTAGAAAGAGAAATTCACACATATGTGAAGTGGGAATTCAATAGAAAACAGACCAATAATATGGTTCACCAGCTGTTAGTTAGAAAGAATAGCTGTCTGTGTTGAACCACCCCTAAGGTTTTTTTCACTGTATGGATTCCACACAGTTTTATGTGGGTGAGCAGTGCAAAGTTTAGGAACATGTTATTGTGTGTTTGATCATTGAAGATCCTGATGGGAGTGTTGATGAAGTGCCAGGTGACCTCTCAGAACCTTACGTTAAACCCATCCTCTCTGCCAGCCTCATTAGCATCACCTTTATTAAGAGGCTGGCCTAATGGCCTGCAAAGCTGTTTACACACATCACTATATACATTTACTGCAAGCAAATTAGCTTTAGTGTCTGAGTAAAAAATATCACAATGCTTCTGTTTGTACAATGAAGGAAAACACTGCCTTTGTATGTCATTTAAGTGAGGTATTTGGTTTAATGTTTTTTCTTTCTTTGTCCTTGTGAAATATCCATTATTTTCTTGGCGAGCTTAAGAGGGAATGAAATGTGTATGCCCAGGGAGATGTTGCTTTTCTTTCGTGTCTGTCATTTACCACAGGGAGCAACTTCTCTTTTAATCCACCTTTGTTGAAGACAGAAGGGATTGATATGAATACAATTGAAACTGACTCTGGCATAAATAAATGAAAGCTCATCTGGGCCTGGGTGCAACACAGGCTGAAAGGAAAAAGACCTGACTCTTTTTGCTGTTCCTATAGCATCGGTAACACTTTAGAATACAGTTCCGTCATTAATGAAAATTACACAGGAACACGAGTAACGCAATATTAACATTCTAGTAACTGCTATTAACTAACAAGAGACCGGTTAACAAATTAATACCGTAAGTAATAGCGAGTATATTACAGTATAATAACCTCAGTTGAATGTGGTAGTTCCCTATATGAGCTAATCGGTAACTGCTATTTTTTTCAGAATACTAAGAACTATATACAGGTTCATAATGAGTGATGCACAATGTATAATAAGTAAGGGTAACATACTTTTAATGACTAAATCATTACTAAATCATTCAGAAGTACTTACTAATTATTTGGATCAGTGGCCTATTCTAAAGTGAAGATCATGGTCAGTAATAATGACTCAACTGTTACCAAAGCCGTCAGAAGCAATTACTATCTAAAACCTTACAAAAACCTCAACATGTTCAAAATAATAAGCCATTCCTTCTGAAGAATGCAGTTACTTGAGTCATTATGATCTTCACTTTATGGTTACACTTTACAATAAGGTTTCATAATTTCGTTATTTGTTAACATTAGTTAATATATTACAGTTTTTCTCAATTGTTTATACACAAATTCTGGTATTTGAGACAATGACCACAGCATGGAACTCATTCACCGACCCGCTGAACCAATTCTGCTAAACTACAAGCATAGTTCCTGCTTTACATTCAGATTGCAGTTCTAAAACACACTTTTTTCCAAAACACTACTCACAATTCTCTGCTTTTGGCACAATTTTCATGCAGAAAATATCTTGTTTTCACAAGAAACACACTTAAACTGATATATTTTTTGGATTTGTGTGTAGAGTTCTGAGAATATGAGGCATGCTTTCAGAAAATGTGTGTAGACAATTGAGAAAAACTGTAACACAACGAGCAATACCTTTTTTTTACTGTATTTGTTCATCTTTGTTAAAGTTAGTGAATGCAAATCCAGCTGTTCATTGTTTGTTCATGTTATTTCAGAGTGCATTAACTTATGTTAGCAAATAGGAATTTTTATTTTAATGTATTAGTAAATGTTGAAATTAACATTAACAAAGACTAATAGAGTGCACTGCATCCTTAGTTAATGTTAACTAATGTACTTAACTAATGAAACCTTATTGTAGAGTTTACTTGTAGCCTGATCTTAGTAGTTCTCTGAGAGGTATGACAAAAAAAATGTAATTACTGTTTGTAGCAACTGAGCGCTATTAGGCCTACTTAAAAATATATTGTTAGTTAATAGCAGATAATTCTTGTTTTCTCCATCGTCATTCATTTTATACAGCCACCAACCCGTGAAAAATGCGCGGCTAGGAGAACATCTGACCGTTTGGTATGTGTTTATAGCAAAAGACAGAACACCGTTGCTTATTTGAACTTTTTTTAAGTCGTTCTGTAATTTACTGCTGTGTGAAAGCGGCTATTCATTTGACAAAAATCATCAAAGAGAGAACTAACTTTCTAATGATGCTATTATGGTCAGAGATATTTAAGACCAGAGATGAGAATGAGGCACAACTACCAACAAATAAAGCAGTGAGACTGAATGGGAATGTTATGGGGGAATCTCAATAACAGGGCACTTGCTTTAAAAAGTATTGTTTAAATAAAGAAAGCATTATAACTTATAGTTTGCTTCATAGTTGCAGTTAGTTAACTGTCAGATGTACATTAACCACACCATGTCAGATACATCTGCATGGTTTAAATGCTCCTACCATCCCAATGACAATAAGCTAGCAGATCAGTAAACAGCATCTCATTTAGCAAAGATAATAAATCATAACTGTCACTTTTTAATTAGCTCTGTAACTATTATAGTGTATTTCTTTTATAGGCCTAGCGTGTTTTTTAACATGTGAATCAGATTTGCATTTGCATTGTCTCTGATTTCATGATATGTCATTCATTGTGTCACACAACGTCATACCGTTGCTTCCAAAAATACTTGAATTGTAAAATATGGCAATGTCATGTTGAGGTTACAAGATACATTATAAGGAATAATGACATGTTTTGTTCTGTACTGTCGTTTTTAGGGGGTCGGCACTCTGGAATAAATAATAGCTTCTTTACAGATTCTCTGTGCGGTGGATTCGTGTGAACTCTATGTCTTTCTTTGAGGCCTTTGAATGGGAGAGTACACGCTTGTGAATAATTTGTAAGGTTAAAGGTTGTAGAGATTGCCTGTGGAGATTGGAGGGGAAAACAGAGCCATAAGATTCAAGAGGAAGGACTCTATTATAAAGAGCAGTTGGTTAGGGCTTTGGTGCATAAATATTATTATAATAGGCCAGTGCATGCATGGGAGCTGATAGTTAAGGGCATGTCGTTATACTGGAGGTAGGGATGTGGTCCATGATGGGTAGCAGAAAGGGTGGAGGAGGTTCACCACCGAGATGTGGGACCTATGCTTGAACACTTCTGATTTCTTTAAGTAAACTTTTTTGTCATTATTATTAATTCACACCACAGCTATAATGATAATGACACAGAGAAACTGTATCTCTGGAAATGCTTTTGAAACTGGTTTTGTGTGAATAATGAAACATTGATAGCCAATCAGAATCCACTGGGACTTAAAGAACTCAAGCAGTAAAAGTGTCAGATGACCTACAGCCTGCATAACAATATCATGCGTTAAGTGTGTATGGAGCCCTTTCATGGTAGCCTGACGTGGTCATACTCAATTCTAGTCAGAATATGAGTCTAAAACTGCTCCACTGGGCTGTGATTATGGGGCGTGTTTCAACCGAACCAGAAAAGACCTCAATTGGACAGACCTACAACCAATCAGAACAACAAAGCGACGCATTGCGCTAGTTGTCAAATGTCAACAGAACTCAACTGCACTGTGTTGCCAAGTCTGAATTTTTTTTCCGCGGGTTGTTTTCCACTTGCTGAAGTGCCTATTATGTGATATATAGATCCATGAATGCGAATTTTAGCAGGCAACCTTGCCAAAATAACACACATTTTACCCCCCACATGCCATTTTTTTCGGAGAACCCCCCCGAGAAGCTATTGTTTAGGGCTAGTAGTTGGCACATTTTGTTGTAACAACTTGGCAACCCTGTCTGCACGCACACTGAAATAAACGATCTTTGCCGGTCTTGTAAAAAAGAGAAGAATTTAAGGATACACTGAGTACTTACCCAACATGATCATCATTTCTGAGGGAAATAGTGAAGGTGAATGCATATACAAACAAGCTTTCCTTTTAGGATTTGAACAAATATAATCCAAGCGCCTTTGATGATGTACATGATTACGTTACTGTTGATTATCTGTCCATCATCATCTAAAGCCCGCCCTGATGATTTCATTGGTCCGTACTGTTTCTGTTCGGGCATAATCACTTGTCTATGGATCAAATCCCGACTGAATCGCCCGAGCTCAAATTTTGTGGGCGGAGCTGAGTTCGGCTGGCATCCAGGCTACTTTCATGGTGATGCTGAGCGAAATATGTTAAAGTCAATCGATGCTTTTATATCCTGAGAAAGTTCTGTATTGCATTCACTCGCGTTTAAGGAAGCATGTTGAAAAGAATGCAAAAGTTTTTCAAGCGGACACCAAGATTGGTGGAGTGCAAAACTTCTGTGTGAGAATGCAAAAGCATTGGAATCAAACTTTTCCTCTCATTTCATATACTTTTCCACCACCATGTCCCTTGGACAGTGGATCTCTACCAGATTCCTACCTCTGAACCTCTGATGGCCATGACACACCAAGCTGACATATAACTAGCGCGGCCACAAAAGTTGACTGTGTTATCGCCAAAAAGTTGTGCTTTCAAAAGGACTGACAGGCGACTGTCAACTAGCATGTGTGTTTTGCGCATGCCTGTAAGAAAGAGTCTATATAGCTGTGTCTCATTTTGAAGGTTGTGGAGGCTCTGAAGGTCTCATTTGACACCGCATCTGGGCATCGGACTAACTTAAACTAAAAAAACCAATCAAAGTTCTCTATCTCACTGACGGCACAGACTCTACATTCTTAACTGGCCAAAATACACCTGTCCAACCAGTGCCAACTATGTGCCAACTAACCTCAGACGGCCAACTTTCTGATGATGAGAGTGTATAAGGGCCTAAAGGGCCCCTTCCGGGAGGCACCTAATATGTCTTAAAATTTTAAAAATTCAAAGGGTTAGTTCACCCAAAAATGAAAATTCTCTCATTAATTACTTACTCTAATGTCGTTCGACACCCGTTCATCTTCGGAACACAAAAGAAGATATTTTTGTTGAAATCCGATGGCTCAGACAGGCCTTAACATCAATGTCATTTTCTCTCTCAAGACCCATATAAAGGGCACTAAAGACGTCGTTACAGAGCCCATCTCACTACAGTGTCTCTACAATCTTTTTAAGAAGTGACGAGAATCGTTTTTGTGCACAAAAAAACGAAATAACGACTTATATACGTAGTGATGGGCCAAATTCAAAACAAAAGCCCTGTTTCCACCAAAATTACCCGGAACAATTTGTACCAGGAACTTTTTTTACAGGAACTTTCCCCCCCAGACCTGCAACTATCCGCGTTTCCACCGCAATCTAAAGTTCCGTGAGGATTAGGCAAATTAGTCCGGTGATGTAGGACTGCGCTGTCACATGCCTGTCCTGTCGTGTGTGCACTTGTGGGTTTTGTTATGTTGAGCATGTGCTCGTGTCCCTGTCAGTTCCCTCCCCCTTGTTATCTGATTATTGGTTAATTTGCCCCACCTGTTCTCCCTCATTATCTGCCTTGTTTGTTCCCTTTATAATCTCCTTGTGTTTGTCAGTCTGTGTTGGATCCTTGTGTAATGTCTGCGTCTCCCGTTCTCCCTGTGATTCTGTTGGTTTGTTTAAGTTTATATTTTATTATTCTATTGTGTGTTTTTCCCCCTCGTGGGTTTTGTTTTGGGTTTATGTTTATTTTGTAATAAATTATCTTTCTCTGCACTTGAGTCCTCGCACCTTTTCCTTTGTCTGTGACGTGACAGAAGGATCCAACCATGTTGAGGACTCAGCAGAGAGAGGACTCGATCCCGGAATCGCTCACCACCTGTCCTCACTATGAGCGGATTCTACGGTTTCGAGTCCTCCACCTACTTCACCAGGAGGGAATGGAGATTAGGAATTTTGCAAAGAAGTTCCTGGAGACCGCCAAGGGGCTGAGGCTCAGTGACTCTGCACTCAAGGACCTTTTTAATTATGCCCTAGATGAGCCCATGGAGTGGTGGCTCAGAAGGGCATATGACGGAGGCACATTTGAGGCAATGGTGGAAGCTATCGCCTGCCAGCAGGAGAGAGCTGCCAGGGAGATGGCCCCTGCCCTGGCAGTCCCAAGATCGGTGGTCCCTGCTCCAGTGGTCCTGAAACGGAGGAGGAGAAGGAAGTCTCCCTCCGTGCCTGTGCCGGTGGTCCCTGTGCCGGTGGTCCCAATGCTGGCGGATCGTATTACGGTGGTCCCTATGCCGGTGGACTGTGTTCCGGTGGTCCCTATTCCGGTGGATCGTGTTCCGGAGGTCCCTGTACCGGTGGATCGTGTTCCGGTGGTCCCTATGCCGGTGGACCGTGTTCCGGTGGTCCCTGCTCCGGTGGTCCCGAAACGGAGGAGGAGGAGAAAGGCTCCCTCCGTACCTGCTCCGGTGGTCCCGATTCCAGGGGTCCCAGTACCGGTGGATCGGATTCCGGTGGTCTCTTTGCCGGCGGATCGTATTCCGGTGGTCCCTATGCTGGCGGATCGTATTCCGGTGGTTCCAGTACCGGCGGAGCGTGCGCCGGTGGTCCCTGTGCCGGTGGATCATGTTCCGGTGGTCCCTGTGCCGGTGGATCGTGCTCCGGTGGTCCCTGTGCCGGTGGATCGTGTTCCGGTGGTCCCTGTGCCGGTGGATCGTGTTCCGGTGGTCCCTGTGCCGGTGGATCGTGTTCCGGTGGTCCCTGTGCCGGTGGATCGTGTTCCGGTGGTCCCTGTGCCGGTGGATCGTGTTCCGGTGGTCCCGAGTCCGGAAACGGCCTGGAGGGCTGTGATGGGATGCTTTGTGGTGGCAGTCCTGCATGCGTGGAAGGAGCACAGGGCTTTATCCGAAGCCCCGGAGGCAGTTCCGGTGGTCCCAGTTCCGGTGGATCGTGTGCCGGTGGTCTCAGTTCCGGTGGATCGTGTTCCGGTGGTCCCTGTGCCGGTGGATCGTGTTCCGGTGGTCCCAGTTCCGGCAGATCATGTTCCGGTGGTCCCAATGCCAGCAGATCGTATTCCGGTGGTCCCAGTGCCGGTGGATACTGCTGGACTGGAGAAGTTTCCCCAACGCCCTGCCTGCGCCGCTGAGGCGCCCTGCTCTCCCTGCGCCGCTGAGGCGCCCTGCTCTCCCTGCGCCCCTGAGGCGCCCTGCTCTCCCTGCGCCCCTGAGCAGTCCTGCTCTCCCTGCGCCGCTGAGGCGTCCTGCTCTCCGTGCGCCGCTGAGGCGTCCTGCTCTCCGTGCGCCGCTGAGGCGTCCTGCTCTCCGTGCGCCGCTGAGGCGTCCTGCTCTCCGTGCGCCGCTGAGGCGTCCTGCTCTCCGTGCGCCGCTGAGGCGTCCTGCTCTCCGTGCGCCGCTGAGGCGTCCTGCTCTCCGTGCGCCGCTGAGGCGTCCTGCTCTCCGTGCGCCGCTGAGGCGTCCTGCTCTCCGTGCGCCGCTGAGGCGTCCTGCTCTCCGTGCGCCGCTGAGGCGTCCTGCTCTCCGTGCGCCGCTGAGGCGTCCTGCTCTCCGTGCGCCGCTGAGGCGTCCTGCTCTCCGTGCGCCGCTGAGGCGCCCTGCTCTCCGTGCGCCGCTGAGGCGTCCTGCTCTCCGTGCGCCGCTGAGGCGTCCTGCTCTCACCGCGCCACTGAAGCGTGCTGCTCTCACCGCGCCTCCCTGGCGCCCCCTGCACTCACCGCGCCTCTCTGGCGCCCTGCTCTCACCGCGCCTCCCTGGCGCCCTGCTCTACCCGCACTGCCCTGGCTGCCTGAACTCTATGGGCCGCCCCGGCCGCTTGAACTGGGTGGGCCTCCCGAACTCGGTGGGCCGCCCTGGCCATTCGAACTTTGTGGGCCACCATGGCCTCCTGAACTTTTTGTTTTCCTCGTTCCTCCCTTGTTTACCCCTCCCTTGTCTGTACCTTCTTTGTCTGTCCCTCCCGTGCCCCCCTGGTCTGTCCCTCCCGTGCCCCCCTGGTCTGTCCCTCCCGTGCCCCCCTGGTCTGTCCCTCTTGTCCCTCCCTGGTCTGTCCCTCCTGTTCCTCCCTGGTCTGTCCCTCCCGTCCCTCCCTGGTCTGTCCCTCCCGTCCCGCCCGGGTCTGTCCCTCCCGTCCCTAGTGGAGCGTCTGGTAGCCGCTCCTTAAGGAGGGGGTAATGTCACATGCCTGTCCTGTCGTGTGTGCACTTGTGGGTTTTGTTATGTTGAGCATGTGCTCGTGTCCCTGTCAGTTCCCTCCCCCTTGTTATCTGATTATTGGTTAATTTGCCCCACCTGTTCTCCCTCATTATCTGCCTTGTTTGTTCCCTTTATAATCTCCTTGTGTTTGTCAGTCTGTGTTGGATCCTTGTGTAATGTCTGCGTCTCCCGTTCTCCCTGTGATTCTGTTGGTTTGTTTAAGTTTATATTTTATTATTCTATTGTGTGTTTTTCCCCCTCGTGGGTTTTGTTTTGGGTTTATGTTTATTTTGTAATAAATTATCTTTCTCTGCACTTGAGTCCTCGCACCTTTTCCTTTGTCTGTGACGTGACATGCGCGCGACTGCTCCTCCAAGTACGGACAGTAATAATTTTTGCGCAGCAGTAGCCACGTTTACAAGCACACTTTTTTTGTCATTCCGATTGAAAGATTTAGTGGACTGTTTCCATGAGACGTTATCTAAACCGATCTGGTGTTTACATGTGATGACTTTCAATCGCAATTATTTTGTGACATGCAGATGCAGTTTGTCTGCCGCATCAAAAATGTCAACACTGTTTTCTCCACCAGCAGCCATAGCAACTCTTAACGGCCACCAGGACTAATACAGTATTATATAAGCTATTTATTTGTTGTAAAGTGTAATAATCATCTCAGAAAAAAATGAAAATTGTAATAAAAAAGTGTAATAATCATCTCAGAAAAAATTGTTCTGTCAGGCGCAGTTAAAGTAAAAACTGCCTGGGGCAATATACGCTGTGTCATTATTCCAACATTATCTTCATAACTTACGAAATAAAAAGTTTACCCCTCAGAAAAATGAACTTTCCTCTCTTGTCAACATGAGCGCGGTGCGTGCCGTCACGTCATGTAAGGACGCACACTTAAAAGTAATCGGTCAGGTCGTTTACATGGTAAAAAGTAGACTGTAAAAAAATGAATAATGAGTATGGAAGAGATTCAAGCTGTGCTGCTTTTGCTGGTTATGTATAGGTTTACTAAAGAGGCAATTAACAACGACAGAAAAGAGCACTAGCATATTCAGAAAGCTTGTAAAGCTAGATTTAAAATGACAATGTATATTATTATCAGCTATTATGGACATTGAACGTGAGATGGCTGAGACGAACACGCGCCATCAGACAGAGAGCAAGACTGATATTTACTGAACGCAGAACGAATCTCGCAAAAGACTTTTAAAAATGCTGGTTGAAATAAAATGCTACGTGAGCTCAACCAATCAGCATGTTCAGCACCCAAGTCCCGCCCTTGAAAGTTCCTGAACTTTACTACCTCGCGAGCAGGGCTGTTTGGAGGGGGAAATATTTACCCGGAACTTCATTTAGACCCTGGTTCCTGCGGTCTAAACACACCGAGAACCACCCCAAAGTTCCTGGTTCCTGGGTAAAGTTCCTGCAGTGGAAACGCGGCTAAAGTTTCGAAACCGTTATGAATCAGCATATTGATTCATGATTCGGATCATCAATGTCACGTGATTTCAACAGTTTGGCAGTTTGATTGACACGCGATCCGAATCATGAATCAATATGCTGTAACAAAGCCCACAAAAAATAAAGATGGGCAACATTAAACTGACATCACATTTTGAGCTTATTTTTTATCACCTAAGATGTTCAAGAGGTATACATATCAGATGGATGCCTTGGAGTAAAAAAAAAAAAAAATTAGAACCACTGCTTTAGGATCTATGTATACTGACTGCAACTGGAATGTTTATGTACTGTCTTTACAACTACTTAGACAAGACTGCTAAGCCTTATCAACTACCCATCTTATGTCCAATTAGGATTTATCATTGAGTTAATGGAACATTGTGAACAGGGCTGACAGCATCCATGGGTAATAAGCTTGAATAAAGCTTTATGGCTGCATAAACATGTTGCCTTGAAGCAAGAGGAAGTGTGTGTCGATGTCAGGATGTGGATAGAGCCCACCTTTTCCACTTAGTATACATAAGTGCATTTCTGGAAAGAGCAGAGATGTATCCTTCAGTGTAAGAGCTTTGCCTCCCATGGTGCAAGCAATTTAGATAATCTTTAGAGAATTTGTCTGTGTCCCCGATTTTCATCAATAATGGTAAAGTGTTTACGCACAGACTCTTGGTTTGGTAATTGTTAGGATTGGATATGCAAGAAAACTTCAGCTAACCATTTGAATGTTTTTCAATTTTTTATCCAGTGCATCTGTCAGACTTCCTAACTTTCTCTCTATCCGTTTTCATGGGCTCAGCTAGAATGATCAAAAAGGTGCTCCTGAAACCACCCAAACCATTGCCCATCATAGCAGAACTCCTGCGGCAGGATTTCTATTCCTTTATTCACACTGCAACTGAGCCTCAGTCACACATCACTGTGGGCTATCTTTTTTCCCCCATTTTTTTTTTTTTAATGTGGGTAACAAGATGCCTTGAATTTATATTATATACCATATATATTATGAGTTCATGAGCAGATTAGAATGTCTCCTTTTCTTGACAAAGTACCATTATGGCCATTGATATATATATATATATATATATATATATATATATATCTTGCAATGTGACATTATATTGTATACCTCACAAGCCATTACATAACTTTAAAGGGATCCCCTGGTGTTGAGACTTGTATGGCTTAATATAACATAAATGATGTCTCTTACTGAATTATGTAGTAGAAAACCCATGAAAGATCTACATTATTTTAAAAATCGATTTTATATTTGGACCATGGGCGGCGCCATTTTGTTTGCGTTCTAGGTTGATGACGTAGAGTGGTTGAACTCCTCAATCAGCTGGCATTACCCGTAGCTATTTTTACCACAACGCAACTCGAAAATTGTTTCAGAGTTAAACAAAACCAATGAATTCCTTTGTAATTGTACTTAAAACACACTCAAACATACATGTGCACACAAACTCACCTACACAAGTCACAAACAGATCGGCGGGCGCGCACACGACAGGCTCTGTTTCAATCGAGATGTTGGGCTGCTCAGTCTCCACGACAGGGGCTGAATCTGAAATCGACCCTATACCCTTAAATAGGGCATTATTTGAAGGGACGGACATTTGTAGTGTTGTCCGACACCATAGTGGACATGTTCGAGTGCAGTCATTCAGTCTCACGTTCCACCGCAATAACGAGTAAAGCCGATTTTACAAACAGCTGTCCGACTTCACGCACTCAAACATACATGTGGACACAAACTCTCTCGCTCACACAGACTCACACACACCCCAACAGATCGGCGCGAACACACACACACACACACACACACACACACCCCAACAGATCGGCGTGAACACACACACACCCCAACAGATCGGCGCGAACACACACACACACGCACGCACTGCGCGCGCATACATAACCCTCAATCTATTCCCTGTGTTGATATCCTGTTCAACACATCCTGTTCCCTAGATAGACTGTTGATAGTAGATTAACTATAATGCCTAATGTGACCAGCAGAGGGAAATATCTAGGTAGGACGATGGGATAAAGTAACGTGAGGAAGAGAGGCAGGATGTTTTGATGATGCATGCGATTGAGACAGAGCAGTCTGTCGCTGACCTAGGTGTGTGTGTGCGCGCCCGCCGATCTGTTTGTGACTTGTGTAGGTGAGTTTGTGTGCACATGTATGTTTGAGTGTGTTTTAAGTACAATTACAAAGCAATTCATTTGTTTTGTTTAACTCTGAAACAATTTTCGAGTTGCGTTGTGGTAAAAATAGCTACGGGTAATGCCAGCTGATTGAGGAGTTCAACCACTCTACGTCATCAACCTAGAACGCAAACAAAATGGCGCCGCCCATGGTCCAAATATAAAATCGATTTTTTAAATAACGTAGATCTTTCATGGGTTTTCTACCACATAATTCAGTAAGAGACATCATTTATGTTATATTAAGCCATACAAGTCTCAACACCATGGGATCCCTTTAATACAACTTATACAATTAAAAACAACCAATACAACTTTGTTTGCCCCAGCAATTGGGATTTTTAAGCTGTTTCTTGTTTTTTGACCTTCTCCCAATTGTGACTTTATTTATTCTCATAATTGTGGCTTTATATCTCACAATGCGACTATATCACAATGTACATTTATATCTCGCAAATAACACTTTATTTCTCATAATTGCGACTTTGTATTTCACAATATGACCTAATATCTTTCAATGTGACTATGACTCATATTTGTTTGTGATTTTGCAACTGTATACCTCTCTTTGTATATCGCAATCTGAGTTTTGCTCACAAATATAACTTTATTTCTCGTCATTTACATATCACAATTTCGTCTGTTTCTTGTTGGATGAAATTTGACTCACAAATACAACATTAAATTTCACTTTATCCTCCGGTTTCACAGACAACTTAATCCCAGTCTAAAATGCATGTTTGAGCTGTTTTTACTGAAAGTAACTTGGACTGACATATCTTAATATGCCAGTGCCATTGTTTTGTCTCAAGGCCTGTTCATAAAAGCTACTTAAATATCCTAATTTTTACTATGGCCTAATCCTGGCTTATCGAAGCACTGTTTGTAAAACCAGGCCTATATCTTGCAATGTGACTTTATGGCAGTGGTGACTATTTCTCATAATTGTGACTTTAAAGCAATGTAACTTTATTTATTTTTTTAATCTTAAACTTTATCCCACAATTTCTCTTTTTACTCTGTGGTGGATTCAGCCTTCCATAAATTATTATAGTCCAATTAGACCCTGATAGCAGATGCCTTAGACTCTTTATCCACTGGGCCATTCAGTTTGGCCATGTATCGTTTCGAGTTTTTTTTTCTTTTGCATCATGTTTCAGTTTTCATTTGCATGTTCATGAGCTGTGAAGGCTCCGCCCTCTGGGGTGGGGAGCCGCAGCTCATTTGCATTTAAAGGAGACACCAAACCCAAAAATGATCATTTTCAAAATAGTATATTAAATGATCTGTTAGGGATTTTGATCTGAAACTTCACAGACACTCTTGGGACACCTGAGACTTACATTACATCTTGTAAAAGTGGGCATAATAGGTGCCCTTTAATGTAAAAAGAAATTCCCACATGCAGCAATTCAGATATATGATGTTGGATGGTAGTATTCTGAGAAAGTCACCTACCTCTCCTGGCACTGTACTCTGTTTGTCTCTATCTCCAAAGACAGCACATGCATGCGAGCGTGAAATCAAAGCTCATTCTCTCTCATCTTTTCTCAAGGCCTTGATCTCTTTTCAGTTTTTCACTCACATACTGCCTTGCTTCCTTCATTCTCTCTCTCTCTCTTCCTATGATTTCACCCATAAATTTCTTTCTTACCTATTTTCTTTGCACTCCACATTCCTCTGTCATACTTGCTTGATTTCCTCCAGGCAGATCCGTAATAGAATTTACAGATAATTTGCAATACTGGTCCCAGTTTAGCACAATATTTGATGCATTACTATATTATTTGTTTGGATAAAAAAAGCCAAAAGTGCTCGTGACTGAATTCTGATTTACATAGAGGAATCGTTGTTTTCTAACTGAAATTTCAAGAGCATAACGCAGTAATATATGCAAAAGCCTTTGCAAAATCTATTGCATAATGTTCTGCTGTCTCCACAGCATATTTACAGAAAGTCTAAAAAAAGCTCTTTCACACACTCCTCTTCACACCTGCATCTACACATTAACACAGGTCATTATCACTTATCTTTCTTCCCTGCTTCATTTTGCATTCTCTCTGCCAGTAAAATCTCACTTTCCATCTCCAGCTACATTTTGAAAGGGTTTCCTTCATTTGCCACCAAACACTCGTGTACCCGTTTTGCTCACCAAACCCTTGTACAAATGGGTGTATTTCTTAAATCTTCTGCAAAGACAGTCTAACATCCCTTGAGACACAGCTTGCTAGTAAAGTGAAAACACACAAAACAAAAACTCTGTAGAGCAACAGTGGAAAAACTTTGCTGGTTTCAACGGAGTATACATAGTGTTAGTGCCGACATGCCCTTGTTCTATCTATCTATTTCTAAATGGCAAAAAATGTGAGGGAGTTAAAGAAATATTCCCATGCTGTGTAACAAAACTCTCTCAATTAAATTTGCAGGCACATTTTTTATACTGTATTTTTTCTTTCTGCTCTGCTTTCTGAACATCCAATCATTTTAACATCCATCCATTTAATTATTTTCTGTACAGTATAATTATCAATGTGCTAATGTGTAGCATTAACTGGGCAGGGGATTTACATTTCTTAACATGTTTTGCACGAGTCCGAAAGAGAGTGAATGTTAAAATGGTATGCTTTTTAATGTTTTCCGAGTAATATGATAAAATGGGCTTGTTAGTGTTTAATAATCTGGAATGTAGAAATGTAGGGGAGTTCTGTCATGTTGGGTTTTGTTGATCTTGTGCTTATAGGGCTGAGAAAAAAGAGGATTGGTCAGTATGTCGGTTTACTCAAAGAAAAATTAGCCTTAACAGCAATCAGTCTTGTATTCCCTGCACATCCTGCCAACACCCTAACCTGCTATCTTTATTTCTTGCTGCGTGTAAAAAGAAATGTACATTTACTGGAACCACAATTAAATTAAGCCCAGACAAAGAATCATATATTTCCCCCCGCAACATCCAAGTGGAAAGTCTTCCCAGAAGAATGGATGCTTTTAGGGATGTTTGTTCCTCTCAGGGGATGATGGGAAGGATAAGATACTAATCGGCCACTGAGCTCCAGGAACATCCAGGGGTGTTACGGGGACAAGGAGCTACAGGGCCTTTCCTTAAAAGACATACTGTACTGAGCACATCTAAACTCTGGTTCTTCCTCTTTCTTTTTTAATCCTCTTCCTTCTTTTCCTATAAATGTGCTCTTCTTTTTCCTCTCTCTTTATGTGTAAATGAATGCGAGTGAATCACGTCAGCTGATCCTGCAATCTTCGCAAAATAGCCGTAAAAATATGTCAGTCTATATTATATAGCCATGTTTTATGAGAGTTTAGTGTTACTGTACACTGTAAAAAATTATTGGTAATTGTGTGTGTTTTATTTGTGATGACACAGCCAAATAGTGCTATTTTCATGATTTATCATTTTTTTGATGTGGTTCAGATACAATAATATTTTGAGTTTCTATTTATTAAACAAATTTCCTTCATTGTATCAACTCAAATTTTTAATTTCAATAAACTTAAAATTTTAAGGCAACCAGGTTACTTACTTTTTTAAGTTAAAACCAACAAAAACCCATATTTTTTTTTTTTTTTTTTTACAGTGTAGTGGTCTATAACATACTGCACATTAACTATGTAAATTAACCTGGCCTGTAAGAAAGGCACAGAGTTTTATATAATTGTGGCAAGGGGGGCGTGGTTCAGCGAGGTCTGCAGCGGGAGAGAGGGCCGCGGGACGAGCGGTAAGTGAGTGGGTTGGACGCAGATTAATAACACCTGTCTCTTGTTCTAGTAATGAGCGCGGAGACGGGATAAAACACCAGCGGAACCGGAGACCGAGGAGAGAGAGAGTCGGACTGTTGATACGAGACCCAGAGAATACCGGAAGCCGGAAGTGCGTGACCCGGAAGTGTTATAGAGACTGAGCGATCTATGAGAATAAGACACACAAGGAAGTGTGCACGTTTGTGTTTAAGAGAATAATAAAAAGTATCAACAGTCCTGCCGACCCCCGTGTCCTCTTCCTTCCTTACCTCATCGAACTTGTTACACTGGTGCCGAAACCCGGGAAGGAAGCAGGACAGAGCCGCCGCCATGACAACGCCCTCCGCCTCGCCATTTGCGGAGATCATCACCTCGCTCGCGGCCCTCCACCAGGAACATCACACGGCGTTGCTGGACCTTCGGACTGAACAGGAGCGCCGCTTCGCGGCCATAGTCCAAGGCCAGCAAGAGGACCGCGAGCAGTTCCGGAGCTGGGCGGGCCAGCGCACCGGTGCACGTGCCCCTACAAAAGATGGGGCCGGAGGACGACCCCGAGGCCTTCGTGGACCTCTTTCAAAAAGCCGCGGAGGCCTGCGGATGGCCCCGGGCACAGTGGCCGGTGCGCCTCATTCCACTGCTATCCGGCGAAGCCCAGGCGGCCGCGCAACATCTACCGGTTGCGAACCTCCTGGACTACGATGACCTGAAGCGGGCCATTCTTCAGCGGGTCGGCCGGACCCCAGAACAACACCGCCAGCGTTTCCGCTCCCTGGAGTGGGGCGAGTCCGGTCGACCCTTCGCCTTGGCCCAACAGCTCCGGGACGAGTGCCGCAGATGGCTGCTGGCCGGCGGCAGCGACGTGGACCATGTCGTCGATCTGGTGGTGCTGGAGCAGTTCATCACTCGGCTCCCCAGGAAGACCGCCGAGTGGGTCCAGTGCCACCGGCCCACGTCGCTGGAGACGGCCATCAATTTGGCGGAGGACCACCTGGTGGCGTGCCCGGGGGTCGGCGCACCCCCACTAACTTCTCCCTCTCTCTCTCCCCCTTCTCTCTCTCTCTCTCGACCTGTCCCTCTCCCCAGGTCCCGCCCTCCAGGCCCGCCTCGCGTTTCCCCCAGAGGCCGGGGTGGGATGGGCCCTGGACCGTCTGGGAGTTCGCGGGTCCCGCCCAGGGGGGCGGGGCCGCTGGGGACGGCTAGTGACTATGGATCCGGTTCCGCCCCCTATCCGCGCTCAGCCTCCAACCCACTCCCCGCCGCCGGGGCGGCGGGTAGGCCTGGGCTGGCCTGCTGGCGGTGCGGTGATCCGGATCATTTTGTGGACCGATGTCCGATGATGGACATCGGAACAATGATCCGGATCCCGGACGTCCAGCGGACCACCCCCGATCAAGCAGGAGAGTACCAAATTCCTGTAAGTATCAAGGGGGGTACATATCAGGCCTTGGTGGATTCAGGATGTAACCAAACCTCGATCCATCAAAGCCTGATTCAGCCTGGGGCGTTGGATACAAGCCGCGTGGTTAAGGTGCGGTGTGTGCACGGGGATGTGGTGGAATATCCGATTGTCCCAGTCACGATACAGTTTAGGGGAGAAAAGCATAGTGTTGAGGTGGCGGTTAGTCCCCACCTCCGGCATCCGCTAATTCTGGGGACGAATTGGCCCGCCTTTTCGGCGTTATTGGGGTCGTTGTGCGCGGATGCCGCTTGGGAAAACAAGGTTAGGAACGGGGCGGTGCGAGTGCAGGTTGGCGAGGCTGATACGGGGCCCTTGGGAGCGGCTTCAGAGGAACCGAGCGGGGTTGAGAGACTGATTCTCTCGGACCGCGATGACTTCCCTCTGGAGCAGTCTCAAGACGAGACGCTAAAACATGCGTTTCAGCAGGTCCGCACGATCGACGGTCAGTCCCTCCAACCCGCATTGCCCGTCACGTATCCGTATTTTGCCATAATTAAAGATAGGTTGTATCGAGTGACCCAAGACGCTCAGACAAAAATGGATACAACCCAATTGTTAGTACCAAAGAGCCGCCGGGAAATGCTTTTTCAGGCGGCTCATTCTAACCCGATGGCGGGCCACCTGGGACAGGCGGCCACGCTGAATCGTTTAATGACCCGATTCTTTTGGCCAGGCATTTATGACAATGTGCGCAGGTGGTGCGCGTCTTGTCCTGAATGTCAGTTGGTGAACCCACTGGCCGCCCCAAAAGCGCCATTGCGCCCCCTTCCATTAATGCAGGTCCCCTTCGAGAGAATTGCGATGGACCTCATCGGGCCATTAGAACGATCCGCACGCGGGCATCGTTTTGCGCTAGTTATCGTGGACTACGCAACACGATACCCGGAAGCAGTGGCTCTCCGCAACATCTCGGCGAAGAGTGTTGCGGACGCACTGTTTCGTTTAATCTCCCGGGTGGGGATTCCGAAAGAAATCCTCACTGATCAAGGCACGGCGTTTATGTCACGCACGTTAAGCGAATTGTATGGATTATTGGGCATTAAATCCATTCGAACCAGCGTCTATCACCCACAAACAGACGGGTTGGTCGAACGATTTAATCGCACTCTTAAATCCATGATCCGTAAATTCGTACAAGAAGACGCCAAGAATTGGGATCGGTGGTTAGAACCCCTCTTATTTGCTGTGCGCGAGGTCCCGCAAGCCTCCACGGGGTTTTCCCCCTTCGAGCTTCTCTACGGGCGTCAGCCACGGGGGGTGCTGGACGTCCTACGAGAAACTTGGGAGGAGGGGCCGTCGTTGGCCAAAAACGAAATTCAGTACGTCATGGACTTGCGAACAAAACTCCACACATTGGGGCGGCTATCTAGGGAGAATTTGTTGCAAGCCCAGGACCGCCAGAGCCGGTCATATAACAGGGGTACTAAACTGCGCAAATTCACACCGGGAGAGAAAGTGCTCGTTCTACTCCCAACCTCGAGCTCAAAATTAATGTCGAAGTGGCAGGGGCCGTTTGAGGTCGCACGACAGATAGGAGAGCTCGATTATGAAGTGATACGATCCGATAGGAACGGGGCACGTCAAATATACCACCTCAATCTGCTGAAAAAATGGAATGAGGTGGAATCGGTGTTGTTGGCAACGGTGATCGGGGGAGAGGATGATCTCGGGCCAGAGGCGAGCATTAAGGCGCAATCAGTCGCGCTGGCCCCTGGGGGAGACCACCTCTCACCGTTACAACTCGCTGATTTATCGAAGTTGCAAGCGGAGTTCGCTGACGTGTTCTCGCCCCTACCGGGACGTACCGACTTGATTCAGCACCATATCGAGACCGAGCCGGGCGTGGTAGTTCGCAGCCGGCCGTATCGCTTGCCTGAACACAAGAAAAAAGTAGTTCAGGACGAATTAGGCGCAATGCTCGACATGGGAGTAATCGAGGAGTCCAACAGTGACTGGGCGAGCCCGATAGTCTTGGTCCCCAAGACGGACGGCTCGGTCAGGTTCTGTGTGGACTACCGCAAGGTGAACGCTGTGTCGAAGTTCGACGCGTATCCAATGCCACGGGTTGACGAATTGCTTGATCGGTTAGGCTCGGCTCGATTTTATTCGACACTGGACTTAACAAAGGGCTATTGGCAGATCCCCTTGTCTCCATTGTCCAAAGAAAAAACAGCTTTCACCACGCCGTTCGGATTACACCAATTTGTCACGCTTCCGTTCGGCTTGTTCGGGGCGCCCGCGACCTTCCAGCGACTCATGGATAGGATTTTGCGTCCCCATGCTGCATATGCTGCTGCGTACCTAGATGACATAGTGATTTATAGTCACGACTGGCAGCGGCATATGCAGCATGTGAGGGCGGTCCTGAGGTCGCTGAGGAGAGCGGGGCTCACGGCCAATCCGAAGAAGTGTGCGATTGGGCGGGTGGAAGTAAGGTATCTGGGCTTCCACTTGGGTCATGGGCAGGTGCGTCCCCAAATTGATAAGACTGCCGCAATTGCAACCTGTCCGAGGCCCAAGACCAAAAAGGAGGTAAGACAGTTCTTGGGGCTGGCGGGATATTATAGACGGTTTATACCAAATTATTCGGACCTCACCAGCCCTTTGACTGATCTTACTAGAAAGGGGCTACCAGATACGGTCCAGTGGACGGAGCCGTGTCAACAGGCTTTTACCCAAGTAAAGGCTGCCCTATGTGGCGGGCCGCTGTTACACTCCCCTGACTTTTCTCTCCCTTTCTTGTTGCAGACTGACGCGTCGGACAGGGGGCTGGGCGCAGTCCTGGCCCAGGAGGTGGAGGGGGGAGAGCGGCCGGTGCTGTACATTAGCCGTAAGCTCTCCAAGAGAGAAGCTAAGTACAGCACCATAGAAAAGGAGTGTTTGGCCATCAGATGGGCCGTTCTCACCCTCCGCTATTACCTCCTGGGGCGGGAGTTCACTCTCTGTTCGGACCACGCTCCTCTCCAATGGCTCCACCGCATGAAGGATACCAACGCGCGGATCACCCGTTGGTATCTGGCTCTTCAGCCGTTTAAGTTCAAGGTGGTCCACAGGCCGGGTGCTCAGATGGCTGTGGCCGATTTCCTCTCCAGAAATGGGGGGGGGGGGGGGGGGGGGGGGGGCTGCAGGCCGGACGGCTCCCCGGCCTGAGTCGGGCGGTGGGGGTATGTGGCAAGGGGGGCGTGGTTCAGCGAGGTCTGCAGCGGGAGAGAGGGCCGCGGGACGAGCGGTAAGTGAGTGGGTTGGACGCAGATTAATAACACCTGTCTCTTGTTCTAGTAATGAGCGCGGAGACGGGATAAAACACCAGCGGAACCGGAGACCGAGGAGAGAGAGAGTCGGACTGTTGATACGAGACCCAGAGAATACCGGAAGCCGGAAGTGCGTGACCCGGAAGTGTTATAGAGACTGAGCGATCTATGAGAATAAGACACACAAGGAAGTGTGCACGTTTGTGTTTAAGAGAATAATAAAAAGTATCAACAGTCCTGCCGACCCCCGTGTCCTCTTCCTTCCTTACCTCATCGAACTTGTTACAATAATCATTCAAAGGATCTAGTGAAATTGTTATTCGCAGGTCTGACCGATATGTTCGGTGGGGGAACAGTGTGTTAAACTACTAACTTGCACTTGCAAATTTGGCCTATTTATTTCCAAATGGCTCTTAACACTGAATAATGTGGATTCGCTGGCTAAATTCACAGAACATGGGTGCTGTCATTGGACCAGGCTTCTCAGCCCTTGAACACAAGCAGAGTAATGCGTTTGTGCTAATAAATGGGAGCTCCTATCTCTTCATCTTTGGTCACTCTTTGTTCTCTCATGGTAGTTGCTGTATAATAAATTAGTGGGAGTAAAATTAATGGTATTTTGAGGCCTTGTGCAACATATTAAAATGTCAGTCACAAATTAATAAATCTCAGTCTGACTTGCAAGAGCCATTTAGTTTGCCCGTCACTTATACCGCAGTGTTATTCAGGGTATTGTTGAGCTTTCCACTGGCGGTGGCATTAGTGTATGTACTTGTTTTTGAACAGCGTTTGCCTGTAAGAATAAAATATCGATTTTATGAAAATTTCAAACTTCAGCACTTGTCCTTTTTGACGGCTTCATAATGGAAATATTGATGAATGGATGTAAAATGTAATTACGTTTGATTTTTATTTGTGTTTTTAAGCACAGACCAGGTGTTTTAATTTGAGCTCAGACCAAACAAGTTGGATTTCTTTGCTGACAAAACAGTTTCCAACCCTTTTAAAATGCTGCAAGGACAGACTATTATAAGGTCATCATGAATCATTGCCAACTTCACTGCTGTGTGCATGCAGGTCAAAGCATCAGCTTTGTCTTACTGACGATTCTGTGAACAATTAATGTGTTAACAACCTTGCTCTTCAGATGCACTTGCTATTGTCTCGGCCCTTCCCAAGATTTCTTTAATATCTTATGGGTATTTTTTTCCTTGTCACAGTTGCATTTAGCTTTCTCACTGAGGGGGACTGTTTAATTTAATTTGATTTAATTTAATCTTAAATTACATTTAAAACCAAATTAATTACTTAATTTAATAAAATATAAATTTTCAATTACTAATTTAAACAACTAAAGCAGAAAGCTTTTATGCATTTGGCCATTAATGCATTTGGCCGACAGCGTTTTGGGGTCCTGAAAGCATACATTTTGAAAATGGCTTTCAAAGTGCAAATTTTTGAAAACAATACCATCTCCGTGTAAACTAAAAAACTAAAATTTGTGAAAACGGTGATGTCATGCACATGTCTATCATATGTTCAGTCTAATATGTGTGTGTTTTTTTATAAAGTGGCCTCACCAACTACTGGCCTGGCATGCAAAATACAGCATTTGTAATGTAAAACCTTTAGCTCGTGCGCATTCTGTAATATTTTCCCTAATAATTCACACATTTTATTCACACTGAAAACACATATTGTCTAATTTACATCATATTATTTGCAATTTACGCGACACAATTCTCTTCTAAACTTGGTTTATTTGCTTTTGCTTAATTTAACTCTCTAAAATGTGCAATCTACTACAGTCCCTGACAAAAGTCTTGTCGCTTGTGTACAAATTGACCTAAAGTGCCGCTGAAATATATTTCTAATCAAGATTTTTTTTACAAGAAATGGCTCATTTTAATCCCACCAGCTTTTGTGATAATGTTTCAGTGAAAAACTAAACTTTCAAAAAGTATTCTAATATTCACAGCTTGGTAAAGCCCATTGAGTCAATTTTTGCAAAGACATAAGTGTTGTCGCCTTGTCATATGAGCTTCACCTGTGACTAATAATGGATCAATTAGGTCTCAAGTGTGTATAAAAAGAACCCCAGTACACTAGACCTTCACATCAACTGCAACTAGACCTCTGCAAACATGCCTAAGATTCACCCTGAGACTAAAGTTTTGATTATCAAGAGGCTGAAGACCAGATCCACTGCTGATGTGGCAGACACCTTCAATGTGTCTCAGCGTCAAAAAACAGAGGATAAAAAAAAGATTTGAAGAGACTGGAGACAAGTTTTTGACAAGCCCAGGTCAGGCAGACCCCGCAAGACAACTGCTCGAGAGGACCGTTTGTTGGCTCGAAAATCCAAGGCCAGCCCATTTTCCACTGCAGCAGAGCTCCACGAGACCTGGTCACCTGAAGTCCCTGTGTCAACCAGAACAGTTTGTAAGATTCTGTCTCGAAATGGCCTCCATGGTCGAATCAGTGCCCAGAAGACAGCACTAAACAAAAGACAATTGAAAAACCGTGTGGCATTTGCCAAGGCCCACAGCCTGCTACAAGGATGGACACAGGAAAAGTGGCAGAAGGTGGATTTTTCAGATGAATCTTCTGTTGAATTACACCACAGTCGCCGCAAATATTGCAGGAGACCTACTGGTGCCCGAATGGGTCCGAGATTCACCCAGAAAACAGTGAAGTTTGGTGGCGGAAAAATCATGGTCTGGGGTTACATCCAGTATGGGGGTGTGTGAGAGATCTGCAGGGTGGAAGGCAACATCAATATTCTAAAATACCAAGAAATCTTAGCTACCTCTTATTCCCAACCATAAAAGAGGCCAAATTCTGCAGCAGGACGGTGCTCCATCGCATACTTCCATCTCCACATCAAAGTTCCTCAAGGCGAAGAAGATCAAGATGCTCCAGGATTGGCCAGCCCAGTCACCAGACATGAACACCATTGAGCATATGTGGGGTAGGATGAAAGAGGACGCATGGAAGACGAAACCAAAGAATATTGATGAACTCTGGGAGGCATGCAAGACTGCTTTCTTAGCTATTCCTGATGACTTCATCAATAAATTGTATGAATCCTTGCTAAACCGCATGGATGCAGTCCTTCAAGCTCATGGAAGTCATACAAGATATTACATTTGGATCTCACAGCACCACAACTTAATTTGCTGACATATTTTTGTATTTGCAGTAAATTTGTTCAATTTCTGTATAGGGTCTTTCTGTCTTGATTAAATGATAAATATTTTTTCTGTGAAAATTATTTATTTCAGTGCATTAAACATAATTTGGGAGGGTTTTAGCTTTTCATATGAGCTATTTCTAACACCAATGAATTAATTAAAAGTCAGGTTAATATCAGGTATTTCTAGAAAATAGATAAGCGACAAGACTTTTGTCAGGGACTGTAGATTAAATGTGAATGTGAACCATTAAAGTAAAAAAAATAGCCTAATTTATTTTAGCTTAAACTATAATTACGCTTCACATAATATACGGATTGGCTGTACGCACGAAAATGCAAGGATATCGGTTTTTAGATTTATCCACTCTGGGAGCCGGTTTAAAAAAAAAATATTGGTTTCAGGCTCCTAAAACTTGTGTGGACGAAATGCTAATAGATACATTTTTACACGTTCCAAGGATGGGGCCTAAATCATATAAATGAAACACACTTTTTTTCAGTGCAGTTGAAGTAGGATAGGCCCACTCTGCTAAACAGTAATATCATTACTTGAACTTAAAACTTGTAGAAACTTTTGACTGTCAGTGTATATGAAGTGAAATCTTCCCCGACAGCTAAATCTAGCAATAAGCTGTTAAATTCTGTTTCTCCTACAGGCAGGTGTTTTCTCATAATGTGAGCCTTGTGGACTTGTGAAACAGCACAATCGTGCCTGAACAGCAGCTAATTAGCATGCTTTCTGATGGAGTACAACACCAAACAGGACAGTAGCAAAAAGCCCATTGCTTAGCAACCCTACTTCAAGACACTGTAGTAAATGGCATGTCAGTGGAAACATATCATTTTGATCAGTTTGCAAGCCTGTATATCCAACAGTCTCTGACAATGGGGATATTTGGCTTTTCCCAAGTTATGTTGTTTTGGTTTCTAGTATCATTATTGCCATCCTTCATTGTGGGATTACTCAAATATGTCTTCAATAAATCATTTTGCATCCCTGTCAGACAAATAACAGTGACAGCTACACAGAGAGCAGATGAATTAGTAATGCGGAGACATACGGTACAAATGCACTGGGATTTTCAAGCATATAATTTTATGCGGCACCCGGCGAGGGAGGCCGCTCTGGCGGCAGACGCTTGGGATGGCTGGCACAAATATTGTCGAGGCAACAGCATCACTAACAATTTTGCAGGGAGAGTTACACAAAGTATTTGTGGAGCATGGATAAAACTCTTTGTTCTTCTCGTTGACATTTGTACTTTAAGCTACAAAATACTATAGGCTACATAACCTAATAGATTTAAGTTTCCACAAAACGTACTCGTCGTATTACAATAAAAACGTCATATTACAGAAGAAATGTTAGTGTACCAAGGACACAAAAGTGAAAATGTAATTTCACACAGACAAAGAGCAATCTTTTGGTATTATTGGAAAGCATAAGGCTAGTTTAAGCAATATTGTGTCCGATGTTGCCGAGAAAGTTAATCTTTTTTTAAACAACACATTGTGTTAGTCATAGGCAAGATAAATATATCCTCCATTCAATCTAAAAACTCTTAATGCTCTTATCTGACGACAGCTCACACACTCACCTGCGCTGCTCAGTATTAATAATGGAATCGGGGGGGGGGGGGGGGGGGAATTGGAGAAATGCCACAGTCAATATGACATTTCCCATTAATGCCCCTTGCAGAAGTTTCTGTACGAGAGGAGAAACTACAAGACAAGCCATCTGCTCTTATCACACGGCTAATGACAAAACATTTGGACCTGTGGTAAAATGTGGTTTTGTCCTGTTTATCTCAGTCAACATGGCATTTCCCCCCTCAGAGTGTTTCCTTGAGTCTCTTTTCTTAATGACATTGCAACACAAACATTTCTAGAGACATAAGATTGTCTCAGCTTGTTTTCCTATCTCCACAAAACAGCATCTTTAAATCCTCCCATGCCTCCATTCGTTGTTAACGTAACGGCATGTTCGACAGTGACAGGTGCTATAGCAATGGATGCACTGAGCTGATGACTTCATTAAATCAATTAAACCCATCACTGGGTCGCTTCATTGCTCGCTGCACAAATTAGTTTGTCCCTCTTTGTGTTTTTATATGCGTCTCCCATTCAGTGCCTCTCCACCATTATAGAGACCAAACAAACAGGATCTTGCAGTTTATAGACGGCATCAAGATCTTAGTTTGTGTCAGTGAGAGCATTGTGTGGGTGGGTATTAGACTTGCTACAATCTGTGATTACAACAAATTATTCAATTATCATAACTAAAACATACTCTATGGCTATGTCCGGAACCTGAAAATGGCTGTCTATAGAGGACCCATTTCAAGGTCAGAAGGCATCAAGGCACGTCCGAATCTATTGTTTGCCTCATTTCCTGTCTCCTAAGAGACCTTCTGATTGAGTTTTGAAGGCAGCATACATGTATCCTTCGCTGCCTTTGGTATCCCACAATCCTGTGCGTTCCATTCTGTGACAGTTGAGCTGGAAAAAAAAGATGGCGTCCGAAAGTTGCATTTGCTGGTCAATTTGTGTGCAAATGTACCTTTTATGCCAACATTTTCCCCTTCTGATGTAATTTCTAGCGAGAAATGACTAATGTAGTAATTATATATGTGCTTAGTTGTCACCAAAGTTCTCCCTATTTTGCTGTAGATCATTAAACTGTTACACTGCCTTAGAAAGGCCTAGGTTTTCGGGCGCAGTCTATATAACCAATCAGGAGTGCGTTTCCTGCACAACTATAGCCAACATAACTCGCTGTTTAACTACCATAGTACAATCTAGAAATCAACTAAGTAGTCAAGCCAAAAATTACTAGCTTGTAAATAATAATAATAATATTATTGACGGGAGAGAGAATCATTTGTGACGAGCTGAATTAACATTGGGCGCGTCTCAATCTGCTCCCTAGTTCAGTAGTCGGGGCACTGATCAGGGAGTCAGCCCATTGACTTATGTCTTGATCAGTGCCCTGACTACTGAACTAGGGAGCTGATTGAGACGCAGGCATTGACTTTAGAACCTTTTACCTTTTTATAGGGTATAAAATACTAAAAAAGTATTATATATATTATATTTATATATTTCAAACATTTTAATCATAAACCCAACTATGAGATTTCATTTTAGAAAAGGTGCCAATGTATATGAGTAAAAATATATAACTATATATAAAAAATGAATGAAATAAAAAATGTGGAAAAATATAAATGTATTTATATTTTTAATATCAATATAATTAAAAATATATTCTTCTAAATCAAGTATTATGACAGTAATAAAGCAATATCTTATGCCAAATTATAATTAAAAAAAAGAAAGAATATATTTATTTATTTATTTCTTTTGCAGTGCGCGATTTGTCTGGCTAATAGGGAGTCTGAATATCGAGTGTAAACCCAGAGCATTGGTGACAGCCTTCTGAAAGCGCAGTTGTCTGGTCATGGCTGATGTGACCTGAGGTGGCCATTATCAAGCAGTAGCTGATGAGTGATGAGAGAGGACATCTGCTCCTCATGCTCATCCTCTTACCCACATCTGGCTGACATTCAGACCAGCACAGCTTGCTGTCACACATCATCAAAGGCCTGTGGACGCTGACAGTGTGTGACATGCAAGAACAAAGACAAGTGGTTCATACTGTACATTCTCAGTGCTTCGTTTTTACGAGAGAGAAACAGAGAGTTCACAGGATCAGAGTTGGGGCTTGTTCTCAAAGTGCATTTCGGAATACACTCTGAAATTGTTTTATATGCCAGGTTTCTAGGGAACCTGCCTCCGGGGGCCAGATCCAAACACACACACACACACACACACACACACACACACACACACACACACACACACACACACCTCAACATCCAACCATCCTGACACTCAATCGATAAAGCAGTGGGGTTGCTTCAATCACATCTTTGATCCATATACTACACTGTAAGTGTATATAAATACTGCTATATGGCCATCATATAGGATATTATAACAAGACGAATGCATTACAATGTTTTGTTGCACGTCATTTAGTATTCTGGATGGTTGCTAGGTTTTACTCGCTGGTGGTAACTATAGTGTTTTGGGTGGTTGCTATGGTGTTCTAGTTTGTTGCTAAGGTGCTCTCGGACGTCACTAGAGTGTTCTGGGTGGTTTTTAGGGTGTTCTAGGGGGCTGCTATGGTGTTTTTGGAGGTTACTAGCGTGTTCTGGGTAGTTTTAGGGTGCTCTAGTTGGTTGCTAAGGTGTTCCTGTAGGTTACTAGAGTGTTCTGGGTGGCTTTTAGGTTTTCCTTGGTGGTTACTAGAGTGTTCTGGGTATTTTTTATGTTGTTCTAGTTAGTTGCTAAGGTGTTATTGGTGGTTACTAGAGTGTTCTAGGTAGTTTTAGCTTGATCTGAGTGGTTGCTAGTACATTTTGGGTTGTTGAGTATTCTGGGTGGTTGCTAATGAATTCTTGGTGGTTACTATAGTGTTTTGGGTGTTTGCTAGGGTGTTCTAGTTGGTTGCTAAGGGGTTCTTGGCGGTTATCAGAGTGTTCTTGGTGACTTTTAGGTTTTCTTTGGTGGTTACTATAGTGTTCTGGATAGTTGCTAGTGTGCTGTAGTTGGTTGCTAAGCTGTTCTTAGTGCTTAAGTGTTCTGGGTAGTTTCTGTTCTTGGTGGTTACTAGCGTGTTCTGGGGTGTTCTGGATGGTTGCTAGATTGTTTTGGGTAGTTGCTAAGGGGTTGTTTGTTTTTTGCAAGAGTCTTTATTGTTAGGTTTACTTGGTGGTTGCTAGAGTGTAATCTTTTTTAACCAGAGTCGAGAACCAAAGTTACTAAAGGATTAGGAGTTTGTTTGAATCCCCAACCAACTCTTCAGTATGAGTAATATTGTGTTAGCATGCAAAATACATTACGGTTGGGTTTACTATCTGAATATTGAGTCCTCAACATCTCTGTGGATTCTTTCTGCAGATGAACCTGTTTAGAGATGAGAGCTTAATTCAGCCCTGAGTTCTGCAATGTGCCTCGTTTCACAGGACGCTTTGAAGGCGGCTTGTTTGGCCAGTCAAACACAGTTAGGTTTATTTAGTCATAATGAATGTTGAGAAATATTAAGGATGACAACAACAGTGTGGTTCATTATTCTTCCTGAGATCTGGTGCATGGGTGACTCTGAATCACTTTACAGGGATGATACGACACACTCAAATGCTAAGTTGACTTTTGATTATAGTTCAGCAATTGGGTTAAAGTTCATGAAAATATTATTTAAAATATATTTAAAAATATATATATTTTTAAATATATATATATATATTAGTAATTGGTGACCTTTGACAATGGGTTTTGTTTTTCTCCTGACTCGTTAAAAGCAGAACTGCAAAACTTATCCACTCATAGTTGTGACAAATCTGTGTATGCAAATGGAAAGAAGAAAATAGAAGTAAATGGAAAAACTCAAGAATGTTTCAGTGATTTGTCATCCACCTCATTACAGCATGTTCCATGTCTATGCTTTTCATTTTGTATAATGGACTTAGTCACAGACCAATGGGTGGGCTTAGTCACTCTAAATGTATGCCGGCCAGTTTCTTGTTGTAAATTTGATACATTTCCTTGCAGTAATCATCACAGATGCCTGTTCTCCTCAGTCACTGCCCTCCGCTTTAAGCCCTGTTTGGCTGGAAGTTACGTTCATTTTTGTTTCACAGAAGACATTTTTGATTTTGTCCACCTTTTTAACAAACTCCCAGTGACCATACAGTGGCAGTGTCCATACAGTGGAAGTCAGTGGTGGAAGTCAATGTTGCAGCCTAATGCATTTTACAATCAAAGCTGACGTAAGGATGCCATTGGTCACGAGACATACGGCAGCAAATGCTGTCAAAGCTGATGTAATGTTTCTGCGGGCAGCAATTTTTGAAATGTGTTCATAATCTTCGGCAGATGGACTCGCTTTTGGGGATTTCGTCACACAAATTAATCATTTGGCCTCGAAACACTTGGAATATTTGTACTTTTCAAATAAATTGTGGGTGTAGTCGTATCTGCCTGTTATATCCTGATTTTTATAATACACAAATAGGTAGGTTTAGGAATGCGGTTAGGTTACGGGTTAAAAACATGTCTGAATAGCATAAATACAAATAAATAAAACAATGTTAAATTTAAATAAAATGATGCTGGCTGATTAAATTGAGAATCACACTCATGTCATAATAGCAAAATCATAACCCAATATATATAGTTTCGTCTGTATATGATGCCAAAGGTTTCTCATTGAAATCAACGGAGTACTGCACGTCGAAAAACAATGCTAAAGGGGTAATCTTTAAGGGAACGTAAGGGAACTGACCAAGCATCAATATGTGACGAATAAGACTGAGACCATGTTGAATAAACCATGAAACCAAACTATGTTTCAACCACTGAAAGATGTCAATACATACCAAGTATTGGTCAGATGATCCCCTGTCAATCAAACTTAGGTGAGTCAGCTATGAGTATATAGATCTCTTCTCTTGCTAGTTATTTAGGCAATTTGAACTTGTTCCTCCCAAACTTTGTTAATAAAACATAATTGTTAATAAAAATAATTTCTTAAATACTCAAACCAGCCTGTTTGGCACCAACAAAAAGTCACTTAAATCACCTCTCTTTCCTATTCTGATGCTCTGTTTGAACTTGGCCTTTTCTCAGTTCCTTGAAAGAACGAACTCAGAAGGGCGAAAGGACACAGAACACATCCTTGTGAGAATTGAGATGTGATGCGATCTTGATTTTTATAGTGTTTCATAGTATGTTATGGTCCAAGGCTCTCTCAAGTCTATATTCGATTCATCCTTAATATCAAGAACTCATCTAGGTACTTTCATGCATCATCTGTACTTGGGTTTTTGAGTATTGGAATTGAATTTTGATGGTTGATGATGACGTAGTACGCGATCAGAATGATGCAAGATCACTTAAAGGTTTAGTTCATCCAAAAATTTTAATTCTGTCATTAATTACTCACCCTCATGTCGTTCGACACCCGTAAGACCTCTGTTCATCTTCGGAACAAATGAAGATATTTGTGTTGAAATCCAATGGCCCAGAAAGGCCTTCATGACACCAATGTCATTTCCTCTCTCAAGACCCATAAAGGCACTAAAGACATTGTTACAAAGCCCATCTCACTACAGTGGCTCTACAATAATTTTAAGAAGTGACTAGTATAGTTTTTGTGCACAAAAAAAAACGAAATAATGACTTATATAGTGATGGGCCGATTTCAAAACAAAGCTTCTAACAGTTATGAATCAGTGTATCGAATCAGCAGTTTGGATCTGCTTTGGAAGTCACGTGATTTCAAATCCAAAACATGCGATCCAAAACATGAATGGATACACTGATTTATAACGGTTCAAAGCATTGTTTTGAAATCAGCCCATCACTATATAAATCGTTATTTAGTCTTTTTTGCGCACAAAAACGATTCTCGTTGCTTCATAAAAGTATTGTAGAGCCACTGTAGTGAGATGGACTTTGTAACAATGTCTTTAGCGCCTTTTATGGGTCTTGAGAGAGGAAATTACATTGGTGTCAATGAAGGCCGTTCTGAGCCATCGGATTTCAACAAAAATATCTTCATTTGTGTTCCGAAGATGAATGGAGGTCTTACGGGTGTCGAACAACATGACAGTAAGTAATTAATGAAAAAAAAATCATTTTTGGGTGAACTAACCCTTTAAAATGCTCCTATGCGTTTTCAGATATACCTTTCATGCAATGCGTGTTTGTGAATGTAAAAGGTCTGCAAAGTATTAAAGATCAAAGGGCATGATAAATAAAGTTATTGACTCCTTAAAGAAAGAATAGATTCTGAACTGTCACAACGAGTAGTCAACAATTCCAGTCTTACTTCAATAACATTCATATAACAATGTAACAAACTAGTATAATGCTCACCTATATGGTCTTCACTGACTGCACACGAAAAATGTCTACTTTTGATGTGAACGTGTTGAGAACACTGCCAATTAATGCAAATTGTCTCTCATTCTTATTCATTTGAGTAATGATAAAGGATGGAGCCAGATTTGTTTTACAAACTTATGTTACATCAGTCATTCAGGTTAGTGCTGTGCTAACATTTTCACTATCATCGAAACAGTTCCCGCAGGTGCACTGCAATAACTTAAAAATATATACATTGGTTTGTTGATTTACACATAACTTTAAAGCTAGAGGAATTACAGCTGCAAAATATCATAATGTACGACTGACTGAGTAAAAAAAATGTCCTGCAGAGAGAAATGATGTAATAGATTATTTACATCTTGTTCATCACTTCTGTGAGGCCTCACTGCTGTTTGACATTATTTACACAAGAGTGACTTTATCAGTCATGGGAATACAACAGAGAGCTGCAGTATTGTCTTATTGCCAGCAATTGAACTGTCATCTGTGAAGCTGTTCATCGATTCTCTCTGTGACCTACAGGGAGAGTTTACGCATGATCTGTCACTGCTCAGGTGAAAGATTCCATTTTGCAACATCCATACAACCATATTGGGAAGGGGAAAAAGTCTTCCAGGGGGAGATGTTAGGCTTGTATTTCTGTGTTACAGTGTGTTCTCTTTGAAAAAGATTTTCTGTCAACAATGTGAAGGTATCTGATACAGTGGTTGTTAATAGAAAAGAGGAGTTTTTTTAGAATGAGCAAATGTGACATGCTAATTAGCTGAACCATGACTCCTCTGTTCTGAAACAGTAACATTAGCTTTCGGCCAACCAGTGAGTTTTTGAATGAGACCCTAGCTTTATTTGCAATCGCCCCCTATAATACAGTCCACTTGATGGAGTGAATGAAAACGAGTTTGAGAATTGTGTGCCGGAAGGCTGGCACTTTTGCATAGTTTGTGCTTGCAAAGTCCCAGTGAACCAGAAGTGAGTTTTCTTCAGTGCTGTGACGTATCTCCAAGTGAAACGGAACATTGAATAGAGGGCAGGGTTTTACTTTAGCGCTCCTCCTCTTCATCTCTCGCTCACACCGGACTAACCGTTGGAGGCGAGCATAGAGGTTAAGCATTTTTAAACCTAATCCGTCAAACTGCCGTCATCTGAGAGAGGAACGCTGTTTCCAGACCCGAAGTTACTTTTCTGATTTTTACTAAAGATTACCTCAACAAACATTTTTTTTCTTCTGTGTATTAACTTACACTGATTTTTTTCTGTGATTAATACACTCTAAGACCTTTAATATGTGCTAACAAAGTAAATAGGGTGGCAGTGGCTCAGTGGTTCATGTAGATTGTCTACAAACTGGCAGGTTGGTGGTTTGATCCCCGGTTCCACCTGACCAAGTGTCGAGGTGTCCATGAGCAAGACACCTAACCCAGCTGCTCCCGACAAGCTGGATGGCACCTTACATGGCTGACACCACCGTCGGTGTATGAATGAGAGCGTGAATGGGTGAATGTGAGGCAAGATGGCCATAGGGTCTGTTAAAAGCGCTATATAAATTCAGTCCATTTAAATAGGGCCAATTTTGATTTAATGACAACTTTAATAATAATTGGAAAGGATTGGCAAACTGGCAGCTCCAGTAGTGATGAAAAGATTTATCTTGAACTATGTCATGGAAACAAGCATGTATAAACCATAATTAAACATCTTAATAATCAATTAAAAAGGAATTTAAACCCATAGGATAATACACTGGAGCCACATTGGACCAGCGGTTTGGAAAATGAATGGGTGGATGATTCAGCTGCGGGCGCCATATTCTGGAGATGTGGGGATTCATTCGTTGCACAACTCTTGTTATTGATGTGCATTGTGGGATTTTATGAGTGCATTTAATAACATCCAATATGGTTTCAGACATCACAAATGGCTGTCCCTTCAAATAGTGCCCTATTTAAGAGTATAGTGTGTGACTATCTGTTATGGGGCATGTCAGGAACCCTGTTTGAAAACACTTCTGCTTTTTTAAGAGACTCAGTTTGCCTCAACAAGAATCAGGAAATGTTGGATAAAGAGACAAAGGTCATAGTGGCAAAATCTTTGAAATCAGACTGCAGAAGGAAGCTGAGAGTGACCATGTGGGTTATATGTCATCTGTTTATTGCAGCTATTAAATATAACATCATCTGACCTGAGAAAACCATGCAAAAACCAGACACATCAACCTGTACTATTACAGGGCATAAAAGAACTTCTTTTCACACTTAGTAAAAACTGATAGATTTTAGTATGTGCCCCTGTGGAGATCTCCATGGTAACTGTTAGCATTGAGCTTGCAGAGCTTTAACTGGCGGCCACTGTGAGAGCTCTGCTGTGGATCTAAAACAGTGTGTGCCAAAGTCTGAATCATGACTGAGTCACAGCTCAGTCCTCCCTCACTGCCATTTGAGTATACCGAAATGCCTGCTCGATGCCCGTGTCTTTCTCCCTACACTGTGATCTACACACCTCACACATTAAGAGTTCTGGTGGACCTGTGGAGCACAATACGCTGCCCTGCCTTCCTCTTCCCACATCTCTAAACATTTCCTGTGAAGTGAGTCATCCGTTTATTCTGATGCTCTGTAGATCATGCACAGTTCTATTGACTATGTCTAGCATCCATTTGCATCCACACTATATTGCCAAAAGTATTAGGACACTCCTCCAAATCAGTGAATTCAGGTGCCGATCACTTTCATGGCCACTGGTTTATGAAATCAAGCACCTAGGCATGCAGATGCTTTTACAAATATTTGTGAAAGCATAGGTCGCTCTCAGGAGCTCAGTTTATTCAAGCATGGTACCGTGATAGGTTACCACCTGGGCAATAAGTCCATTCGTGAAATTTCCTCACTAATATTCCACAGTCAACTGTTAGTGGTAATGTCACAAAGTGGAAGTATTTGGGAACAACCGCAACTCAGCCACAAAGTGCTAGGCCACGTAAAATCACAGAGCGGGGTCAGCGCATGCTTAGGCACACAGTTTACAGAAATCTCTAACTTTCTGTAGAGTCAATACCTACGACCTACAAACTTTATGTGGCCTTCAGATTAAAGAAGAGGATGTCGAAAGTTTATTAGAATGTGTTTGTATGGCCGAGCAGCTGCATCCAAGCTTTACATCACCAAGTGCAACGCAAAGCATTGGATGCAGTGGTGTAAAGCACACCACCACTGGACTCTAGAGCAGTGGAGACGTGTTCTCTGGAGTGACAAGTCTGGGTTTGGCAGTTGCCAGGAGGACGCAACTTACCTGACTGCATTGCACCGAGTGTAAAGTTTAGTGGAGGTGGGATTATGGTGTAGTTATTTTTCAGGGGTTGGGCTTGGCCAATTAGTTCTAGTAAAAGTAACTCTTAATGATTCAGCATACCAAGACATTTTGGACAATTTCATGCTCTCAACTTTGTGGGAACAGTTTGGGGATGGCCCCTTCCTGTTCCAACATGACTGTGCAGCAGTGCACAAAGCAACGTCCATAAAGACATGGATGAGCAAGTTTGGTGTCGAGGAACTTGCCTGGCCTGCACAGAGTCCTGACCTCAACCAGATAGAACACCTTTGGGATGAATTAGAGCGGAGACTGCGATCCAGGGCTTCTTGTCCAACATTAGTGGGAAAATGTTCTTCACACTAAGAAGAAATATATTTTGTAATAACTTTTGTATTTTTATTTTATTTTTTGTAATTGTTTCATTTTTAGAGGGTACGCAAATGACCACCAAAGGCGATGTCTACCACCAAAGAAGTTTCAGCAGGATATACATTGTATGTGATTAATACACTAAGAAGAAATTATTTTTTAATAACTTTCCTTTGAGAGGTTCTTCTACGGCATCACTGATTTTTTTATTTTTTTTATTGTAGAATTTTTTTATTTATAGAGGGTATGCAAATGACCACCAAAGGTGATGTCTACCACCAAAGATGTTTCAGCAGGTTATACATTGTGTGTTATTATTATGGATGAATATAGTTGTGAACTTTCAAGGCTGGAGTGTGTGGTTAGTGTTGTTGAAGGGATGAGTGGCAGCTCTCCTCCCCGATGCCTCTCTCAGGCTGAGCTGCTGTCATGGTGACTGACTCCTCTGGGTGCTGTACACCTGAGACAGCTTAAGCATTGAGAAGAGAGAGAGAGAGAGAGACACACTCAATCAGCTATTACTGCTATATCCCCATGACTGAGGAGAAGTTTGCTCAAAGGTGACTGAAATTGGCCATCCCTCTTATTTCTGAGCATCATACATATGCCTAAAACATAAGCCTCTGTCATAACTGTCACTTTTCTAGCTAAATTAACACTTGAAACATTCATTTTGTTATGTATTTGCATTTAAAATACACTGCTTGACTTCATTACCAAAATATATGTGAATGTCTTAAGTAAAATATTGAGATTTCTCAAGATTCAAATTCTACAGTATTTGGGCAAAAATTCTTCTGTCACTTAAAAATAGTCAAACTATGTAGATGCAAACATGAACAGGTTGTGCGTTAGAGGATGGTCAATGTTCAGAGGATAGTTTTCACCTGACTCAGATCTTTGATGTGCGTGAACAGTATAACAGTAAGAAAATGGACACACACACACACACCACACACACCACACACACCACACACACCACACACACCACACACACACACACACACACACACACACACACACACACACACACACACACACACACACACACACACACACACACACACACACACACACACACACACACACACACACACACACACACACACTTTGTTTTTCTATTGGTGGTGATTTGATACTGAGCTTACTTTTATTCCCTAAATTATGGATGCACATGGATGCTTATTTTATTTTATTTTATTTTATTTTATTTTATTTTATTTTATTTTATTTTATTTTATTTTATTTTATTTTATTTTATTTTATTTTATTTTATTTTATTTTAACATTTAGATTACCTCTGCTGTCATCTAATACTCTGTTAATCTTTAAAAACACTTAGAACTTAATACATACATAAATACATACTGAACATTATATTACTGAGAATAATGAATAGTGATGCTTAAATTTATGCATTTAAAATATATTAAGTGTTACTTTATATTAAGTCACCTCAACTACAATGTACGGACATTTTAATTAATCATTTGATTCAATGCACTTATTGTGGACATCTTTGTTTTCACATTGTACTGCATGTAATTACATCTGTAATTAGTTTCTGTAGTTAAATTAATAATTACACTGTTGTCAATTCCCTCAACCCTAAACTTACTCATACCACCACACCTGTCCCTAACTTTACCCAGATCCCTATATCAGCAAAAGTATTGCAATACAAAATGAACACAATAAGTAAATTTTTTGATGTAAGCAGTTAAGGCCACCTTTAACTGGGGCCACTTTTAGTGTTTTATACATTATTTATTTAGACCAAGAAATGTTGAATTTAAGCAACAGCCGTTTTAACTGTACTCGTTTATCCCCCCGATACACATGTATCGTGACTCATCACCTGAGAACTGTACAGGTAATATGGATTTGATTTTGAATGGCATCTAGTTTACTATCAACAAATGAAAAAAAAAAAAAAATGAAACCAGACTCCAGCCAGCATGTGGCTGGCATGAATGTTTGTGATGTAAAATGCATTAGATGCAGCATTTGCATTCTGCATTAGGCAAGATTATGATTTATTTATTCATCCGTTTCATCTTCAACAACAGTCTTACTATGTGCATCATCACATTGTTTGGAGTTTTGCATTTGGCCACATGGAGTGAATTTTGGACAGTTCTACCCAAAGTGACATTATTGTTGACCAGGACACTGCATTATGGATGAGCTACAGCCACTTATTTCTCCCTGTGCAACCTTCTCCACCTTCTGTCTGTCTTTCATTCTCCTCTTTCTCTTCCCTCTGTGTGTTGCTAAGTGCATTATACAATTGGAGAAAGTGAAGGAAACAGAAAGATGGGAATGTGACTGTGAGTGAGTGGGAGAGAGCCAGAACTTTTAAGAGAGAGAGAGGGGGGGCAGACTGTGTCAGTCTTTGTGATGAGCACACACACATGCACACAAACGCTGCTAGCGAGGACACTAGCTCAGTGTGAACTGAAATCTCTACCAAATAAATCCTGCCTGTGAAATTGCCAAGCACCTCAGAAAGTCAATGAAAGTCATTATGGTCCACCTGGCTAGAACATAGCCTGTGTCCCACCGTGTCTGCTTTTCTGTGCTCTGTATATTCACTTGCATCATGTAGCATATGATATGGGCTAATGCAACTCATTGATTCAGTGGCAACAGACACAAAACATTTGGATTTCTAAAAATCATTATATGTTCCAGTGTGCTTTGAGATCTTTACTTTGAAATGATGTTTCTCTCTAAATCCCCAGTAAAACAGTTTGATGTTAAACAAGCGAGGCTTTGATTACAACATGCTGTCTGTGTTTGCTTTAGTAGGAATTTAGTATTCAGTACCCAGTAAGCACACATACATATTGAAGACAATGAATTAGAGCGCATCATCTGGGGAGCATAACGCTCTAATTAGTGTCTACAAACATATGATAAACATCTTAACAAAAACCGATTCACATGCAGTGGGCTAAAGTATTTGCATATACTTTAGCCATGATTTAAATAGATTTATTTGCATTATCAAACCAAATGCCCCAGTTTTAAAGACACTTGTGTGCAAAATGTGTTTGAACACTTTTTGGTTGTCAATTGTTAGTGGATCATGTATTTTCTGTGGTTACTGATCTCATACATCTACCAACAAAAGGTTTTCTATTATATGTTTGTAGATGCCACTTGGCTTGATATTGAAATTTACATAGTTCAAATAAAAATTACCCCATGATTTATTCACCCTCAAGATTGTATATGACTTTCCTCTTTCTGATGAACACAATCTGAGTTATATTAATACATATCCCAAAGTTTCCAAGTTTTAAAATAGCAGTGAACGGGGTTTACAAGTTTAAAGGGGAGTTTCCCACAAGTTTCGGAGAGGTTTTTTTGAGTATGGCTCGGCTTGACTCCGTTCTTAATAGAGCGGAAGGTCCTTGTATGGGCCGTATGGACTCTCCTACCGGAAGGGTGCGCGCACGCGCGACTAAAGCGAGAGAGGAAATGCACGCCCATAAACACTCTGCGCCGTGCTCCACTTTATTCCTATGGGTGACATCAAGAGACTTCAACGCTTCAGCACAGCATTCCGGGAAGGCAGCGCTGCATTTGAACCAATTTGAACGCAGAAATGACGGGAAGCTTCACAACATCGCTTCAGTCACGTCGCAAAGTGGATCTCTACAGTCACTGCTGTCAGGACTTCACCAAATCATACCAAAGAAGTGTGTTTTTGACGGAGCGGTCCCAGCAATAAAGGTTCGGTCCTGCTTTGGAAGCAGCCGGTGAGTAAAACTGCTTCAAATGTCTGTGCTGTTGGCTATCGTCGCGTGAGTAAACATCAGTAAACGACACGATCGTGTGCTTCGTCATTCAAATGCGCTAACGGACTTCATTGTTGTTCGATGTATAACGTTACACTAGTCTGACGTGCAAAACCATTTTACTTGCTACTGCTAAGGTTTAGTCGCATACAATAGCCAATAAACCGAATCATGTCCTCATAAACTGAGTTTACCGAGTAAAGACACACAAATGTTAACAGGCCACTAAATACAGTACATAACACAGAGACGGACGTCCTGCTGTTGCTGTTTCTCCTGTTCAATTTATTTCATCCTCCGAATGATTCTGGATCATATATCTATTAGCTGAGATTGATAGCCATGGGTTTCTCCACGCTTGAGGAAGTCACCGCTTTGCGCGCTCGTCATTCTTTAGCTCCGCCCACACGATACGCCTCCAGGCGCTCGGTTTTTTCCGGAAAGACTCGGTACAGCCTATATTTCTTTTATAAATATAATAAACCTAAAGACTTTTCGGAGATTTGAAGGATGCAATACTACTCTATAGGTACTCAAGATTGACATGAGATTGACTGAAACTGAGTGTTTCACCCCCCCTTTAAAGCTAAAAATAACTGCAGCCATCCATCCATTATAAAAGTGCTCCAAATGGCTCTGGGGCCTTCTGAAGTGAATTGATGGGTTCGAGTGAGAAAAATATCCATATTTAAAACTTTATAAAGTTAAATATATGGCTGACACCAGGCCGCCTTCCATATTCAACTTACAAAGGAAATGTAACGCCTCTTCGCGGTTTTAAACATGTCCAATGTCATACATCATGGCAGTTATGCGTTTTTTGTAAGTTGAATACGTAAGGCATACGGTCTGGCTGTAGCCAGATATTTTACTTTATAAAGCTTTAAAAATGGATAATATGATTGGGTTCATCATAAAGAAGAAAGTCATATTCACCTAGGAGGGTGAGTAAATCATGGGGTAATTTTCGTTTTAATGTGAACTCATCCTTTAAACTTTGGGACTTTAGCTTATTCACTGTATCCCCCAGAGTTAGATAAGTCTAAACATACCATTTTTATCTCAGTGCATGCCATAAAGTATGTCTGATACAGCCACTGCTAGCCTAGCTTATAGCACAAAGTCTGGAGGTAAATGGCTCCATATAGCCGCTCTACTGTTTAATAAGTGACAAAATAACGCCAACATTTTCCTATTTACATGTGTATAGTTCAACTGTGTGATAAGACCGACAGAAAATGAAAAGTTTCGATTTTCTAGACTGATATGTCTAGGAACTATACTCTCATACCTGCGTAATAATCAAGGAACTTGTACTTATACTTTAAGGTAAGTAATTTTTTTTATTTAATTTTGAACAATACTAAACATTAATCATCAGCACTCAACCCTTCCTTTCTCTCTGCTCAGCTCTTTGCTTTTCATCCTTCTCTTCCTCCTCCTCCACCACTTCACCTCCACTGCGTGTCCCAAACCAACCCACTGTTTTCACACCCTCTCAAGCTCGAAAAAAACAATTACATAACTCACTGTTGCTCAATAGAGCTTGCCACTGCTGTGAAACGTACATGCTGCTGAAGTGATTAAACTTCAACATGTTCATCAGCGCGGATGCTGTGACTGTGCCAGGCTGTGCCCGCTCCTGCAGCTGCCCGGGATCGTCGGGTGAGGAGTGATTGGCGTTGTGCTCAGAACAGGTGGGCTCGGTGTGCAGCTGGACTCCTCGTCATCAAACCCCGCGCTTGATGAGAGCAAACAATTCATAGTGGCAACTTCTGGAGGACGCTGTGACCCTAACTGGAAAAAAAAGTTATTTAACAGCTGAATTGATAATGATTATTATGATAATGACCATGTTGAAAATGTATGTGGCTACTTATACTACAGCTGGGATGTGGATGAAAATGAAAAATGTTTGTTGTTCACTTCAAATAAGTCTCACATTCATTTAAAGTAGGCATGAAATGGAAGTTACGATAGATATTGTGATGTGTAATCGAGAAAAATGGCCCCTTGAAAAAAAAAAAAAAATGGAGCAATAATTTATTTTGTCCATCAGGAATTGATTGGATCGTCGTGGTTTGCTATTGCTGTGATGTCATGTGAGTGACAGGTTGCCCTGCCCTCGCACTAGAAAACATAATCTGAAAAGAGATGTTGTTTTTTAGTTATTTTGATAGCGACAAATAGTGATGTGCACGAATAGGCAATTTACTGCATTATAAAAAAAAACTAAATAAGTTCATTTTAATGTCATGATCACCTTAAAGGGATAGGTCACCCAAAAATGAAATTTTTTCCATCATTTTCTCACCCTGAAGCCATCCAAAGTGAATAGGACAGTCTTCTTTCAGATTAATACAATCGTAGTTATATTAAAGAATGTATCCATTCATTATAAATGTACTCCTCACAGCTCCATGGGGTTAATAAAGGCCATCTGAAGCGAATCGATAGATTATTTGTAAGAAAAATAGCATGGACCACCTTCTGTATTCAACTTACGAAAAAAGCATAACTGCCGCGACAACGTCAGACGTAGCCTAAGTGTTTTTAACTGCGAGAGGCGTAACACTTTCTTCATAAGCTGAATACAGAAGACTGTCTGCTGATATTTTACTTTATAACGTGTTAAATGTGGATATTCTTCTTAGTTATCTCCTCCACTCACCTAGCCTGACAAGCCAGACCCACATCATGATGTTTGGTCTGGAAACTCACCATTGACAGCTCAATCCGAGGGGCTGGATGAACGGTTGTCTTTCAAACTCCCTCTGCACGTGATAGGATAGCGCTACAACCAACCAGAGCAACGAAGGTGAAACCGAGCTTTTTGATAGATTAAACATTCGCCGTATCCGGTCGGCAAAACTCCGAACACATCTTCCCTTTTTAAGAATGACTTCTTTGTTCTTTTCTCAGAGAAAAGCTTAACTCCAAGTCTTCCAGAGTCGCGGCCAAAGCTGATTCGAAATACCGCCGTTCGCCAGCTTCTGTGTTTACTAGAAGAACGCAAACGCAACTCGGCCGTCGTCATTATGGCCCTGCCCACCAACTCTATAAACAATGTGATTGGCCCGGCAAGAGTTTGGCGATTACAGCTCAGAAGGGTATTAGGAGTTGCTAGACGACACTTGCGGGCAGATTAGATTTGCTGCAGCTAGGGTGCGTCTAGATTTCTAGGCTACCACTCATCCTCTCTGGACCCAAAAACATGCCTTCACAGTGTCACGATCACCAGTGAGAGTGCCCGTGTAGTCCACCAGAGGGCACTCTACCACAGACTACATTACCCACAATACTCACTGCCCGGACACATCATTCCTGATTACATCTACCTGTATCTCATTTAGCTCACCCTATAAAAGCCTGGTCTATTCTGTCACTCATTGCTTGTTGTTACTGTAACCAAGTCTTGGTTACGGTAACAACTGCAATTCTGAGCGGTCTCCCTGGTTCCTTGTTTGTCAATTTTTGGATTATCTGCCTGTTTACTCTTTTGCCCGTGTTCCCTGCCTTGTTGTGTTTGTTTGTTTGGGCTGTCTGCCTGTGTTTTGACCTTGCCTGAATTCTTGACTTTAATTGTGGATTACCCTTTCAATAAAGCTGTGTTTGAATCCTCTACCCGTGTCTCTCATGTCTGGAAGTGTATGGAAGTAGAGAAGAATTAAGGCACATCACAATCCAAAGTTTAAAGTAAAGCAGCATGTATTTAACTTACCCTTTCCTGCCTGTATTTCAAACAATAATGTGTTCAAGGTTTGGTGGAAACAATAAAATGCTGTTGGGTGGAAAAATTTGAAGGATTAAGCATTTTTTAAATTACAGAATGTATGCTATATTAACAATAAGTGCAAATAGCCTTTCTTGTTGGCAAAGGCTAGTTATACTAACTTTACCCAATACTGACTAGTTGAGCCAGACCAAAACATCTATGGTAAGCATTAGGTGTAGGAATGGTCTTTAGTGATAGTAAGGTCACAAAAGGGAATCCATTTAAATAACACTGAGGCACAAGTATCCTGTAGTATACACTCTTAGAAGAAAAGGTTCTACATAGAACCTTAAAAGGTTCTATTGGCGCTACGTAGTTGGAACCCCTAAAAGGTTCACTGCAAAAAAATGCTATTCTTACTTAGTATTTTTGTCTTGTTTCTAGTCCAAACATCTAAACATTCTTAAAACAAGAAGTATTTACTAGACAAGCAAAAGTAATTGTCTTATTTTGGGAAAAAATAACTCAAAATTAAGAGAGTTTTTGCTAAGAAAAGAAATGCATTTTTTTTTTTTGCAGTGTTCTATATAGAACCCTTTTTAAGTGCCAAAAAGGTTCTTTCTTGACATTATAGAACCCTTTTAGCGTAAAAGGGTCTTTGGAGTATACTCAACTATACTTCTATATATAACCTTTTAAGGGTTCCAAATACGTAGCGCCGATAGAACCTTTTCTTCTAAGAGTGTAAATAATATCTAAAACTAAGAAATTAAATGTCATACATTTCAGCAGTGTTTCTATTTACACTTGTGTTGCTAAAAACCTATTTCAAAGTTATGATTGGTGCTATAAATATGCGCTTTGTTTTCTCTAAATCTTAGTTCCATTTGTTCTTAATCTTTAGATGTGACATTGAGGTGTCTTGGAAAGTCTGTCTGAAACCAGTTTCCTACAGTAAGTTGGGAAACACCTTTAATTTCAAGTTGAGTTTTGGATCAGAAAGCATTCCTTTCTTGGTATAAAAGCATTATTTGAAGAGCAGCAATAATTATATTCTTTTGTTATTACATGCACTCTTCAAAATTCACAGTGATGTCATAAAAAAATACTATTTTTGCTTCTCCAAAAATTTCCATTTTGATGTAAAAGGTAAAAGGTTCTTAAATTAAGAATTTTTACTGTGAAAAACCTTTTAATGGTCTAAATAACATTTTTCTACTTTACAAATCCAAAAATTACAAGATTCCATGGGTGTTAAACGCTCTTCATGGAGCCATCCTGCCAACAATGGGGTATTATTTTTAAGAAGAAAAGGCAATATAGTATGTCACAGTCAGACATGCCCCTATTAATCATGGCTAAGGTTTCATTGTTTTTTGTTTTTGTTTTTTTGAAGATTACTGGACCAGCACACCTCACGAGTTTACTGATTGATTGTTTAATAATAATAAATAAAACATGTTTCCATTTTTTAAGTTGTCATTTATCAATGCAAAGTCATGGCAAAATGATACGAATTTAATATAATATTTTAAAACACATTTATGCAAACATTGTTTTTGTTGTTGTTCTTTTTTGTTGTTGTACAGTCAGAACCTTTCTAGCACATACGATGCACCTGGATAAGATATAAGCACAAGTGTCTGTTAAATCACACCCAACCTTTACCGTTAATGTCACGATTATGGAGTTATAGCAGCTCATCACAATATTCACCCTTATTATAGAGCGAGTCACAGATTATCAACAGACTGGGAAGGGTGTAATAAATGGAAGGAATAATGAACGTGTTTGATGACCCTGCTGTCATGAGAATAAAAGAGTGCATTAAAAGACTTGGAAATGGTTCTACTTGGATTGCACTAACCCTGGACCAATTCACAGTCATCGTTCACACCATTTCAGGCATAATTCAAAGCACAGAACATGTTCTTTTCTCTTTTTTGTTCTCTGTATCCAAGTCTTGTAGCTTTTTTTAAATACTGTAGGTCATCATTCACATATAACAACCCCAGAGGAACAAACAAATTATGCTGTCAACAGTTAAGTCACATTTACATTTTTGCTAATTGGTGGCTAATTCATTTGAATTTGTACAATTTCAAAATTTGCTTAGGACGGGGTTATGCTTATGCCTCCTCTGACAGTTAGGATTAGAGTTGGACCTCCAATTTTGCTCCATGCAACATGCTTGGACTGGTCGGTGCTAGAAGGGCCCGCCCACAGCCAACTTGATGAGTGGTTTCTGCAGCTGAGGCACCGCCAGCAGGCCCTTTGCCAGCGTGGCACGGCCCCCTACTCAGCGCACGCCCACTCTTGTTCTTCGGCCACTCTCTCCATAGTGATGGCACAGAAGAGTAGGGCTACACAAAGCTCTCCCCAGTGGAAGAAGCTGTCGCTGTGCATCTCTGCCTGCCTATGGCTGTATGCTTACAGGCTCTTTTTGACTCCCCCGCCTCCCTGTCAGGCCTGCTTGGCTCCGAATTAGACGGCTTTGTGAAACATCACGGCCCAGTAGTCATCCCATGTTATGCGTCACTTCTTGCCAAAAAGAGGCAGCTCCTCCACTGCTTTCAGTCGCTTCAAGACGGCCCAGTCGAATCAGCAGTGACTGAGGGTAGCCTCAGTGCCTGTCCAGCCCCAAATGAAAGTGGAGCCTAAAGTCAAGCCATGCCTTCGCCTTGGCCCCACCAAACGCTACCCATTTCCGAAGCGTTAAGGACCTTGCCCCAAGCTAGAGCTGGTCCCCTTGCAGCCAGAGCAGTCCTGTTGCCTCAGGATGGAAGAGGTGATGGTTAGGTCACATTGGAAGGTTCCAGTCCCCTCTTCAGTTCAGGGTGCAGGAAATGACGTGTTTGTTGCCTGTTGTGGGCTCGCCCCTCCATTTTACGCATCCAAACCCCATCTCATGGATCTGCTCCTGCGCGAGATGCAGCCTGTAATGCTTCAACCATATGCTACTCGACTGCGAGTGTGGCAAGCCTTTCCCGGAGTGTGAGCTGGATTTTTGGGATAATAGAACAAGGTTACTCCAGTTCACTCACAGATCGCCCTGCTTCATGGGCATGATTCACAACAGTTGAAAAATGACCAAGCAGAAAGTTCCCACGGAACACAGTGAGTCAGGCTTTTACAGAGGCTACTTCAAGCTACAAAGCCTTGGTCCCTTGGAAATCACCTCACTTTTGCCAGGACGGGGTAATGCTGGATTCGCTTTCCACGAGGAAAGTGGTTGTGACAGACACCTTCAAGACTGGGGCACCAGAATACTTGACTGCAGAATAGCTTTCGGCTCATGGGCAACCCCTATGTCGAGTTGGCACATCAACTGCCAAGAAATGTTGGCAGTGATTCTGGCCTTCAAGAAGTTTCAGCTGGAACTCAGGGGTCCTGGTCAACTCGGACACAAGGAAGTCGCAGGTCCCACCCGTGTTCTCCTATGGGCACAGAGGAACCTCCACTCAACGAGGCCCTGCCTCCTGTAGCCCTGCTTCCTCAGATAATCAGAGGATTCGGGAGGAAGCATGTGCAGTTCTTCTAGAGGATTCAGGCTTACCCTTACCCTCACCCTCACCGTCAACCAGAGTTGTCGAACCTGCATGTTTGTTCCCTCGACTGGAACTGTAAGGCCTTTCCCGGGAAGTTATGAGAACGATCCCGGAAGCGAGGGCTCTTTTCCACAAGAAATGGTCTGTTTTCTATAGACCACACTTAATGGCACATCCCTTCACGCTTAAAGTATATGTGGTGGCCAACGCGACAAATCATGCCCCGGTGGCTGTTTATCTTAGGGAAGAAGAGTTATGTAAGTAACCATAAATGTTATGCTTTTTTCATGAGATGGGGTTGGAAGTAATAAATAGTAAACAAAACATTGTAAAGGAAATGTACTATCAGTTTTGTAACTTATGTGAGTGTTTAAGAGAAAGAGAGTTATTTTAAAAACAGCAATAGAGAAAAGAACAGAGTAAAGAGTCATTTTATATTAAAGGGTTAGTTCAACCAAAAAATAAATGTGTCATTAATTACTCACCCTAATGTCATTCCACACCCGTAAGACCTCTGTTCATCTTCAGAAGATGAATGGAGGTCTTACTTTTTGGGTGAACTAACCCTTTAAAACTTCACATTAAAAGTCTCTCTTATAAATAATTGATTTAGAGGAAAATGTAGTAATTTGACATCCCTGTGTACTAATGAAATGGTATATCAGCTGTCTCTTGTTCTATCGTTATGCCAGGGTACACAACTCTGCAGGGAAAACCTGTACACGTGCTAGCAGAAACTCTTCATTAAATATATTATTTGTCATATGTGTGACTAAAACCAAGTAGGTCTCTGTAAAAAATTATATCTAGTTTTTCTCATGTATCTCTCTTTGGTTTATATATATTTCACTAAGGTCCTGGGGAACATTATCAAAATGAAGACAATTTTGTTGGACATCTGAGGTGGTGTGCATCTGGTTTATCCTGTCAGAATCTCCCTGGGTTCTTGTGAGCTGTCAAACTTCGCTTTGTTACATTCATTTACACCTCAGCTCCTTTAGGAGTTGTAATAAAGAGTGATTTTGTGGTATTCAGGTTGCATCTTCACCCTTCATACAGCCTGTGTGAAATCTTCTGTCCACGCCGGAGACCAGGACGAATTGCCTCTCCAATGACAATTCCATTGTCATGTCAGAATGTTCTTATATCCTGTTTCATTAAACTCTAATTTTGGTTTATGAGAGATATTACTCTGTCAGGTCCTATTGACCTTGCCATTCTGTTGTCGGCACTGCTCATATTAGAAAGAAAGGCAGGGGAAAAGGAGAAAAATAACAAAAAGCACATTTTCTCATTCTTACAGCTCATTAATATAAGCTTTTCATCTTTGAAGAGTTATTTCCTCACCAAAGCCCTTTTTGCAATGGGTGTCATGTTTTATTCAAACAGTCTCTGCATTAGACACGAGTAAAGTTAACACAAAATAATAAAATATTTAATCATTCTTTTGTATTCCATCTCTTCCTCTCTCAGAGACCTCACATGCTTGTTTCTTAATGTTTCTCAGTTGGTCTGAATTAGTACTTCCAGCCAGATCATATGTTTGTGCTGCTCAGTTTCTGTATATTCTGTATATAAAGCATATAAATATAGAGAGAGCAAAAACGGCCCACAGTGATTGGTTTACAAAACTATGAAAAGATTTGATTCTCTCCCAGCATCTGAAATAGAAAAATAACTATTTTCAACAACAGCATTTGGGTGACTTAAAGTATTTATGAGCCCCAACTGTGAAAACAAGATTTTTTAATTATTGTCCCCAATTTGTTTTTGATACAATCTGCTAGAAGGAGAGCATCCAACCAATGCAGCACATTACATCCCCTTGCACTTTAATTATTGGGATGATGATGATGATGATGATGATGATTTACTGTTTCAGTTCAGCTCTCAACACAACTCCCCAGTGTTATTTTGGGTAAGCACCACACACTTCATTACTGATGCGTCACAATACAAGCGTTTCTATTTGCAAGAGGAGCCTCTGCTTAACATAAGCTCAAAAAATGTTGAATTTGCACAATGTTCATGGAGTACGTTTACTTTGACTCTTAATTAAATGCTGTTTGTTTCCTTTGTTACACTAGTTTTGTGTTCCTAGGCCAGTGGTTTTCAATTGGTTGATTCACACACAACAGGAAAACAAAATTAAATGGAAATAATAAAATGTAAGAATATAACAGTAAAATAAAATCATATTAATGTAATATTATAAATAAAAGAATACATAAAAAGAATAATAGACAAATAAGGCAGATATCTAACTAACTTGCCCTCGTTCCTGAAAACATAGACTACATGAAATATATAAAAATTATTTTGCAACAAAGATCAATATGGTTTGTACTGGATCACAATATATTTTCTGAATTATTGGCTGCAGATAACATGAAACCAGACATTTACAAACCAAACTCAAATTATAAAGAAATTTTAAACTATTTTTCCCTTTCAACATATGTCATGCATAACATACTGTCATAATTATATTATGATCATATGGTGAAAGTAAAAGTCCTTCAAGCCAAAGTAGCAAAGTTTTTAATGCAATTTTTATCGGATTTTGTTCCTAATCTGAAAAATGAGTTGGGGGCACCTTTCAGTTACGCAAGTTACGTAATCAGATTACATTTTCAAGTAACTAGTAAAGTAAGTTACTTTGTTTTGAATTGGCATTTCCTTCAGCCTTAGTCTCATTCATTTCACTTTTGGTGTGAAAGGGCCGTTATTTGCCAAAAATCTAACTTTTGTTTTGTTAATAAAAAACAAAAAGCAAGCTCAAACCATAGGTGAGAAAAAGTAATGCAAAAGCATTAATGTAATGCAATTACACAATAAGTTAGTTTATTAGGGAGTAAAACATTACTTTTAAAAGTAACTTTCCCCAATACAGGTTATTGAGTACATTTTCATATTCAGCAAACAGCATGTAATATAATAGGCTACTGTTATGCATATAAAGTTTATGGTAATAATAATGCAAAAGTTTGATTTACACAACAGTTTGGTAGTTGATGTCCAATGTAATACTGTGCATGTACAGTTAAAATCCTTTATTTATTATTGTACATCGAAATAGTGACTATAGAAAGCCATTTTGTATTCACTTGTTTTTTTAAACTTATTAATAAGTATGCATGTACCCTTGCACACACGTGTGTGTGTGTGTGTGTGTGTGTGTGGGTTTGTGCCTGTGATTGTACACACTGATGAAGAGGAAGAGATAAACACTGCTCTCATACTTTAGCTCAGTATCCCTTATGAGCTCCCAAAAGAGCTCCAGAGACACAGCAAATGGAGGAAATGAATGATTTATTTACTTTTTGAATGCGCTGCAAAATATGCAAACGTCAGATGAAAAGCCTAAGCAAATCTATCTCCCTGAGGCTACAACACTGTGTTAAGTTACTTCTTGAAGTCGGCATAATGCTTTAAAACTGACCATGAAACCATTTTTCCTTTTCTCATTATGGGACTCAAAACTATTAAGCAAATGCCTCACTTGTGCATTTTGGTTTGGGAATGAATTTAAGTAGATGATCTACTTTCATAATGAAGGTAAAATAAGGTATCTGAAGGTGCCTCGAGGTGCCATCAGTCATTGCAAAGACTGTAATGTGTAAGTTCAACCCAAAAGACTCAGGAGGCGAAAAAAACATTTGAATAAGATTTATTTACAGTTTGTATAAGTATCAAATAGATGAAATATTCTTTGGTGTAAGCCGCGTTAATAGTCAGAATCCGGAGGGTATCGCATGCTTGCAGTTCCTGCCTGAAGATGAAGGCAGGGACGGAGCCTACCCCCTGATGTATGGACTTCCTCGACCTGGTGGTGGTGAAGAGGATGGAGGTGAACTCCGGCGTCAGTATCTGCGAACATAGCAATGGGTGGGAACATATTAAGGGCAAACCATACACATAATTGCATGTTACATTTAACAAATATGTTTTAAATTCTTTGTGCTTAGTAACATACCTTCACAACATACCCCCATCACAACAGAGAAAGGTCCTCAGTTACCCTGATACCAAGGGCATTCTGGGTTCGGGCCAAACTCAGAGCTCGAAGCTCTCCCCCTGGACAGCACGCCACATACGCATTTAAACTCACATAAATTATATATAAGTGCAAAACTTACATAATTCAAATCAATTGACTCATTGTTAGGCTGCATTAACTAGGTCAGCCGGAACCGGGAACACTTCCCATAACACCTGATAAATGGCATCTATGCTAATGTTAGTCTCTCTGTTTATCCCGATGTTTACTGCAGTCGGCCAGATCCGGGCCGTGTCCGGATCGGATGGTGGACCTGCACCCAGACATGACCAGCTTATCCTGGAGTGTCTGCTGTGACCGTGTCAATTGGTGTCTCCTCTGAATTTGCTCACCGGCACGTCATCCTCAATAAACCCGCCTCCGGCCCAATGACTCCGATCCTTCAAATATTCATATTCTTGTGCAATCGACTCTGTTTTCAGCAAGCTGTTTCTGTGCATGTGCCTTTTATGCTAATCAGCTTTGCTCACCCTGCCCCTCTGTTCTGTGGGGGCTTTGAGTGTGAAGCGTTGCTTAGACAACAGGAGAAAGTTTGACAACGCGAGTCTCGTCACAATGGCGGATGACAGCTTGCGCTCGCTCAGGGCAGGTCTGAGCTGAAACGCTGCTGTCAATCAACAGTCGTGGGAGGGGTGTCCAATCGTGGGACGTCACACATCGGACGCCTTGATTTCAGACAGGTGAAAACATATGGATGGTTGTGTACAGTCACTACCAACACACATTGCTGTATAATCAACTTGCATAGGTGCATGTACCATTATATGACCCCTTTATTAGCCAGAGGAGAACTGGCACCCCAACTGAGCCTGGTTTCTTTTTCTCCATCATGCCCTGGTGGAGTTTTGGTTCCTTGCCACTGTCGCCTTTGGCTTGGCTTGCTCAGTTGGGGACACAAAAACTTCAATCTAAGTTGTTTAACTAAATATCCAAATAAAATTAATTTATTAGGTCTAAATTAATTGTATAAACTATAATACTGATCTGCCAACATTCTCACTATTTGATAAATTAAAATAAGCTGATCACCGTTTTCTCCAGAACGTCTGTACAGCCGAATCAAATTTTGTTGCAATATTGTCCTGTTCAACACTGTGAAGCTGCTTTAAAACAATCGTCATTGTAAAAGTGCTATAAAGTTGACTTGACTTGACTGTGGCCATGCAAAATATCCTTTTCTTAGAATTAATTAATAACCAATACTGGACATTCATAGGATAAATTCAATGATTGATTGTAATGTTATTGAAGCTACATCAAGTTAATCTGTTTAACTGATTAAAATATTCATAATTAATCATAATGAATAATCATGAGTTATGAATAATAATTAATATTTCCCCTCTGAGCTAATTTGCTACAGCTACAGAAGATGAATAATGATTGGCTATATAGATAATTAGTTAAAGACGTGACATTGGAGTCTTCCAGGTAGAACAACGCTACAGCTCCCATTTCCTGATTAAAAACGCCTTCACGTTATCACTGTTGATACTATTTGTACACTGTAAAAAAAAGTCAGGTCTCTAATTGAACATTTTCAAGTGACTGATCACATCTAAATTTTTCACTTAGCTGAATTGAATTTCTGTGAATTATAAATTGCATTAATTCACAGAATTTCAATTCGGCCAAATGAAAAATTTAGATGCGATCAGCCACTAGAATTTTTTTTTTTTTTTTTAAACAGTGTAACTGATATGAGGCACTTTAAAGTTTTTGTTTTTGTTTTTATTTTAATTTAAAGGCACTTAATAGTCTCCTACAACAGGTTTACATGCATCAAACATAAAAAAAAAGTATTTAAAAAACCTAATAATAATATACATTGCAAATCACCAGTTACCACGTTGTTCAATGATTCTCAAATGACTGGTTTGGATAAATCAGTCTCTCCAAATCTTTCCTTTCCGCAAATCTGCTCTTATTGGCCAGATGGCCCAGTCTGTTACAATTGGTCTACCGCTTGTTGAAAGCTAAATGTCCATTAATACAACTGTACCTCAGCTCAGGAGGCTTCCTCCGTCCTCAGCGATTGTACACTCTGTAAAGACAATAACAATGACGATGATTTTACTATATCAATCCGAGAGCGAGTCTGATGATGAAACATTGGAAGATCCGAGGACATTTCCCAGTAATACACTACTCTTGTCTGGCTATCCCCAGACCATGCTCGATTTAAGAATGAAAATTGATCTTAGGGTGTGCGTTGTATTTTCTACTGCACAAGAGGCGTGATAAATTAGCATTATTTAAATTACTCTGTACAATTGGATAGTCCTTCATCCAATCAAACCACAAGAGGCGTGATCAACAGGCAAGGACTCATCTGTTCTCTATCCGTCATCATGGTAAACCGCGCACCAGTTGGATAAGTCAGTATGTTATTGGTTCCAGCAAAAGCAGTAGAAATGAATGTACAGGTTTTCAGGGAAATCAAATCTCCCTGCAACTCAGTGTGGAAATTAACAATTTAACAAATTAACAAGTGTACATCCATCTACAAAAGGATGTGTATGTGGTGGTTTCAAATGAAGAGCTCAGATGCAAAAGCCTGAGATAATGATACTGAATGAATTCTCTCTACATATAGTATATGTTCATGAAATACTTTCACTTCAAACCTACTAAATCCCAGCCTCAGCCCCTTTAGAAGCACTGGTACTTTGGTAGAAACATATACATAGAAGCCTTACAAAAATGCTTATTTAAAAAAAAATTCAGACAGACTTTTGCATCTGAAGTCTTCAAATATGATACATAAAAAAAGCATAGAATAATAAGTAGTGTCGTCAAACAATATTGATTTTGCTACTTATTGAGTTTGTTATTAATGCATACTGTATTATGTTTTTTGACAAATGATTTTTCTTGCCTAGAGTTGTATAGGCAATCGATTAGTTGATTTCTTTTGCATTGGGACTCGTTCAGCTCCTGGGGTAGCGGGCGTGCTGCTCAAACAATATACAGACTCAGAAGTTGAAGCAGCAGCTCTGTGTCCTGTCTTCATTGACTTTAATATCCCTCATCAGGCGGTGGGGGTACTACATTTTGGAGGCTTCCAGTGACAACAGCCCGCTTCCAGTGGCATTCAGCCTACTCAGGTGACCAGTGGAGTGAAGAAGTTCGGTGTTCGGTGTCCATGTCAAACCAGGAAGGAAAATGTCAGCGATCTAAGGTTAATTTTCTAAGCTTGAGGTGATCGGAGCAGTGTATGCACTCTCACAAGAACATTAGAATCAACTGTGTGAATTCCTAGGGTTTGAGTGTGAACATGCCAGTAGCAAAAGTCGCTCATTTCTTATTTCTGTGATTGTGAAACACACTGAGAGAGAGGCATTAGAGGAGCTAGAAGATGCTGGTATGGCTGAGCTTTTGTGTCTAAAAGACAGAATCTGTGAAATTCAGAGGGTTAATGGAAAACATTGACTCAAAAGCACAAAAACACAAAGCACATATCTAAGAGAGTGACTTTTAGATCCCAAAAATTGAAGCTTCAACTTAAGTTCTGCCAGGAAGACTTAATCACTTCATCACTTATTAACCTAATCTTATCCAATCACGTCTTCATATTATCTGTATTAAGGTCGTATACTTACAGATGTTTGAGTTCGCAGATGCCGATGCGACAATAACCTCCATCCTCATCATCACCACCAGGATGGTTCCGTCCATACCTCCAAAGGGGGGTCGGCTGCGCTCCTGCCTTCATCTTCAGGCAGGAATATGCTGCTATACCCTCTGATTATAAACTATGCACGGGGGCCTATGCCAAAACTTTATTATGCTTGCTGGGCTGTCAATAAATGTATGCTTCATTCATCATTCTATCTCCCGAGTCTTTCTGGTACGGAGAAGAAAAAATTAAAAATGACACGTTACAATTAACATTACAATAGAGCAAAAACAAAGAGCAGTTAATATCACACCACAACACACAGGTACACAACAGAACACAAGCACTATTCAAAGTTATTTCACGTTGCAAAGTCCAAAAGTACAGCCAGACACAAGCTCCGATCTGCAGTTAGTTACATACAGATCAGTCATGCTTCCCTGGAACAGAGAATTCAAGATATCAGGACAGATAGGTGAACCTCCTGGGCAAAAAAAATAAGCTCTCCTTCTCAGGTTTGGCCCATTAAATCAAACATGGATTGATCAGGGGAGTTTCAGAGCTTGAAATAGTGGATGTAGTGATTAGAGCAATTACAACAGGCATTTAGCTGCGTAGTTACCTGGAGAGAAAACCAAATGTAACCCTTCCTGTGCCGAGAGCGCATTATCAAGAAAGAGGTGCGACAGAATTGTACAAGCAGCTTACCTCTGAAGCACAAAGTAGTAAAGAGACCCCACAAAGTTTCCTTGTTCGGTGTCTTAATCTGAGGCAAAATATTCTGTTCGCATCTCAGGAAGCGGAATCCAGTTTAAAATAGGACCCAAAACTATTTCAGAGCATGTTTCTTCACATTGTCCTTACTGGCCTGCAAAATGACAGTATCAGAAGTGATCTGTAACCTTTACTTGACTGCAATTAATGTGAGTGATGGAACCCTTTTTGACAAACTCAATATTGCTTGTGCCAATGATTGTGTGTCAAGTGTCAAAGCAAAAAGAAGCTCCTAGCTCAACAGCAGCACCCCAAGCTGCATTCAGTACAGGTCAGTGAAGTTGCTGTCGAAAAGAAAGAAAAGAAGCAATGTCAAAAAAGCACAGAGAACCATGAGCCTGACATTTTGAGTGAGTTGAAGGAAATGCGATAAGAAATAGTGCTGTTAGAGGATCTCAATGCAGAAGTCTATCAAATAAAAGAATCCATTCGACAACGACAGTGCTCTACCCTTGTGAAAGACCAAACCGTCATGGCACTGTCCTAATTTACATACCCACATCAAAGCTATGTGCGGCAGGAGAGGGGAAGCGTCCAACAATGGTTCCCCGCACAGCACTACAACCCACCCCACCATCAACTCGTGTGAGAAATTGTTTGGCATGTCAGCAAAATTGATTGGATATGTATTGTACTCACTGCTATAGGTTTGGCTGTAGTGATCATTTTCTGGCTGGTTGTAGAGCACGAGGGCCAACAATGTACAGAGACCAGTTATTAAACAGGACAGGGTCATGACTGCAGGACGTGGAGTGATCAGTTATGCAACGATGTCCCCACAAAGCTGCACACAGTGTGGTATCACAGGTTCTGACCTTAGACTGCCACAATGCTCTGCCTGTAAACAAACATTATATTGTTCCAAAGCATGTCAAGCTAATCACTGGACAGCCCATATGAAACAATGTAACCAGACAGCAAAAGTACACACACATTTTTCAATTCACAGAAAGAAATGGGAAGCTGACAAGTCTACACGTCCCACCATTGTAGGAAAACAGTGTCTAGTGCCATGTTACAATCAAAACAACAAAGGAAAATGTCTATGTGTCCAAACATACATCAGTACAAGTGGAATAAAGAGTGCAGACATACAGACCAAAGTAAGACATTGCTTATCTTTGAGCCTGACATTAACTCACAGTGGACAGAATGATTGGAGTTCTGCAAAACTATTGTGACTCTGCTGCTGTGTACTTCTCCACAAATAATTGTCAGTGTACAGAATCCAACAAATCATGATTTAATGTTAAAAGGCTAGACTGTCATTGACACAGTTCAACCAGTACAGGCCGTATATACAGTTGCTGTTCTGGAGGGACCTTGTTTAACTCCGGCGGGGATTAATCAGATCAAAACTGAAACCAGTCACACCAAGAGATTTTGGAGGGACTGATAGATTGTCTTATTGAGCCACCAGTCCTCACATTCCCAGATTTCTCACAGCCATTCGTACTTAATTCTGACGCATCAAATCAGGGACTTGGAGGTTTTTTCTACCAAAAACTAGACAGAGAGCTTAGAGTCACTGCCAATGGGTCCCGAATACGAACAGCTGCAGAAAAGAAATACCACCTCCACTCAAGTGGGCTGTCACTAAAAAATGATTTATCTGTATTATGCCCCCACATTCACTGTGTATAGTGATAATAATCCGCTTACCTATGTCTTGACCAGTGCAATACTAAATGCAACGGGATGTAGATGGGTGGCAGAACTTGCAGATTTTCATTTTAACATCAAATACAGGCCAGGCAAAGAAAATGTGGATGCAGACAGCCTATCCAGAATGCCCCTGAACTAATGGCACAATGTACAGAGGAATTACCATCTGACATTGTTGAAGCAACTATCCAATCTGTTGAGGCTCCACACTTCAGTATCTCCTGGACTGCAGTGGTTTCTATTGACGACACTGTGCACATTTGTACCTTTTTTTCTGAGAGTGTATCAGAGCATGTGCATATGAGCCATGCATGCTCTCATGAAAAATTGAAAAATCATCCACCACCAACCACCCTGTAGCCCAAGACTGGTTTCTCCCTGAAGCTAAGCAGGGCTGAGCCTGGTCAGTATCTGGATAGGAGACCAACTGGGAAAATTAGGTTGCTGCTGGTAGAGGTGTCACCCTGTGGTCTGTTTGGGTCCTAACGTCCCAGTATAGAGATGGGGACACTATACTGTCAAAAAGCACCGTCCTTCGGAAGAGACGTTAAACCGAGGTCCTGACTCTGTGGTTATTAAGAATCCCAAGATGTCCTTCGGAAAAAGAGTAGGGGTGTAACCCCGGCATCCTGGCCAAATTTACCCATTGGCCCCTGTCCATCATGGCCTCCTAATCATCCCCAAATACTGACTGGCTGCATCACTCTGTCTCCTCTCCACCATAAGCTGGTGTTTGGTGGGCGTTCTGGTGCAATATGGCTGCCGTCACATCATCCAGGTGGATGCTGCACATTGGTGGTGGCTGAGGAGATTTTCCCCTTCAATGTAAAGCACTTGAAAAGCGCTATGCAAATGTAACAAATTATTATTATTACCTGTGGCGGAGATCAGACAAGCACAGCAAAATGAGGAACACATTGGACCTTTTTTACTGTTTAAGCTTTCTGTTAAAGACCTTGAGTTCACAAAGCAAATGCTTACTTTGCAGTTCAGGACAAGCAAGGTACAAGCAGCATGTTTTAAGAGAATTACATGATAACATGGGTCATCAAGGTCTTGATCGAACAATTAATCTTTAAACAGAGAAAGGTTCTATTGGCCACAAATGCAATGATATTCATCACTATGTCACCAAGAGTTGTGTTTGCCTGAAACAAAAGTAACCATGTAAGGAGATCAGAGCATCACTCCAGAAAACTGTCACTACTCACCCATTCAAGCTAGTTTCCATTGACTTCTTACACCTGGATAAATTTAAAGGACCCCCCTCTGAGTATATGAGTGTATCTTAATCATCGTTGTTCACACAATTTGCACAAGCCTACGCAACAACTTTAAAATCAGCTGAAACTGTTTGGGTTCCCGCAAAGAATTCACCAGGACCAAGGAGCAGAGTTTGAAAGCCAGCTGGTTGCTCATTTGAAGAAGAGTTGTGGAGTTGCTGGATCAAGGACAATGCTGTATCACCTCCAAGGAAATGGGCAGGTTGAAAGACATTACCGACATTACTTCAGATGTTGAAAACATTGACTGAAAAACAGAAAACCAATTGGAAAGAGTCCCTAAACAAACTTACCTTTGCATTCAACAGCACATGATGTGAAGTAACATGATTTCCCCCATTTTACTTGCTGTTCGGAAGGTCCCCAAGGTTACCTGTGGACCTGTTTGGCTTGACCTCTGAAATAGGAACTACAGACTATAAAGTGTATGTCAAGAGATCGGGGCAAGAGATATTACCAAAGAGACAGCGAAGGAGTCAGCAGAGAATAATAAGAAGAATTATGATGGGAAGGTGAGGAGTTCCATATTGCAACCCGTTCTCACTCCCAAGGCGTCAAAATCCGAAGCATGGTCAAGTGCCTTCCGCGTCACAATTAAGACGCTAAAGGTGCCCCTGGGCGTCATTTTGCGACGCGCTGGGTGCTCCATTCATTACAATGAGAAACCTTTGGCGTCAGAAACAGACGCATTTAATTATTTGCGTTTATAAAAGCAGACATGATTTTATTAATATTTAAAGGCTACTTTAATATTTTGGAGCAACTAACTCCACTCCTACCCTAAACCTACCCACATCTTAACAATATAAAACACATACCAGGCAAATAAATGTACAGTCACAAGTAATTTATTGCAAAAACTGACCAAAGCAGTATAAAAGTATTAACTCATGTTGCATTCCAAGTCTTCTGAAGTCATACGATATCTTCATGTGAAGAACAGAGTTGATCTTGATGTTTTAATCGCTGAAATGATGATCCCGCTGCCGCGTGAACGAACTCATTCATAACTCATTCAAATAATTCAAAAGACTCCTGAGCATGACGCAATCGGTCACAAGACACACGAGAGCCAATGACATTTTACAATCAATGCTGACGTAATGACGCAATTGGTCACAAGACATACGAGAGCCAATGCAATTTCACTATGAAATCTCACGTAACCGGCGCCAATATTTGAAATTTGATTGTGTTTGTTGATGATCTTCTGCGGATGGAGATGCTGATCGCTTTTGTGGATTTTCTTCATACAAATCAATGGCCTCGGAAAACTTGGATTATTTAACTTTTTTGAATAACTTGTGTATGCAGTCGTATATGTCAGGCTATATCCTGTGTTTTATATCATGTTCAGACAAATGGGTAGGTTTAGGGATGGGATGGGGTTGGGTTACATGTTAAGCATGTCTAAATAGCGTAAATAAAATAAATGTAAATAAACATTAACGATAACATTACTAATACCCAGCGCGTCTGTGTATGACGCCAAAGGGTTCTCACTGAAATGAATGGAACACCCAGCGCGTCGAAACATGACGCCTTGGGGCACCTTTAGCGTCTTTATTGTGACGCGGAAGGCACTTGACCATGCTTCGGTTTTTGACGCCTTGGGAGTGAGAATGGGTTGCATATTGTGGTCTGGAGATCATGTCCTTGTGCAAAACTTGACACCAAGAGGTGGGACAGGGTAGCGCCACAATCACTGGGAGGATGTGGTACACACATGTCAATTGGGAGAAGTTCCAATTTATGAAGTGAAACTAGAACAGGGTAAAGGAAGATCACATTCTTCACCATGACCTTTTGATGCCAATTGTGATTATCTACCATTGGAGATTGATCTTGGAAAGGAAGAAGGGACAAAGGGACCAGTGAAAAGAACAAAACAAGATAATATGTGTGGACCAGGTGTGGAGGAAGAATAGGAAGAGGATGAAGATTATCATTACTATCATTTCTTACCTGCGGTCCAGCCTCAGCAACCTGTGCAAGATGAAAACTTACCTGAAGTCCAGTTACAGAAACCTGAGGAAAGAAGCAGAGAGTTGGCAAGTGGGAACTTACTACTTAGTCCAGTAAAACTGAAAAGCAAAGGGAAGACATTGGTCAAGAGGTAGCAAATCATCATGGAACAAAAATTCAAATGCATAATGAGGAGATACCACAACACGGAGGAAGACCTGATGAAGTGGTAGACTGGTTGAGAATGAAATGGGAACAGGACAGGAATTCAGATTGCCTAAGAGAGAAAGGAGATCAACAAAGACATTTACTTATGATTACTTGGGACAATGTTATGATGTAGAGCATACAAAAAAAACCCACGCCATATGAGATGCAGAACTCCATGGACTTACCTTGCGCAACAGTATAATGCAGTGTATGCATACTGAGGAGACTGTGACGGTGGATAAAAAGAATGGAGTTTGAAGAAGCAAGTCTTCAGTGCAGGTTCTGCTTTTATTAAAAGACTTTGTATTCAGTTAACATGCAGTTTATACAGACATTACATACAAACAGTAGGACACTGATATAACACAGCGTTATCAGGAGAAATACAATTTCTTATTTTAAGCTGAAGTAAAAAGAGTAATGTTGTGACAACCTTTACTTTAAAGGGGAGAGCGTGGTGGTTACAAATTATAATAAAAAAAATAAAAAAGAGTAAAGTAAAATAATAGTGTCATCAGACAATATAGTTTTTGTCACTGAATTTTCTTTTTATTAATGGATACATGATTTTTGTTGACAATTGATTTTTCTTTTTTAGAGTAGTCTGGGCGATTGAATAATTGATTTCTTTTCACCTTGGAACTCGTTTACCTGCTGGGGTAGGGGACGCACTGCTCAAAATATGCAGGCTATGTCCGAAAACCTATGCAGCTGACTCATTGCCTCGCTGCCTTATGTGTCTTGTAAGGCAGTGTTTTGTGCATGAAGGCACCTCATGAAACTGAATTCGGACAGACTTTTAAGGCAGTGTAACAGTTCAATGATCAACAGCAAAATAGAGAGAGCTTTGGTGAGAACTAAACACATATTTAATTACTACATTAGTAATTTCTCGCAGGAAAATATTGGTAAAAAACATACATTTACACACAAACTGACCAAACGCAGCTTTCGGACGCCATCTTCCCCCCTCCAGCTCAACTATCACTGAATGGAAACCACAGCATTGTGGGATATAAAAGGCAGCAAATGATACATACATGTAAGGATCTCAGGAGACAGGAAGTGAAGCTAACAATATATTCAGACGTGCTTGATGCCTTCCTGCCTTAAAATGTGTCCTCCGAAGGTAGCATTTTCCAGATTTCGGACGCAGCTACAGACTCAGAAGTTGAAACAGCTCCTTGTCCTGTCTTTATTGACATTATATATCCCCTCATCTGGCGGTGAGGGTACTACATGTAGCCTATATTTCTAATTTATTGTGGTGCACATGAGGGAACTGTATTTACAGATCAATACGGTGCATGCGCAGCACTAACTTGAGGGGCAAGCTAGTCCAAATAAACTGGGTACAGACCCATCTTTCAAGAGAAAGAATTTGCAAATCCCAAGTTGAACTCCAAGATTTGAGAAGCAGTCGTCAGTAAAACAGTGTTTGTGGGCATGCCAAGTTGTTTGTGGGTGTGTCAAGTAGTTCACGAGCGGACAATATTGGTGCATTCAAGTCCTCCTGGGATGTTCGTATTTACGAGGTGAGAAGTCGTGTCTTTTTGATTGGAGCAAGATGGCGGTGTATCAATTTTTAATGAATTTCACAAAAATACAGCAACGTTTGCTAACTCTGGCTCATGGTGGCGGTCATGTGAGTTCAACTCATAAATACGATCTTTACGACATGACGCACCAAATGTACAACATTTGCGGGTATTATACAAATGTATTATTTTATTTTTAAAAGTTAATAACTGTATTTATTCACAAAACATTTTTTGGGGATTATATCAGGTAACATTTTAAGCTGACATTAGATCATGTTACAATGTGCCCTTCACAATGTACCCCACCTATGGGGCATGTTGTCACATTTCACTTCCACTCTTTCGGGGGAAGAAAAAAGTATACACTGTATTAATGAAACAAAACCACATATAATTGTACAAGACGTGGGAAATTAATGTGGGGAGAAAAAAAAAAACTCTGAACCCCAAGTGGATTTACACAAACTGGGACAGTCAAAAAGTGTTAGGATGTGCCCCATAGATGGGTAAGTTTTTAGTTTTTTGTTGTTTTGACAGCTAAATTCCTGGAAAGGCTTCTCCCACGACCTTCAAGGACCTGATTGACTGCAGAATCTGCTGTGAAAGAGGATGAAACTGATGATTCAGGTTTGACTATAGTTATAGAATAGACATTATTCATGCATTTTTTGCTGAAATTGTCCCATCTGTTATTTAGAATGTGGCAATGATCCTGTATCAGTGCATCTCCTTTATTTGATTCCACCATCACAAGGCTGCAAGAGACCTGGAAATATGTCCTCATATCAAGCTGAAAAACACCTTGTCATTTTTAAAAAGGGAAATTTGGACATTTCTGTCACACTACCTATTGTCTGCCTCAAAATTTTGAGGTCATACCTGCTCACTGATGGGACAAGTAGCTTTCTGCAATCTTGTTTAAATCATATTTGCTACCTGTCAATGCATTTGTTTTTTATGCGTTTTATTAACTTTTTTAAAATGTATTATTATTTCTGTGCAACACCTCATGAATGTGATTTGACCTTTACACACTTGACATGTTTTAAAGTAGCCGCTTTGCTCATTTTTTTAAATTAACTGGATTTATACATCTGTCAGAAAACTCTTGATTTTATGTCTGATTGTACATTAACACCATATAATAGCGGAAAAAATTGCACTGAATAGAATACTTTATTAACACTCATAATCCAATGGAATGAACACTAGGGGTTTATAGTGTAACCCCATAGTAAAACTTTGTAACTGTACCCCTTTACACTTGCAGTGTACATATTCTACTCTGTTAGGTGCTATATTAACACTGTAAATTCAACACTACAAACAGTGCAGTTTTTCCACTAGATAGATTGGGACTATGACCCCAAAGTAGTGTTAAAATGAACACTTTAAGTGTTATTTTGACACAAGGCTTTGTTTTTTTTGTTTTTTACTGTAAACTTGACTAGCTTTAACTAGCATATTTCAATAAATGCCACCGGTTACAATGCTTGGCATAGCATTTAATAAATATCTATTTTCAAACTAAGCTCATGCTCCACTCACCACCATGATAACCCTATAACAAATAACAACATCAAAACACTAAATCTCCCACAAAAACATATGATAACACTTCATTTTGTTATTTACTCTCCCTTTTGAGTGTCATGGCAAAGCATGCTGGGAAATAGAAATCCCAGCATAGTTTCAGTTACTTAAACTCAAAAGAAAAAGAAAGATCTAAATTTACTCATAAAAAGTTATCATACAGAAACATAATACTCACAAAAGTTAATTTGTTTTGAACGGATGTGTTTAATTTGAGTTGGATCCACTCAAAGCAATTTATTATCATAGTGTTGTAAAATTAATAGAGGAGAAGATGGACCTGTTGTATATGAATTGGTAATATGAATGGGAATTATGCAGTTAGAAGCAACAATCATCACCTTTTAGAAAGAGGCATCTCAATGCTCAGTATTTTAGTCTTTCTTCATTCAAGCAGATTAGAGTAAACATTTTAAAGGGTTCTTGCATGTTAATAAAACGGCCAAATAGTAATGAAAAATTGGCAAGTTTATCATTTTTATCGCTTGCTCTATTATAAAACACTTAGCCATCTCTTTTTATATAATAAATGACTGACAGCAATCTTATCTTTGACCTTTAAGTATGATTGGATTTGAATTGATTTTGTAAAGCCTCATTGCGGATGTAGACATTAAGTGGCTTGCTTGGGGGCACAATGATGGCGCCTGGAGCAGGACAAACGAAAGCTGCTTCACTTAGCTTTCCAATACTGCTGGAATTAAGATCTTCAAGCATCCCAATTATTTGTGCTTCTACACATATTCTATAAAAGAGGTAAAATAATAATGTGTGATTAAAGATATTTTAGTGATAGGAAAAAAAGCTGTCTAAATGTCAGAGCGAAGATATTATTGCCCACAGTTTCCCCTAACAAAAATAGTACAGAATAACGAAGTGCTTCATTATAGTAAGCAATATGATGATTTTGCACACGGCTTGTACTCTCATTAGAACTTTTTTAGATTGACTCAGATATGCCCCCCCCCCCCCCATGCTCTTTGCTTGTATTCTGTAAGAACTCCCAATTATAAACAGGGCAGTACTGTATGTAGCGATAACAATAGAGTGATTGTTCTCTTGAGCTGCAGCACACAAACTCTCTATATCAGACCATCACACTGACTGATGATTAGACCCAGACTCTAAGCAGAACATGAGATCAATCTTTCACTATGTTCTTATAAATCAAGAAAATACTGCAATTGGGAAAATAGGGTGAGTTGTAACTTAGTAAATTAGAAATGAGCAATGAATGATATTACAAGCATATTTTAGAGTTTATATTTTACAGAAGGTGGACAATATATAAAGTAATTATAAGCAAGGTAATGGTCAATTCATTTCATATCTGGCATACAATTTGATTTGGGATCACGACGTCATCTGAATCAACAGATTTTCTCATGCATGTTTAAAACAGCCATAGGCAATATATATATATATATATATATATATATATATATATATATATATATATATATATATATATATATATATATATATATATATATATATATATATATATATATATATATATATATATATATATATTTTTTTTTTTTTTTAAAGAATAAGCCAAGAAATAGTTATAGTTAAAGAAATAGCTATTTTTCCAATGTACATCTATACACAAATTTGAATATGTCCCCGTTTTAAATTGGTGATTGTTCAGTCTGGTACTAATGTATGTTATTATGAATATTTAATAGGCCTATCAGTAGGCTATTTTGAACACTTTACAATAATTTACACAGTTTAGTCATAATACAGATTTCTAAACTCATTTGTAGCAGCACAACAGCATTGTTGTTTAAAAATGTAGGGTTAGAAAATAATCATGTTTTTAAAAGAAGCCTCTCACCAAGGCTGCATTTATTTGAAAAATAAATAAATAAAAATACAGTGAATGAGTAATGTTGTGAAATATTATAACATTTTAAAATAACCTTTATATATATTCATATATATATATATATATATATATATATATATATATATATATATATATATATATATATATATATATATATATATATATATATATATATATATATATATATATATATATATAACCTGTATATTTTAATTAAATTCTGTGATGGCAAAGCTGAATTTCTCCAGTCTTCCTTGTCACATGATCCTTCAGAAATCATTCTAATATGCTGATTTTCTGCTCAAGAATTTTGATATTATCAATGTTAAAAACAGCTACCTTAATATTTTTGTGGATACCGAAATACATTTTTAAAGAAATCTTTAATTGAAAGTTCAAAAGAACAACATTTATTTTTGTAAAATTCTGAATGTCCACTGTCACTTTAATCAATTAATGCAAAATAAATAAATAAATAAATAAATAATAAAATAAACAAACAAACAAACAAACAAACAAACAAATAAATAATTAAATAAATAAATGTAAAGAATGAATGAAAAAAAAAAGATGGGACTATTAGGCTTAGTTTATATCAAAATGTCTTACACCTAACACAAAAGACCCTGAGTTAGAAGAAATTATAGGAAGATTTGTTATACATTTTGTTTTAACCTTTCTATACAACGGGCCTATGCTATGCATTTCTTCAAGGACCTGTCTTGATTCAAAACTAGGGGGCAGCTGTTACCTGGTAAAAGGAGTGGTTTAGTGTGGCGCTACGTCATTAGGGCGGGGTTATTTACCGCTAGGTGGGAGGAGTGCTAGTTTGAAAGTGCAAATACAGGACAACATGAAAATTGATGACATACAATTTCAAAATTCTCCTAATTGGCCATCATTTGCGGCCGTGTATACGATGTATGGTAATAATAACAACACGTCACTAAAATAACAGCTCTCGCATTCTGACTTAAACCTGGCCACAAATGAAGCAAGTAATTCCCTCAACACGCAACATAAACCATGCGAAGAGTGGATGTTGTCAAACAGACTTTAAAATAAGAATGAGAAATAAGAATTGTTAAAATGAAAATGGACACTTGAATCGCATTTTAAAGATGTCTGAGCATCGTTTAGGATGGTAACAAAGTGGACCGAACTGAATGCGCCGTCACTAGTGACAACTGAATCTAGGCAACGTGATACTGATAACAAAAGTGATTTAGCCATCCGAAACTGACTGAAGCATATTTATTTGACCGGGACACAACTGTATACGGCAGGACTTGCCCCCTTCTGATACCCTCAGACACCAGCCAGATTGAAAGTAAGAGATGGGCTGGGCCGCCTAGTGTCTTTTGTGGCGTGTATGACAATAGAAGAGCTGAAGGTGATAGCGGGAGCGGCAGCATCACCGTAACGCTCTTCACGGAGAACAGACACGGGCACCACATCTCCTTATACCCGTCGGACAAAGATATAAGTTTACCCACGACCACAGTAAACCGGTTATTGGAGCGAACTGGACAAACTGGTCTCACTATTCCTCCTCCACGCGTGGGCTCACTAGGCTGCTCGCGCTGGGAATTGGACAGCGGCACAAGAGAGCTGAGATCCCAACGTTTAACTCACATTTTCAGAATCATTCGTGAACGGCGGATGCAATTTATCGGAGGAAGGCTGTCTTCAATCACACAATTGCGTCTCTTAAAAAAATAAGGCTGGTGGTCGGGGCTGGATATCCGTTTTACGTCCGCACGAAGGCTCTCTTTGCCTCGGGAGAAATTGAATCGTTGTGGAGTCGGCACGCACTTTCACGCGGTCCGAACAGGTGTACGCGGTCATAACTCCATCCGGGCTGATTTCGGAAGGTCTGAGTGACAATTAGGAATTTATAACCACATTTTTATTTATCTGCAATATCTGGACATAATCGGCAGAGGAGAACACAGGAGAACTATGGATACCAATTGGCTTATTATTGCCTTCGCGGTTTTTGGTAAGTTGTGTTTTTACTAGCCTACACATTTCATCATTCCGTGACCTCGCTGTTTAATGACCCCTAGGCTAGAGCTGATTAATGTGGTGTCCTTTTATTTTATTACATGCACTTGTTGCAGTTTTTGTGTCATTTTTGATAAATGGTCCTGGCAGCCTATTTGAGATGATAGGTAGCCTACAATGACGTGTAGGCTACAATTCTCTCTACATCGAGACGTTTCGCTGCCTGTGGATTCATGTAACCCAAGTTATATGGCTATAGAAGTAGCCCACATACTGGAATATTAAGTAGTTTTTCATGTGGTCCAGTGACTAAGTTTTATCCGCTTGAACACTGACCAACGATATTTCAGGCTATCTCAGGTGATATTTCATTAAGTGTGTCATAGATGTTGAAAAGGGTCGATGCTCAGACACACACACACACACACACACACACACACACACACACACGCGAACACGACGTATTCGGATAACATGGTAGGCTAGTAACACCTCGTTTAATGTTTCCGATGTTATGGCTGTAAAGGCTACATCTAGATTTCTTATGAGCATGGATTCAAATGCGAATGAACTGTGTGAATCAATTTACTTAACAGTGGTTAAGTTGATTGTGACCCAGCAGCATGCTCTGACTTGTTTTCCTTTCTTAATGTCCCCCACTTTGACAAACACGAGGCAGCTGGGTCTCAACAGCTCTGGTCAGATGAGTGGGGTTTTGTTTTGGGGTTAATGTTGGTTTAGAGAGCCCAGCAGGAGATTAATGTTCCTTTATGGGGGACATTAAATCAAGTAAACACACTGGAGCACATTGATTGATTTGAGGGCACTACTGATTCCACTCTTAAAGGTGCACTCAGTATATATATATATATATATATATATATATATATATATATATATATATATATAAATATATATATATATATTTTAGGGCCAGGACTTCATATATATATAGCTAATTAGAATTGTTTTACTTAAAGAGAAATTAACAGAACTTTTGAGAAATCTTCATGATATGAGTACTTCAGGCATGTCCGTTTTGTTCTAACAAAAGCTGATTTGGGTTGCTCTCTTATGGGTGCCACCATGTTGACCTCACATGGTGCTGCCTTGAAATTAATTTATGGTGCATTAATGTTATCACTGAAAAATTGCATTTATGAGTTGAATGGACAGTCACCTCACTGTTGTAATTATGAGTGAAAAACAAAAATGCAGATGCACATTCTTTATTCATTATTGTGTATAAGTCAAGAACAGTTAAAGGGTTACTTCAGCAATTAACATATGGCTTTATATCAGTAGAAACCCTGGAGTATATTCGAATGATTGTGCCCCCTCCCCCCTATATACCCCTGAGACAAGGGATTTATGCATTTTATTTCTGGAAAAATTACTCCGATGACACAAATATCGTCAATTTGCATCATCAGAGGAATTTTTGGTCAGAGGCAAAAAACTACAGCCAGCAGAGGGAGCCATTTCCGCATGTTTTCAACCCGCGCATGGGGGATGGGAGATTCATTTAAATGGTGCTGCTGGCGGAGCAAAGTAAGTGTTTCAAGTTCTCATCTTAATTCCTATGAAAGTTAAGCTTCCAAAGGCATGAAATGAAAACGTGCCAGACTGAACATGCGCTGTGAATCTATGACGCGAGCATGGTCGCGTTTACCTCAGCTCTCATCACGAGCCCATCCGTGAGTGTCAATGTTATCTGACTCCTGCAACGTTTGGGCTGTGAGACTCCCTCAGTGGCTAAATCACATTATATTGAACAGACACGTTCAGGTTTTAATTGAAGTGTCTGTTCTCTAACTGAACTGATTTTATGAAAATGAATGCGGTTGGAAAATGAAAGTGATTCAGTAGCGGTGGCTAGTTTGGCAGTGGCCTCGTAGGGCAGCGAAGCATTCTGGGAATTGTTGTATTTCATCAAATACATTTTCTGTCTCTTATTTCTACTATATTAAGGACCCAGTTTAAAAACAGATTCATCTTCCCAGCGCTGAAGTACTCCTTTAAAAACCCTGTTTTGTTTTTTTTTTGTAGAAAAAGTACATTGCCAACTTGCTCTGACCAAAGTGAATGATCCTGACCTTACACCTTCCCAACTCGTAAATATGAACTTCCAAGGAAGACTTGAACTCACCACCACTGCTACTATAATAACAAAAATACTATTGTGAATAACAGTTAATGTTAAAAAAAGTTAACCTTTAATCCACCCAACAACTTTCATATAATTTCATGTTTTAAATCTTGACCTACTGCTTGAGGGTGGACAAGTTTTTGATTATGACATGGAAACACCTTGTCCTACAAGCCAGACCCCCCCCCCCCCACACACACACCAGGATTCAGACTTAACAGCGTGATGTCAGATGTTCTAGTGTGTCATTGGGTTAAGTCACACAGAAGTGTGTGATTCAGTCAAAACAGATGTGTTGGATTCCAATTTAAAAGTTTATGATCTTAAAGGGTTACTTCAGCGGTTAGCCTAATTATGGCTTTCTATCAGTAGAAACCCTGGAGTATATTCAAATGATCGTGCCCCCCCTGGGAAAATTCCTCCGATGACGCAAATATCGTCAATTTGTGTCATCGGAGGAATTTTTGGCCAGAGGGCAGAGGCTAAAGACTACAGACAGCAGAGGGAGCCATTTCCGCATGTTTTTAACCCGCACATGGGGGGATGGAAGATCGCACTCACAGCTCAGCTCGCAGCTGCAGGCATTCATATAAACGGAGCTTATGCTGAGAAATGTAAGTGTTTTAACTTCTCAAATTAATTTCTATGAAAGTTAAAGGGGTACTTCAGCGCTGGGAAGATGAATCTGTATTTAAACTGGGTCATCAATGAAGTAGAAATGTGAAATTATTTTTGAATTTGGTGCCTTCTTACAGAGCTAAATGAGTCTCAATAAAGATAAATACACACACTACATTCACATATGCACTAGGCATGTGCCGATATCAATTTTTCATGTTGCGATTAATTGATGAAGTTTTATCACGATATACGATATTATCACGATATTGAAATACGTTGCAAAAAAAAGTGTTGTCATAGCATAACAGCTTTAAGAAGTATTTTTGTAAGAGCAAAAATAACTGAATGTTTAAATACAATAATGCTGAAAAATATATACAGCTCTGGAAAAAAAAAATTAAGAGACCCCTCATTGAGAAATCAATGTTAAGTGGTCTCTTGATATTTTTCAGAGCTGTGAAAGTACAATTTTCAAACAGATTAAATTGCAAAAGAATTAGGCTATAAAGAACAACAGGTAGGCTTACACATTACAATATGTCTCATTATTTAATGCATTAACTAAGATTGAGCAATTGCTACATTTGGTACAGAAAGTAATAATGTTTTTGGTAATGTTGGTTAAGAAATACTGATCATTGTTAGTTTTATCTTAGGTCCATTAAAAAAGTTATTTTGATTTTGATTGTAATGTTATTAAACAGTAACTAAGAAATTAACATAGAATGATTAATTCTTTAAAAGTATTTTTCATTGTCAGTTTGGTAATAATGAATTAACATGTTAACTAATAAAGTCTTATGTCTCACAGTTTTACTGAACAATAACAAATAATCAGAACAGTTCTAATTATTAGGGCATGTTGTAGTCCAGATTAAAACATAAAAATGTTTAAGTTTGAAAATAAATAGCCTATTAAGTCTTTAGGGATTAAGTATTTGGTGCTGTGATGAACAACATTGAGATTACAAAAACGAATGGCTGTTTTAAAAACTACACGCGTTTTTTGTTTGTTTGCTGGTTTCCGGGGTAACTGCAGCATTCTGCAGTTCATCAGCGCCCTCTGCTGTCACTGAGCGGCACTTCAGCAGCGTGTCTCCTTCACCGGTTCAGTCATGTGCAAACGCACGTTGGGCTTGTTTATAGTTGGGCTTGTTTATATCTGAGCGCGTGTCCCTTTGAGGCAGAATACAGCGGTGTTGAGCATTTAAACGGTTGATGGGCAAAATATTCTTGAGTGCATTATAAAAAAAATGATAAATTGTTAATAAATGATTATTTACGATATTTTAAAGTGCCCACGATAACAATATTGTGCATATTCATTATCGTGATAAATCGCATTATCGAAAATCGGCACATGTCTAATATGCACACACGATTCATAAATGAACACACAGGATACACAAATGCACACACAGGATACACAAATGCACACACAAAATTTAAAAAGCACAGAAGATTCACAAATGCATACAAAATTCAGAAATCACACAAAATTCACAAATACACACAAAATTCTGAAATGTAAAGAAAATGTACAAATGCGCTCAAGATTCAGAAATGTATTTCTGATGCACACACAAATATATCTTGATTTATAAACTGCTTGTGGTCTGTGAACTTCATTGCATTTGTGTGTGAATTTTGAGACTCCCCTGACTTGGCTCAGCACACAAATGCCCTTTTTAAACAGGGAATGATCAGCAACCAATCAGATATCGCCCTTGTTTTAGCCAATCACAAGAACGCACCCCACGTGGGGGGATTGTTAACTTGTGCGTTTATGAATCCTGTGTGTGAATTTGTGTATCCTGTGTGTGCATTTGTGTATCCTGTGTGTGCATTTGTGTATCCTGTGTGTGCATTTGTGTATCCTGTGTGTGCATTTGTGTATCCTGTGTGTGCATTTATGAATCCTGTGTGTGCATTTATGAATCCTGTGTGTGCATTTATGAATCCTGTGTGTGCATATGTGAATCCTGTGTGTGCATATGTAAATGTAGTGTGTGTATTTATCTTTATTGAGACTATTTTAGCTCTATACCTTCTAGACTGAGAAAAGACAGAAAATGTATTTTTGTCTCATGGGGATGAAAGACTACAATTCCCAGAATACTTCGCTGCCCTTTGAGGCCATTCCCAAAGCCACCTACTGGATTATTGTGACTGAGTTGGAGAAGACACCACAATTAAAAAGTGAGTCACAGCGCGAGTATCACAGCACTGAGCACTAACTGCAGGAGTGAGATAAATGAGCTGTAGTGATGAGAGCTGAGGTAATCGTGACCACACTCGCGGCATGCATTCACAACGCGAGTTCAGTCTGGCGCGTTTCAGTTCATGCCTTTGCAAGCTTAACTTTCATAGAAATTAATTTGAGAAGTTAAAAGACTTACATTGCTCACCATAGCTCCGTTTAAATGAATACTCTGAGTGTGATCTCCATCCCCCATGCGCGGGTTCAAAACATGTGGAAATGGCTCCCTCTGCTGGCTGTAGTCTTTAGCCTTTGGCCAAACATTCCTCCTATGATGCAAATATCGTCGATTTACGTCATAGGAGGAATTTTTCCAGAAATAAAATGCATAAATCTCGTCTCAGGGGGACAAAGCCACGCACAAAGCGGTGATGTCCTAAAACGTGGAAAAGAAAACGTTACCCTAAATAAACCATTGCTATCAATCAGATTCAACTAATACAGATATGATCCAGAATCAGATCCGGAGGCTGAAATAAATTGAACAGGAGAAACAGCAACAGCAGGACGTCCGTCTCTGTGGTATGTACTGTATTTAGTGGCCTGTCAACATTTCTGTGTGTTTACTCGCAGTTTATGAGGAAATGATTCGGTTTATTGGCTATTGTATGCGACTAAACATTAGCAGTAGCAAGCAAAACGGTTTTGCATGTCAGAATACTGTAACGTTATACATAGAACAGCAATGGAGTAACCGTTAGCGCATTTGAATGACGAAGCGCGCTTTGTGAGAACGCTGGGTTTATGTTTGGGTGGTTTTACAATAAACAAACAGACACCTATAGTGGTCAGCTAAACAAATGTATTTAAACACACACCATAGATCGCTTGCTCCATTGATAAATGAACTATACACGATTGTGTTGTTTACTGATGTTTACTTACGCGACGATAGCCAACAATACAGATATTTGAAGCAGTTTTACTCACCGCCTCTTTCCAAAGCACGACCGCGAACCTTTATTACTGGGACCGCTCCGTCAAAAACACACTTCTTTGGTAATATTGTTGATTTCGTGAAGTCCTGTGACAGCAGTGACCGTGGAGATCCACTTTTGCGACACGATTAAAGTGTGATGTCGTGAAGCTTCCCGTTATTTCTGCGTTCAAATTGGTTCAAATGCAGCGCTGCCTTCCCAGAATGCTATGCGGACGCATTAAAGTCGCTTTATTGTCACCCATAGGAATGAAGTGGAGCGCTGCGCGACAGAAGTGTTGCACGGACGAGTGGATCTGCACCTTGAGAGCAGTGTTTATGGGCGTGCATTTGCTCTCTCACTCTAGTCACGGGCGCGCACCCGTCTGGGAGAAGAGCCCGTACGGCCCATACAAGGACCTTCCGCTCTATCGACGTCAAGCCGACCCATACTCGAAAAAAAAACTCGAAGAAACTTGTGAGAAACCGGAAGGAGTATTTTTGACATAGAACGTCCAACTTAGTTTTTGAAACTTTGTCTATGTTTAGGATGGGAATCCAAGTCTTTAACAGTGTAAAAAGCTCAGTATACATGCCCCCCCCAAGCTTCCAAAGGTATGAACTAAAAACGCGCCAGACTGGGGACACGCTGTGCTGATTTGTATAAAAAACTGTGTTGAAAATATTGATTTTATACAAGTTTACTAAACAAGAATTAATTAATAAGTGACTTACATTTTAGACACCATATTGCCCATCTTTACTCTATTTCGCCAACAAGAATAGTTCAAAACAAAGTCACAGCACTGTAATCACGTCTCTGAGCAACACACACAGTGTTTTCCTTAATGAATTTATCAGCTTTTTGAACAAATCATTTGAATCAATGATTCGGTGAATAAGACAGATTAGTCAAATGATTCGTTCCTGAATGAATCAGTCGTTTGAATGAATAGGTTGTATATCAATGACTCACTCATTAACAGTGACTTGCTGCCGCCTAGTGGTGGTTTTAGTTTCACATTTAACGTTTTAAATAATTTTCACGCTTTAAATAATTTCATATATCAATATTCAACATTGTGTTTAAAACATCAAAACGTTGTTTATGCATTACTACAGGTTGTCACCTCTAAGCTCATTAAACAGTCTGTGTAAATGCCACTTCAAATGTATTTCAAAATATATATAAATAAAGGTAAAATGCTCATAAAAGGAAAAAAATACATTTAAACTTTTTGGAAAAAATGATCATGAGAGCTCATTCTCATCACGAGAGCTCATTCAGCTCATTCATCATGATGAATGTTATCTTACTGCTGCGTTTGTGCTGACACTCTCTCAGCGGTTAAATCACGTTATATTGAACAGATACGCTCAGTTTTTAATTGTAGTGTCTGTTCTCTAACTGAACTGATTTTGTGAAAAAGAACACGGTGGGGAAAGTGATCCAGTCACAGTGATTAAGTAGCCTAGTGGTGGCTTTGGGAGTGGCCTCATAGGGCAGCGAAGCATTCTGGGAATTGTTGTCTTTCATCCCCATGAGACAAAAATACATTTTCTGTCTTATATCAGTCTAGAAAGCACCAAATTCAAAAAGAATTTTACATTTCTACTACATTAATGACCCAGATTAAATACAGATTCATCTTCCCAGCACTGAAGTACCCCTTTAATATCTGTCTGTCTATTGATGACTCTATTGTCTAGGTTCTTAAAACCGCTGGACAGCTGGAGCTCTTTGCTTGTTGTGAAAAAGCATGTTTTGTTGTCGAACTAGGTTAATATGACATTCCGCCTGGACTCTTTCGTTGGATTAACCGTACCCTCCACAGACTGTATCCCCCATATCCATGAATATAAGTGAAGTCAGGATAGAGCAGGCTGTTATTTTATAAATCAACACTCTTCCGCTTGCAAACCACTTTTCAAGTTGCTGTCAGCGTTTACTCAAAGTCTTTCCCTAAGTGCCAGTCACAGACAAAACCATTAATGTCTGCATTTACATATTCTACTCGTAACTCCCTCCCCCATTCGTTTTCGTCTCCTTTCTCTCCCTCATCACACACACAAATACCATCATACTCATTCACACAAACTCTCTACCTTCTAAAAAACAACAGATGGCTGTACCCTCTTGGACAAGAGGCATGTTAGTTCTGCAGGGAGGGGACTGGGTGAAAATGGAACATTGGTTACCATTGGCTTTCGTATATCTTCATCTGAAAATGCTGTCTGTGGAGTTGCATGATTTTGCGTTTGCTTTAAACAGGATGATTTGATCGAACAAATATGACAAGTATGGATAATTTTTTTTAACATTTTTTGCCTTTTTTGGTATTGCAATATTGTAGGGAACTAATTCCCTAGATCATCTTTGATTCATACTGGTTCTTCAGCTTTCAGTTTAAATAAAATTACATGCGAATTATCGCATTTCACTAGAGATCTTCTTCAAAACACTGCGTTTGTATGTAGGGGAGCTCAAGCATATTTGAGGAAAGGTACATGTGCATGAACAGCTTATTTCCATTTGAACAAAAGCAGGTGGTCTATGTGAGCAAGAGTAACATGGATGGAGGAGAAAATATTCAGGTTCTCATTCTGAGTGAATTGCTGTCCCCCCCCTACCCCACCCCCGTTCCTGGTATATTCTCTAAAACTGCTCGCAAAACAGCAGGAGAGGCCATAAAGACTTTCCTCGTTCACGCAAAGTTAATAGGCCAACAAACTGGTAAACACAGCCGTAAAAAGCTTTTTTTTTTTTTTGTAGTGCCACTGTTGTATTTAAAATTAGCTTTCCTCATTTGTGGGAAATGCTTTTTTTTAATGGGAGCATCATCATGTGACATGAGTGCTTATTCACGGGACACACCAAGCTGATGTCAAAGAACTAGCGGGGGTGAACGCTGACTGTGTTATGGCCTCTCGTCAAAAAAACACAAAAAAACTGCAAAAAAACTGTAAACAAGGCAGTGCTTACTTTACCATTTTGAATATCAATCACACTATCAATTCACTCCAGTTGGCTCTTATGTTTATATAATGAAAATATTTGTGCATTCGAATGCTCAGGTAAGTGCACTGACTCATTCGCTGCCGATGACTAGTTCCCTCTCTCACCGACGGTCCTGTGCTGTTTAAACATGCTGAATCGGCTAAAAAAAAATCACAGCTGTTTGACTAGAGCCAACAGTGTGGAACACACCAAAAAATGGCTTGAATTTGCCCGACGGCCGACCGTCTGCTTGGTGTGCCCTGGCCTTTAAATCAAGATGTTACACTTGTAGTATTGGAGTCTGCAGAAGATCCAGGTCCAGTTTGTTTGTGCCAAATAGTCTTGTTTATATGATCACAATGTTTGTTTATGGTAAAATTGTACCCATATGAAATGTTATCCCTTTTGTCAAATGCACTAGGCTCATAGTATGCTAATTTGAACTACTTTTCATCCATTTTAATGCAGCTGTTTGAACATCGTAGAGGAGGCTGTCACAGAGAGAGCGATAGAATGGAAAAAGTGTGTGCTAGAGAGAGAGATTATTCAAGGTGTTTGTCTGAAGCCTTTATTAGCCTCCCACTGACTCAGGCGCATTAGCCAAGCTTAGCTTCCCTGCATGAAGTAAAAAAAAACAATGCTCTCATTTTCCGACACTCACTAGGCTGGCCTTAATAAAGCCTCACTGAGTGGATTTTGGTTTTATTAGAAATATAGAGGAAATTGAAGGTGCTGTAAGCAATTTCAGCTGTTTTCTTACACTGTTTGGCTAACTTCAACCTCATGCCCTTATCATTCAAGATCGTACCCCCTGCAACCTCCCATCCACCTTTTGCAGTGACTGTTAAAAAACATAGCTTGTTATTGTAATTCTATCTTTCTTTTTTTTTTTTTACTCAGCAAAAATAACTTTACTTAACCAGTAAGCTATACCAAAGGCAAAATGGTCACACAAATGGTCAAATATGTAATTAGCTTTGCCTAGATAATGTTATCACATTTCCATATTTAAGAATTAATACATCATAAAGAGATTTCTCTTATTTCTAATCTGGAATTACGTCTGAGACATCTGTGAATCCATAAAAAGTTGCTAATGGTATGATAACTTACAGTTTAGTAAGAAAGTTTTGATTCAGCTGACATAGACAGATTAAGTGAGTTTGTTCAGTCAAGGATCCTGCCCCTGTCTAAAATATTTCCAGTATTTCTTCTATAATTATGGCAAAGCTTCTTGTAAACTTATTAATTAACAGAAACTGGGAGTGTAGATATATTCAATTAATGAATCATGATTCATTTTGTGATTCCAGAAGCGGAACTGTATGTTCTTCAAATAAAAACAATAGTTGTTGATTGAAAAGATAGAAATATATCAGTTCATATATTCTCATTTAATGTCTTTTTAGCATTAGTAATAATATATAATTTGAAATACTGTTAAGTCATTCTGTAAGTATCGCTTCTTTGCCATCTTCCACATGTCCGTGGCATAAAATGAAGAGGTGGGGGAGGCGGAGACTTGAATATATAGGGGCGTGTTATTCTAATGACGATCGTTTTCAGCCGCGGCATTTACCAAGGGCAAGTATTGCGTGCACCTGGAATGCAGAGGTGCGCACAGTTTCATAAATCAGGCGGTGAGAGGAGTGTAAGCATAATCTTACGCCAACATATACGCCCGTTTCGACGCAAGATTGATAAATGAGGTCACTCATTTAAATAATCCCCTCCCTCAAAATATGCAAAAAAAGGGGGATGAGGCCTGGTTGACCTGCTAGAGAAGAAAAGACCTGCTTTAGAAGCGTGTTGCTGCCATATCGAAGAGATGTTTTTTTCCACCCCAGTTCCAAAACCCCATTGTTTGGCCTTCCTAAGGTGGACAAACTTAGAAAACTATGTTCTTAAAGGGGGGGTGAAATGCTGTTTCATGCATACTGATCTTTTTACACTGTTAAAGACTTGGAATCCCATACTAAACATAGACAAAGTTTCAAAAGTTAAGGTGGACGTTTGATGGGAGTATTTCTTTGTCAAAAATACTACTTCCGGTTAGTCATAAGTTTCGGCAAGTTTTTTGAGATCATGCGTCCCCTTTGACGTTAATGGGGGCGGAATTTCCTTGTATGGGCCTTACGGACAATTCTACCGGAAGCGCGTGAGAGAGAGAGAGAGAGAGAGAGTGAAAGTAACAGGCTATGCCCATCAAAGCGCTGGCTTGTAGGATGCGCTGCACAGGTAATGTGCACAATTAACAATGACATCAAAAAGTGCGTTTTTGGTTGCCAGACCAAGACAGTCCTGCACAGATTCCCCAAAACCCCGCGGTAAGGCAACAGTGGATGTAATTTGCTTTTCCGGATCAGCAACTGAGTTGCGCGAATGTTTATATCTGTTCGCTGCATTTCGGTGCCGACTGTTTCATAAACAAGGCCCAGCTCGACGCCGGATTTTCCGAATCGCCTAATGCTGAATGATGGAGCAGTCCCAACGTTAGAAGGGTGAGTGAGACTGCTTCAAATGTCTCTGTTTTTGCCTATGCTCATCAAGTAGCCCAAACATGATCACGTATAGCTAATTGATCAATGGAGCATGCGATGTGTAGTGCGTGTACATTTGTTTAGCTGGCCACTATATGTGTAACTTTATGTTTGTGTATTGTAAAAGCACTCCAAACAACATACACAAAGAGGGGGGAAATATGTTGAACTAAATAAGCGCGCTTCTTCATTCAAATGCGCTACTATTCCGTGTCTTTCTATGTAAACACTAACTAATCCTGCTGTGCAAAACCGGTCCGCTTACTGTCTACACAAACCACGCGTAAACACACAAACACACGTGCACAACTGCACTTCCCACATGTACACCTTCAAAGACAAAAATACGACGATATAATTCAAGTATAAATATGTAAATAACACAAGCCGCTAAGCATATTATATAGTTAGTGTATAACTTGTACCACATACAGACGTCCTGCTCTAGTCGTTTTTGCTGCTGCTCCTGTTCAACTGCAGCCTCTGGGTCTGATTCCGGATCATAGATGTATGGCTGTATCTGATTAAAAGCCATATTTTTATTTTGAATAAAGTTTTTTTCCCGCTGTTAGGGATGACGCACTCGATTCAACACAATAGCAGCGCGCTGCTGCACACGTCATTATTTAGCTCCGCTCACACGACACGCCCCCACCCGCTCGGCTTTTTTCGGAAAGACTCGGAACAGCGCATCTTTCTTATATAATTATAAAAAAAATAAAGACTTTTCGGAGATATGCAGGATGCAATGCTACTCTATAGGTACTCAAGATTGACATGACACTGACTGAAACTGAGTGTTTCACCCCCCCTTTAAATGTTAGGCCTATAATCTGTGTGCTGCAAATGTTACGGAGAACAGCTTCCAGAACCTAAGAGAGTACAATGCCTGCTATGCACAAAACTTCTGCTGAAAGATGGAGCAATTCCTTCTTTGTGGGGAGAATCAGTAAACAGTAATGTAAACAGCTGGCAAAGTTGTTTGACTCCGCTAGCCTGCTAGCTAACATTACAGTTGATGTGTTTAGCTATGGGACTCTCCCTTTTGTAAGCACTTAGGAGCTTATTACTCTGACATGTCCTGTATGCTTGCATGGGTTCTGCACTATCCTCTTGTTCACAAATGTTCTCGGTCTGAATTAAGCTTGAATTGGTATGGCTAAAGTAACTGCATTGTTTATATTTACACCTGATCAGATGAAACTCGCAGTTAAGGTAAGGGGCATGACATTCCAGAACACGCTCTCGGCAGATTGCTATCATGACAACACGCTGGGCTTCTAGCTATTCAGAGCACATTTCGTATTTAGGAAGGATACGCTTAATTGTAACAGGAACTAAAACAGACCATTTGAGACCGACTGGGAAGGGAGGTGCTGCAAAAGTGTAAAATATGTGAAAAATAATGTATTTTTGAACAATCAAGCATATAAAACTATTCAAGTACACACCAAAACCAAAATCAAGACTTTGTAAAAGAGCATAATAAGGACCCTTTTAAAAGAAAAAATAATCCACAGTATTGTAGATTAGGCTGCAGTGGCATAGATATAAAATACTGCTTTTTCTAAAACTTCCATCCTCCAAAGACTTGTCAGCAAAATGAATCTCTGTCAGTGTTTCTGATTGGCTAGATAGCCTAGGGCTGTCACAGAGACAGGTGTCATTTCTCAGGACACTCAGTGATGTGAATCAGGTAAAAGAGACAGAAAATGTGGCCAATCAAACCAGCACTTGGTCCTGCATTTCTAAAGAAAGAAAGAAAAAATAAATAAATATGTATATATAATATGTGTAAATATGTGTGTGTGTGTGTGTGTGTGTAAAATTTTTAGACCTTTTTATTAGGGATGTACATTGGCACTGCCTTCACGATTCGATTCGATTACGATTCACCAGGTAACGATTTGATTCAATTCGATTCTACGATGCATTGTGATGCATCAAAATTCTACTGCACACAAAGCAAATTTTTCATCAGTCATGAGGCAATACAAGCAGATATTAAACAACAGATTGTATTGGCTGCTATGTGTCTCCTGTATCTTTGACATAAAAGTTATTAAATAAAATAAAATGTAATTAAATAAAATTAAATAAAATGCAATTAGCCCTTAAATGCATGACTGTTTCACCAAACATTCTTACATATTCAGGTCGTTAGCGACCCAGATCTATATTTAACATGGATAGACCTCTACCTGTCGTGATAATATATAAAACTCCTGATTTTAGAGTAACAGTTTCAGAAGAATAAAATAAAACCTATTTTGTTACCTTTTGGAGCTTGGAAGGATTCAGTTTGAGCAGATGTTTAATACCATCATCATATGACCTCGTCAGAGCTCGTTTACCAGTATACTCAGCATCTGCCTCATATTCGCGATCTCCAGCATATTCTCCAAACTCATTTTCAATGTCTTCAAAATCAATATTTTGATCACTGACAGCTTCTTGACCACATCCATCATCAAGAGACAGTGACACTAACATATGATTGTGTTTAGTACTTGCTCTCTGCAGTAAATCACTAACCCATTTCAAGTTTTGCAGATTATAATTATTGTTTAGTTTTCTGTCAGAGGTAACTATGAGTGAAACGTCACTTCATCATTGGGTATCAGACATTGCCACCTTGTGGAATAAAGGTGAATTGCGCCGTATTTCGTCATTATAGATTAATTTATTATTGTGCAAAAATATATATACGTACAATCCTACACACCTCGGGTCGTTAGCGCGTTTTTAATAACCCGTCTATCGCGGTCATCTCCCTCCGCCTCAGCCATCTTCCTTGTTGTTGTTGTTATTCTCCCGGAACCAGAAGTATTTAAAACTTCACAATTTTATCGTCCGCCAGAAAATAAACAGTGACATAATCGATTATGGCACTTTGCCGCATCGATGCTGAATCGTTCATGCCCCGCATCGCGATGCATCGCCGAATCGATTATTGTTGACAGCCCTACTTTTTATGCTCAAACAGAAACATTACATACCATCTAAAGTTGAAAAAGTGCAAAAACATAATATGAACCCTTTAATGAAAAATTAAAAAAGGACTTGCACTTTGAATCTCTCCAAGGCAGTCGTTCTCAACAGCGGTCCTCAGCAAACATCAAAAGGAGACCGTCATTAATGACTCGCCCTAATGTCGTTCCACACCTGTAAGACCTCTGTTCATCATTGGAACATAGTTTAAGATATTTTATATTTTAGTCCCAGAGCATATTCAGTCTATGCCCACTTTACTGTCCATGTCCAGAAAGGGAATTAAATCATCTTCAAAGTAGTCCATATGTGACATCAGTTGGTTGAAGCATCGAAAATACATTTTGGTCCAAAAATATCAACAAACGGTCATGAATCAGTGAATCGATCAATGATTCGGATCGCCAATGTCACGTGATTTCAGCTGTTTGGATCGTGTGTCAAACTGCTGAAATCACGTGACATTGGCGACCCGAATCATTGATCGATTCACTGATTCATGACCGTTTGTTGATATTTTCTCCCCTTATTCCCTGCGATGTTAGCGCTCCACAAGCCATCAGTGCTGTTTACACCTAGCATTCAACTTCAACACAATGAAGTTAGGAGTCCCAGTGGTGTGTAAGATTCTTGTAGAACACACATTGCATAGATACCCACTCTGTGTGTGTTAATAGGGACATGGCCATTGCACTCTTGCCATGGCTCTTCAGTCACTCTAGTGTTACCCAGTTGTTGCTGAAAACCTGAGAATGTCATGGCAGTTGAGGAACTCTCAGCTGCCTTACTCCCGAGTGACCCATTGCTCCAGAATGCTGATCCATGCATGTTTAGATACGGGTGTCTAGCCAGAGTCCCAGGGCCCTATTTGTCATCTGTCTGATACATCCTGTGTACGTTCAAGACTGTTTTGAGATGAGGCAGTGTTTATACATTCATGGCATACTGTTCATTTTTCACGCTTCAGGGGATTATTACCGTGGCGAAGATCCGTATACACTTAAAAAACCAATTGCTTTTCACAAAAGTATACATGAGTTTTTGAGTTACAGATCATACAAAATGGGAATTAGCCTACTTTAAATCAACATGAAAACCAACAATGTTCTTGCAAGTGTTGTACCAACCAGTCTAACAGAATTGTCTGAACAAACAATTGCATGTTGAATATTAGAGATTTGTTTTAAGGTTTACAAGATCACAGCTTGCACTGTTTTGTGTGTGTGTGTGTGTGTGTGTGTGTGTGTGTGTGTGTGTGTGTTATGATGATGTTAAAGGCTTATCTTTTTCCTTGATGTTTGTTGATTGGTAGAAACTATTGGAAATAAATTATATTTTTTTATATATATTTCAAAACAAATTATATATATATAATTTTTATTTGTTGTAAATGTATCTTAAATTAAGTTTGAATGAAGACTAGATATGTATCAAAGGTCATAGATGTTTATCAAAGAACTTGTTCATGTCTCTTAAGCCTAGCTTAAAAATTCAGAATAAGCAGGGATTTCTCTCATTTTAAGAATATAAATAACTGGTTTAGTTCAGAACAGGGCACAGTTCGTATGAAAAACTGGTAATGTGAAAGCTGTCATGCGGACCTGAGAGCACACCAGTACCTCACCATACCTGGAGGAGGTCCATATTCCACGAGCAGGAATATAGTGTGGCCCCTTTAAGAGAGGCGCACTCTATTGAACTGCCGGTATTTTGCGTGTGCACGCCGAACTATGTCTCGATTCACGTGAACAGTGTGAGAAACGGAGCGTTCTTGTTCAGAAGAGTAACCTGTGCATTTATTTTAGCAGATTGCATTTAGTTCAAAATAACACATGTACTGTAAGTGGTGATGTGATAATGATTTACCTCAGAAAAGAGCGAGAGTGAGCTTCAGTGTATTCACGCATCGCGCTCGGACTGCAGGGAATGTGCTTAATGTAAGCAGACTTTTCTTTCGACCTGGTGTCTATGGTTAAACAGAAAATATGGTAGCTAATAGGCAATAACTGCAATTTTGGTTTAGAATATTAATGATAACCATTTTTTTCCCCTATTAATGTTTGCTGCTGGATCCTTTACGTCTATGGCTTATCCCGATTTCTCCAACTACAGGCTACGGATCAAACCGAAAATGCTCGCTGCGTTAACGCGCATTAATAAATTTTAGTGCCGTTAAAATGAATTTGCGTTAACGCGTTATTAACATGTTAACTTTGACAGCCCTAATATGTATTTGGTGTCGACAATACATTTTGGTCCAAAAATAACAAAAAATACAACTTTATTCAGCATTGTCTTCTCTACCGTTTTCCTCAAATAAAGATTCAAACAGTCATGATGAATCATGATTCGGATCGCTTGTCAAACTGGCAAAATGATGAAATCACTTGACATTTGCGATACGAATCAATCTGCTGATTCACGACCGTTGGAATCTTTGAGGTTTGAAAACAAATGAGGAAGAGAAGACAATGCTGAATAAAGTCATATTTTTTGTTATTTTTGGACCAAAAGAGTCTAACTGACCAACTGATGTCACATATGGACTACTTTGATGATGTTTTCATTACCTTCTGGACGTGGACAGCAGGTGTGCATATACTTACATTCAAAAGACAGAAAGCCCTCGGACTAAACCTAAAATATCTTAAACTGTGTTCCGAGGATGAACGGAGGTCTTACGGCTGTGGACCGACATTGGGGTGAGTCATTAATGAAAGAAATTTCATTTTTGGGTGAACTAACCCTTTAATAAGAAAAAAATGAACTTTGAGAAAAAGAGAAAAATTAACAGATTTCAGCAGATGGCTGCAATATAACAGAGTGAAAATTTTAAGGGGGTCTGAATACTTTCCGTACCCATTGTTATTGTCAAGTAAACTGTCAAAAAATGTGTGTGTGTGTGTGTGTATGTATTATATACATTTATTTATTTATTTATTTATGGACAAATTAAAGGAAGCATGTAATTATGCAATGCTATAAAATCACTAGCTGATTTGCCTTGGCATTTTTATAGATGTAATAGTACAGTGCTGACATTAAATGATGGGAAAAAGAGGGATCAGAAATGTATTTAAACTGCACTGCTGCTCGTGATAGTGCTACACCTCTCATTTGTATTGGAGCATTTGGGCAAACTGCTAAGCCACAGGCACAGCCCACAGCTTTATAGTTTACATCCATTGGATAGTATGCTGTAAGCTTGCTGTGCTATCAAGAGTGAAAGGTCAAGAAATTTTGTGTGGGTGTGTCACTTTCCAATTTTTCATCTTTATCAGGTATACTACTGTTAGACTTCATCAGCTTAAATTTTGTTGCACTTTGAATCATGTTTGTCGTGTGTTCTCTCAGGTGCTTTGTAGTTTATTTTTAGTTCCTTCCCTGTGCTTTTTTTTTTTTTTGCTGGTAGGTGTGTACTTGCCTGAAGTGGCTCAGATTAGATCTAAACAAAATGGAAACATGCAGCAGGGGGTTTGAGTTGGTAAGCTCTTTTCTGCCCCCCCATAGCTATTATACATGATATTCATAGTTGGCTCTAATCCATGCCTGGTACCTGCCTCTGGATCTTCCACATTTACAGGAAAATGTGGAAGACCAGACCCCCACTCAAGATCTGAGAGGCATAAAAAGTCTTTGTTGCATGTTGGACCTCATTCAAGTAGCTTTAAGTGTTGCAGGGACTTCTTTGAATTTCTCTTTAAGAGATCTCCTCCCCCAACCTCCAAACAGCTGAGCACGCACACAATTGCATGACCCCCCAAACACCCACACCCCTGCATAAACATAAACCTTCCATCCACCCACACAAGACATTTAGACAATTTACTATGTGCTTTACTATGTGGAATTTACTATGTGGGTGGGCGATATGACCAAAATCTTATATCACGATACGAGTAATTCTATTCCATGATAATGATATATATCGCATAGTTATTTTTGCTCTACATAAGGTTTTATGATATTTAAATAGTTAAAAAACTAAACTCTCAAGCTTAAGGAAACTGTGATTAAAATAAGAACAAATAAACTAAGGCCCCGTCCACACGAAGCCAGTGCTTTCCCAATCCAATCTTTTCTCCCCCTCGTTTCAAGAAATATTTGCGTCCACACGAGTTTACCGAAACCAACTAAAAACGATGTAGTTTGCATGCCAGGCCAGTGTGTGGCGCTGTAATTCTGCCACAGAAATACACTAAAAACGGAGAAGAAGAGTTGTGGCTAGAAGGGGTATAGCAGTGGTCAGAGGTGAGCCAAAATCTCACAATTAAATAACAATAAATACATTTGCTACTTAACAGATGTGTTTTATTAATGCCTACACCTACCCCAACCCAAGACATACCCTTACAATAATGCAGATACGGTTATTAAATGAGGCGATATTGATGTGCGCATGCCCAGTGCCCGTAGTTGTATCCCTAAACACTTTCACCGTGCTGGACGTAGTGTGATGACATCACCGTTTCAGAAAATATACGGATTCGCTGTACACACTAAAACAGAAGATGGTCGTTTTTCAGATTTATCCACTTTGGGACCCGGTTTCAGAAAATATCGGATTCATGCTTCTAAAATGCCGGATCCGTGTGGACGAAACGCTGATACGTTACAAAATGTATACGTATACAGCTAAACGCGTCTCTGTGTGGACGGGGCCTAATTGGAAGTATATAGTATAAACAAACTACAATAGAACAAATACACTAATTAAAAAAACCTACCTGAAAAAATAAAAGCACTAGAAATAAGTAGTACTAGGCTACATAAAACATGTAAAGAAATAATCAAATGTATAAAAAACTGTAAATTAAATATTTATTCTTAAAGTTCAGTCGAGAGGTGAAAGATTTTCTCTCTTTTGTTGTCTGACTAACATTAACTAGGAATGGGCATTTTTGTCAATTTTTCATTTCGATAATCGATAGGTCTCAAAAACGAGTAATCGATTAACCAAAAAGCTTTAAAAAGCTTTTCTAGAGAATTAATGAACTCAGTCAAATGCATATGAGATTAATCAGATATCCTATTACAATTTACATCTGCCCAAAAGGATGCGGATGCGCACGTGAACCTGGCCACGCTAGTGTTTTACAGTCTTGAAAACGAAACTCATTTTGAATGCGCTCTTCCCTTAACAACAACGCTAATACATGGGCAACGAAACCACAGATCATTTTTCAACACTATAATCGTGTTCTTATTATAATTCTCTGTAGCCTACATGACAGATTGGCGCTGCACATCTTTTTATTTTTCATGATCAAAGTGAGTACAGCATCACTGCGCGTCTTCGAATCCATGAGAAACAAGTTTAAAACAGATCTACTGTTAAAAAATGTGTAACACTGCTGCATTATTAATATCATCAATGATTTAGAAAAAGAAATAGCCTATATAAAAATAATATGACTGTCTTAAATAACCCAGAGTCGATAATGTTGGGCTGTTCGCAATTTGAGCTGAAGAGAATGAACACCAGCTGATATAATGGCAGCGCTTTGCTAGCTGGTTATTAAACTCAACCAAACGCCGTCCTTTATGAGATTAATCAGATATAGAAAACATATAATCAAGTATTAAACAAGTAATCTTACAACTTGCATCTGTGGAACAGGAAGCGGGTGCACAGATGAACTTGACCTCATTGTAATGCTGTGTATGTGACAGATTGGCGCCGCACATCTTGCAGTGTATTTCATGATCATTCACAGTGCTTCAGGCATCACTGCGCGCTTCAGTTTCACTTTATTTCGCGGTTTGGAAGGCGTGCTGTCTAATGCTAACCAATCAGACCTCAGTTATCGTCCAAAATGCTGCAATAACCAATCTGAGAACTATACAAATATATTTTTTAAAGTGAGGGCGATCTTCGTTTTCATGATCGATCGTCGCTGTCACATTCGAGTACTCGAGTGCTCAACCACTGTTGCCCATCCCTAACATTAACAGACAACAGCAGTATATTAGGCTACTGTCCCCTTTAAGACTGAACGCATGGTTCCAAATGACTGTTACACATACATTGTCTTTCTCAACTGTTTACATTCACTTACGACAGATATGTTAGAAAAGGCATAGCATTCTGTTTCAAAACAGGATGAAGGACTGTGCAGAATTTAGTAAAAGATCTGGAATCTGGCGATATGATACATATCACAATGCAGCGGAACTTATGTTCGAATATATTGCAATATAAGCAAGAAAAGAAATGTATTGCGATTTTTCTTTCTTTTTTTTTTTTTTTAGAAGAAAAATCTTATGCACCATATGCATAAAAACGTGAACAATAAAAAAAAAAAATCTAAACTGGATTTTGCATTTACATTCTAAGCAAAAGAAAATGATAAAGTGCTTGCAGGATTCTTTATATATACTGCTGTAAATTTGCTTTTATATTTTTGGATCCTTTAAAAGCTTTAAAAGTTTACAGTTTTAAATTCCAGAAAGTGCCTAGTCCACTTTATATTTAATACTTTAAAGCCGTTTGTTTTAAAGTAATCAATTGTACAAAGCGCTATATAAATAAATGTGATGAGCTGGTGCAAACATATCCACACCACATCATTATCCACTTCGCTTTTTCTCACCGGATATTGGCGCATATTTTCACTTTTCATAATTAATAGCCTATAGCTTAGATGAAGAAATTAAAAAAATAACATAATATTTAAAAATAAACAGGAACTTAAATGGTCTGAACCATACAGAAAATGCTTTCACACAAGAAACAAACTGAACATTTGTTCAGTTTTGATCCGGGCCGAGACCACCTCATTTCGTCTGACCAAATTTCATATATTGGGTCCGGACCGTGGTCAGGGGGAGGTTTCACACCTATAATTTTGATTCAGACCAAACTGAAAAGTCTGAAAATACGGACCAAACAAGGTAGGTGTGAAAGGGCCCCTAGAGTCAATGTGATTGCAGAGTATTGTATTGTAGCATGGATTATTTTGCAAACAGCATGATTCTTGTTGATAGTAGTAGTGGTAGATAGTTGTGGTTTCTTTGTGGAAGCAAAATGAGTACACTTCAGCTCTGAACACCACGAAGGGAGCTTGCATAATTGTATCCTTTTGTGAGCTGCAGGTTTGCTAATGCTAACACCTGCGATGCACCCTTGTGCTTCTCTACATCACAGTTCACGTTCTGAGATAACACTATCATCTAAACTAACACAAAGCCACTAACACAAATATCGGATGTAAGCAAATAAATATTGTTCATTTTTTTGAGAATCGATACCGCCAAACATATCACAACGATAGTCATGTGCATAGTCTATATTGATCTACATCTATATTTTCTGTAAACCCGTAGTGAACATACCTTCAGATCTCTAGAAAAGTTTAGAGACAGTAATTCAATGGAAACATATAGGGTTTGGCTTCTGTTTAAGAGCTTGACGTAACTTGTAATTCCTCTTAAAGCTTTTAGTCAGAAGTTTTCAGCGGAAAGGTACTAGATTTTGTTCTTATTCATGAGCCCTCAATGAGTCCAAAATATGTAGCAATTTGGGCCAGAACAGGCTGAGTTTGGTGGACATCGCTTGAAATCTCAGGGTGGAAATACAATTGGAAGTTTTCACTGGAAACCAATGGGATTTTGCTCCTGTTTGAAGCTCCTCAACTGGAAAACCATGTACAATATGTCAAATAAGATGCAGCAGAGTCAGGACAGTTTGTAGTAAACCTACTCTGCCAAGTTTGGTGAATGTAGGTTGAAAGATGTTAAAAAATTGAGGCCCTTTCACACCAAGCGTGACACGACAAAGTGAAGTGAATCATCAACGAATGGAGCTTGCACACAATTCAATGAAGACGATGCCAGAGAATAATTTTTTTCCCTCATGTATCTCATAGATTGGCTTTAACCTCGTCCTCTACACAACATAACAGCAAATTAAGATAAAGTCGTAGATATTCGAATATATTCAAATACATTCCTTGATATTTGATATCCGTTCGAATTATATATTTTTCAAAAATGACAGCTCTAGTCGCCACTCACATTTTTGTGCAGCAGCCTTGTGCAGTCTTGAGTTAAGGATTTTAAAAGTTTTTGTTGTTGTAACAGTTCCTGTATGCCCCTTATACCAGCCACTACCAATAGCCCTGACTTCCCTTTGTTGAAGGTCCTGAATACCAGCCTCAGAGCCCCTAATAATTAGCATCTGTCACGCCTGAAACTGCTTTTGGATGTAGGCGAAAGCCTGACTCTCTTGAGAGACACTGCCATTACTGCTTTAGCAGACCCAAAGCATCTGAGTGATCACACTTTAAAAGGACAGAATAAAGCAGTCGATCAGGAGCTGTGTGTTGGCAGAGCTTCATTAACTGTGGTCAGATGCCTGCTATCGGATTGGTTTTCTTTTAGAACAAAGGAGTGAGTGGACGGTCAAAAATGGTATTGTAGGAGCGAGGGATTAGAGGATGAAGGATTCTACTTTAGGCCACACTGCCATTTAAAAGACAGAACGTGACTGGCAATTGCTAAAGAAGTCAGTCAGGAGAGACTTAATTAATTGTTAATTAGCTGTTTTTTTTGTTTTTTTCTAATGCTGAGCTTTATGCCCAAACATGCAGATGGAGATTTTGAGGAAAGAGTTAAAAGCTGTCATACACATAGTACACTCAAGTAAAGATTTGTTTGGGATTCCAGGTTATTATTTATAAGGAATCATTCAATAGTTGACTTATGATGATTCAGTGCTTTAAAATATGTCTACTCGTCCCTTTTGTGCCACCATATAAACAAAATTGGGCAATGGATAGGGGGGTAGGGAAGGTAGGGTAGAAGAGGTTCTGTAGCAAGTGGGGAGAGGCTCTGGGGGTCTGTGGGTGGCTAGACTAGACACTTAACAGACAGGAGTGGATCGGTGATCCCATGGGATGTGGGGGTACTGTTAATGCATGGCCGTTTCGACTGGTCACAAACACTAAATATTTTAGCATGTCCAAGAAACGGATGGAACTGTGGAGTGCAGTGTCTGCAACCTGCTCATGAATAATTCAACGGGGGACTTGAGGGGGGACTTGAGAAACAGCGAGAAGGCGAGTCAGTCTTTGGGTGGGGGTTGATTGAATAGGTGTAGTGATAAGATTGGGTATAGTGAAGACACAGATTGCTCTTGTTCTTAGTGATTGACCAGAAGTAGGATGCACTCCTGTCAATTAGGGGTTGAGTGCTTTTGGAGGGTTAGTTCAGCCCTAATATACTAACCCGACTAACCAATTCTCTTAATATTTACTTACCCTCATGTTGTTCCAAGCCCGTAAGACACAAATTAAGAGAGCTCTTTTACCCCTTCATATACAACAATTTAACTACCACTTTCAGTGGTCGGAAAGGTCATCATCATCATCATCATCATTAAAATAGTCCATGTGACCCCAGTGGTTCAACCTTAATTTTATGAAGTGACACGTAAACATTTTGTTCGCAAAACACTAACAAAAATAACTTTTTTTCCCCCAACAATCTCTTATTGTCTGTGCCAGCCTCCTACACTGTTTACATAGTAAATACAGTGCAGCGCTTTCAAAATGTTGCGTGTGGTTCTGACGGACGCTAGCCAATGAGTGAGCCGCATTTTCTGTCGTAGAACTAGGAAATGCTGTACTGTTTCCACAATGTCTGCAGCATAGAAGAGATTGTTGAATTAAGTTGTTATTTTTGTTTGTTTTTGCACACCAAAAGTATTCTCGTCACTTCATAAAATTAAGACTGAACCACTGGAGTCACGTACTATTTTAACGGTGTCCTACCTTTTCTGGACCTTGTAAGTGGTAATTAATTTGCTGACTATGGAGAGGTCAGAGAACTCTCAGATTTCATCAAAAATATCTTCATTTGTGCTTTCACCTGTATTTCACTGACCACTTGCATCTTAATGCTAAAAAAAGGTCTACAGTCCCTGCACTTACTTTACATTTAAACACGTATCCCTCCCATTTAACTTGCTATGTCTTTTCCACATTGTGCTACATTTAAAAGGGCTCCAGGTGAGGTTACTGTTGTAGTGCAGCATCGGTCATTAACCTGTTTGTGGGAACGTGTCATTTTAAGGCTCATTCGGGGAGACCCATATGTGCTCACCTGCTGGAAAATTAAACATGAATCTGCTAAAGTATATAGGCCTAGTTCCTGTAGCTCAATTGGTCATGTGTTTGATTCCCAGGGAACACTGATTAAATGTTGCCTGAATAATACGTTGTAAACTTACAGACTCGCTTTAAGATGCAGAGAAATTGAGTTGTTCTGTTGTCTCTTCTCCCTTTTTGATGATGCAGTAAAAATTAGCAAGTGGAAACCATGATTAATATTGATCTAGACTGAAATTAACTAATAAATGAACTAGCCAGATCAATAAATGCTGCTGCTACATTTAAAGTATGCAGTATGAATCACTGCTGACAATTTGAATCAGTTGGCCACTTCCTCTGCCTGTAGCTCTAATGACATTCACTGCTTCCTCTGCCTCAGGATTAAGTGAAAGCTGAAAGAAGTATCCCTGTTGTATTGCGAAACGCAATTCTGGTGCTATCGCCTCCCCCATTTATCTTCTGTACCCTGTTATGCTATGATGCAAGAAATAGTTTTTGGAACAATCTCTGTGCTTTTTTTTGTTAGGGTAATGAGAATGGTTTCCTTAACGCAAGAGTATACAACACTGGGATACCCATGACTCAACTCTGATACGAGATACATCAGAAGATTTTTTTTTTCTTTTCTTTTTTCGGGAAGTGTACTTGTCTGGAGGAGGTTTTTCTTACTTCTCTTTTCGTTTAATAACTTTTATATATTAGCTCTTGGTGTTTATATTTAAAAGTCTATACATTTTTTTTGTTGTTGTTGTTGCCGCAATCCAAACATCAGTTCTAAAATGTTCAAGGCAGCTTTATATTTTAATGAATAAAGATCCAATTTGATTATAATAATAATTTATACTTTAATAATAATTATACTAATTATAATTATACTAATTATAATAATCCCTGTGTTTGAAAACTAGAGGTGAGGGGGTTTGCATCTGATTTTTATTTAAATATCTATTTTTTATTGTCACAGTATTTTAGTAAGTAAAGATAAATACAAAGATGGGGAACTGACATATCCGTGCGTTTACCAGCATGTGTTACACATGTGCATCTATCTGTGTCATCCTCTGTAAAGACTTTGCAACATAAATGTGCTCAATGAATATTTAAAATGTGTGTATGAGATGTGTAGACATCAACCTCTCCATCTCACCTTTGTGCTACACTGTGAAGAGCTAAGTGTTAGATGGCTTCATGGATTATTAATGGAGAAAACAGTGTTCAGCAGAGCAGCAGATGGTTGTGTGGCCCATGTGTTCCTGTCAGGGAGGGAACAAAGAGCTCTGATTGGCTGTGTTTGTATGTAGGTTGTGTTTTAGGGCATAGATGGTCTTACAATCCAGACTTTTGACTTTTAGCATAAATTCTGGACCACACTGCATCTGATTCTAGCCAAGAAGCTTGTCAGGAAGGATCTGTCTGTATTAGATTAATCACAGTGTATTTGTAAAAAAAAAAAACATTTTTTGTGATATTTAGTGATCGATACGATAATAATAGATTTGAGGGGTAAAAGTTGTGTCTGTATGGTTATACATTTTATTTACTAAAAAAGATATGCAATTACCATTTTAAAATGCTATTTACAATTTTTTTTTTTACATCCAAAATGTGTGGTTATATAGCAATATCAGTATATCCAAGATGGCGTTTGTATGGTGCAGCATTTACTGAAAACCAGGCTCTCACAAACACTGGCTGATAACAAGCTTCTTAAAGGGATAGGTCACCCAAAATTATGGAAGATATTTGGAAGAATGTTTGTAACCAAGCAGGTTGCCCCCCCCCCCCCCACACACACACAGAGACACACACACACACACACACAGACAGTATGATAGTCAATGGATGCTGAGATCTGCTTAGTTAAAAAAAAAAATATATATATTTTTTTGTGTTCAGCAGAACAAATGAATTTTATGCAGGTTTGGAACAACTGGAGTGTGACTAAATGATGACAGAATTAAAACTTTTGCATAAACTATCCCTTTAAGGACACAGTGCCATGCTTCACTCTAAAACATGCATATATTTATTTAATTAAATTCTATTTTATTTAGATTAATCACACAACCTTACTATATAGTTTTCTCTCTCTGGATGTTTTTCCATGAATCGACTGATATATGGGATCACCGATGCGTTTGTTTTGGACCTTTGCCCCGACTCCAGCTTCTAATGTGTTTTAAGTATCCATTAAATGTAACGGTTTGCACCTGCGTGAAAGAACTTGCACGATGCATTGAAGTCACACACATGTTTTGTATCAGCCCCCCAGACCTTTTAATTATATTTAGGACCCTTGTAATTTTGAGTCATGTTGAGCGTCAGGTGTCCTATCCTGTCCATATGCAGTGTCTAGTGGACCGAAGTAGCAAACAACACCTGTTCCCATGTCCGGAGGATATTGTTTATCGAGTTTGTGTGTGCATGAAGGCTAACACAAGCACTCAGATTCTTCCAAGACCTCCTTACCCAAAGTTCAGAGGAGAACTGACCTAGCCCAACAAAGGAAAAAGAGCTTCAATAAACAACCAAGTGCAAAATCCATGAACTGTCTTATCTTAAGGGCTGATGCTTTTGCTTCAATTCTGAAAATACTCTGAATGGGTAACTATAGATTCACAGCGTGCTCGTCTTTTGAAAGAAATGAATCCGTGTTAAACAGAGGCCAGCTCTCTCACCTATTGTGTGCAGCAGCAGGCTTCCTTTTGAAACGAAAGATGGAGTGGCTGTAGAGGGCTAAATTGTTGCCAATTACAGGGACGGGCCACAGAATAGCCTTTACTCTTCTGTTTGTGTGATACATCCATTAAGGAGGAAGGGGCAGAATGCTCAATCCTAATGACCGGCTCATCCGTGTTGGCCTTATAAGTGCTTTTTTGCTTCACATTGGCTAATGCATCAGCATTTTAAAAGGCACAAATGCTAATGTAGACTTCAGTGCCTAATGCAGGATGCTTTCTTCACAAGTGCCCAGCACTTACACGTGCGCATATTGGGGATGAGCTAAACAACATATTTTCTAAGTAGACTAGTCAGTGGGTTTACGGAATAACTTGTTGAAAATCCTTTTTAGTTAACCAAGATGCAACAGCTTGAAGTAATAAAACATATTTTCCATGTCACATAAGTCTTATGTATAGCCTATTGTTTAATTGGAATCAGTCCGTATTTGATTTATTGATTTCACTGTGAAAAATTAATTAAGGGTCTTGTAATTTTCACATACAAAATTAGGGTGATAATTAGAAATAGTATGTATATTTTCTTAAGAAAATTGTGGTTCAGTGTTGTATAGAAAATGTAGAAAATATTAAGAACATTTCGCTAATAAAACCAAGGGATACATTTTCCATTTTTTTTAAAGGACAATTTTTTTGAGGCTTTAATTGAGGAACCAAATAAGCTGATAAAATTAAGGAAAAAAAGGCTAGCTGTTTTTTTTTAAGAGAATTTGTTCAATTATGCAGTTTTATTTAGAGACACCATTGTTAGTTTCCCAGCATGCTTTGCATATGGCTGGAAACGGAGCAGTAGTATGGAAATTAAGTGTTATTTTTTGTGTTTTTGAGTGAAGGGAAATGTCTTTTAATGTTTAATGATCAGTTATTTTTGACTTTTAAAAGTTACTGTTATGTTAAAGTTTTATTGTTTGCTATTGTGCAAAAGAGTTATGGTTAGGCTGTGGACCACTGCATGCATGTGATGCGTGTTGCTTTGAGGTAATGGTGGTGCATTGGTAATGTTCTCGTTGATGATGAATCCAGGCACCTGAAGGTTTCCATCCTCTTGTTTTTTTATTCATCTGGGTCCCCCTGCAGCTATGGCTTGGAGGAAATTGCCTTTTAGGAAATTGAGTGGAAACAAATTCATTTGGTAGTATGTGAGCCTCTTTAACAGGAGGTCAGCCTCTGAGAGAGCCCAGCACAGCAGTGCTGACTGGAGGCGCCATCGCCTCATTCGCTCAACACTTCACTGGCCGGCCCCATTACCAGCACTCCCACGGCTGGTTTATTCCCCTTCATTCACATAAACAGGGAATCGCCAGGCACACTCATTTATGATCTGTGTTCACTGTCACGCACATCAATCTGATTGCAGTAGTCAACCAGTTTACAAGCATTTACCCTGTTTGCTGCTGACCTTTTGATATGCTACCAATGATTAGCAGACACTCTGCATGATGTATTATTACATGGGTTGTGTCGCCGCATACAGATTTCAAAACATTTAATGTTTTGAGTGGAAGACTGAAATAGGTTTGCAGAGACACTTTGTGACTGAACTTTGTTGGCTTATAGGAGTGGAATTCAGAGACAAAACTTGTCAAAACTGGAATTCAGAGACAAAACCTTCTCAGAGAAGGCTTTAGCATGCTAACAGATTGGTTACAGATGCTTTAAAGATATACTATAAAGATATTAAAGAGTCTGCGTCTCAATTTTAGATGCGTGTGCTACAAAGGGGTTGTTTTTTATTTAATTTTTTTAAGAAAAAAAAATTCAATAAATTAGTCAACCTTTCCAGTCAACCATCTTCAACAATCTTTAACAACCTCGTAAAATATCTCTTCCATGACGCCATTTGCAATGCTTGTCATGTGGAGGTCAAAGCCACTTGCGATGCCTCGACACGAGTCTTGTGAAGGGGCCTTTGCTTTCTGACTTGGTTTATCACCTTCTATGACATTTACAGTATAGGCCTGCTGGGTTGGAAGATAAAGCGCTCGCGTGTTATTATGACTATATTGTAGTAGAGCGAGTGTGTGATGAGCGATGTTATGGTAATTGCACTTCCCTGTCCTCTCCTGGAGGGTGTCTGTCGTAGCTTCTGTTTGATTTAAGTGGAGCACGTCCAGTCGATTTTCTGCCCTGTGCTTGTTATCCCTCTCGGCCAGCCGTATCTGGCGGCACAGGTGTTTATTCAAGCACAACACACCCCTTTGTGTGAGCTTGTTTGTGCATTTGTGTGTGGATAAAATGCAGTTGAAAGATGACAAACAAGGTTATCTCTGGATCGCCAAATTGTGGAGCTTGCATGATAGTGTTTAAAGTGCACATAAGAGGGAATGATTTACACAGAAATGGAGCTTTCTTGTTAACTCGTGTGACGTGAGTTACAGTGAGTCCCAAACACGCAGAGGTGCACGAGAAGTGGGATTATCCGTAGTCGGTTTAAGAACATGGTGTCACATTATAATGAAGCAGTGAGATTGTGCCTCTGTGGAGGAGACGTGGTGTGCTTCTCACTGGATTAGTTCTTTATTCCCCTTATCTTTGCCATGTGCATAATCCTCACACAACCATCCCGTGTAAACGTTTGTCCTGGTTCCCACTCTCAATGGGACACTGGCGTTCAGAGTCCAGAAATCACCTAGAAAGAAACGGTTTGACGGCTTTGTGGGTTGAACCGATTTATATTGGCAGCAGAAGCGGAGCAGGTGAAACTAGATATTAGATGTGGGTTAATGCCGTGTTAGGACGGGCAGCTGTGGTCAGAATGTAGGTAGAACGCCTCTGATGAGGGATTTAGGACCTAATTTTCAGCCTACGTGAGCCGTCGTTTCACTTTGAAGTCTCTCTGAGCCCGTTAAACCTCGCTGAAAGGGTTCAAAGATCTCTGAGACAGACACAAGCAGCGGGGATTCTCACATGTGGTCACGGGCAGAACGAACGAACAAGGAGGGGGGAGGGTTAGAGAGAACAAAAAAAATAAAGGAACCTGATTCTGGGAGAAAATACAAACTGAGTGAGTGATGTTGCTCTGTCTGAAAGGATAATATATGGTGTTTGACTTCGTTTTAGGTTGCATAAGCTCCCCTGAACATATGTCTAGCACTTTAAGTGATGACATTTTTATGAGCAGTCGTGTGCGGACCTCAATTTGCCGCAATCGTCTTACTGACTGAAGCAAAACTCTTCAAGTACTAACAGAACTGCTCTTTGAAGGAGTATATAGGCATTATGTACTTAAAGGATAATTCATGTCAAAATGAGAAGTCTGCACTCAACCTCTTGTCTTTTTAAATCCATAGTGTATTTTTCTTCCTTTGAACATTAAAGGAGTTATTTGTGGGTCATTTAATTGTGAGTGTCCATGATTAAAGAAAATGAAAACTCTTTTTAGAAATCGAACACTCGTTCTGAGAAATGTACTCTTTGTACTTTGAGACTTGTTGACCTTGGCACAAACAGTCATGAGGATCTGCAGGGTTTTCTGCATGTTGGTTGGACTTGGACCATGTTAATTTAATTGGTCACAGTCACACCAACTGATTTTGTTTTTGTGTTTTAAAAAATGTAATAAGCTATTTAAGCATTTAATAAATAAATGTCTTAACTTTAACTTTTAATCAATTTAATGCATCCTAGCTGAACAAAGTGGGCTTTTTTTTCAAAAAAAGTTTTTCCTCACACAGCCATTGTATGTAGACAACTTGTTTTGTGCATAAGTTGTATGGATATCTTTTATGGTACTTTTTGGAGTTTGACAGCACCTTACCCCTTATATTCTTTCATTGTATGGAATACATTGGCTTGCACATTATTCTAAGCTACTTTTGTGTTTTAGGGAAGAAAGTACATTTGGAATGGGATGAGGATTGGTAAACGTTGACAGAATTTACATTTTGGAGTGAATTATCCCTTTATAGTGCTCATTGTTCCTGGAATACTGAAGATAATGAGGCTTCTCAGTCTCACTCTGTCATATATCTTCCTCTTGTCAGTGAAGGCTCAATTTGTGATGTAGAACTGAACCATCTACAGTGCCCGCAATGCTTTGTTACTGTGGTCATTCCTTTTAGCATCGGTCAGACAGCGAGGCACCGTGTCTGTCCTGCAGTGGTTCTTAAATGCCCATCTAGAAAAAGAAACTCTTACTTGCTTTGGCAGACAGCTCTCCAGAAATGTATCAAATTGTGAAAGCCATTCCACAATGCACCAGGACGCGATTAAAATGAGGTCTAAAACCGCTTTCCTTCCTTTGGGCCTCCTTTTCGAAGTCATGCTTATTGCATTTAATTCATTTAAATAATATCAACAGGGCTGTTTGAGTTTATGGGAAGATTGTGTCTCATCTTAAGAGCCTTGAGCAATGATGTTTCTGAAATTATGTCACACTCAGAATGCAAATCCCATTTAAACTGCGTTTTGCAAAAAAAAAAAAAAAAACAAGAAAAAAAAAACAAGAAAGAAATTCAAGATGGATTTATGAGCTCAAGGAATAAAAAAAGTGTCCCGAGACTGAGGGCCTGACAAAACAGCACAATGAAAGTGCTGGAGGGGTGGGGAATAAAGATGGAGTAGCTTTGCATATATTGTAAATATGGCTCCACACACCCAGAAATGAATGTCTTCCATTTCATATCGTTTTTTTCAACTGGCTGGGTGCAGCTTGGTGTATGAGGCCGTTCATTTTTCATCTAAATGGCCTTTCCGGGCATGTACGCTCCGGCTCGGAGGCGCAAGTCCATTGACTGCCAGTGTGATGGAAGTGAATGGGAGACTGAAAGAAAGAGGCCAGCATGCATTAACTTAAAAACGCTATACTATGGTGATTTATTGATGAAGTGAATTGTGCCTAAAGACGCACGTTTGTCCTAATGTCTCACTTAAACTTTATTTTTTTGTGCTAGGAGGCATTTTTGCCCTGACCCAGTGCCCAAAACCAGCGGCTGCACAAATCACAATTACAATCTACTGCTGATGTTTCCAGACTACTCTATGGTCCTACATTCTCCTAATGCACACTCATTTTACTTCTTTTGGTTCATCATCTGATGCCCTGAAACCATGCAGACGGTCTGCCCCTCAAGAGGATATTACATGCTAGAAGATGCTATATGTCTTTCTCCAGACACTACATCTGCATGTGATCCTCTTGCACATACTGTACCCTAACCCCCCACCCCCCACCCCATAATATTATATTAATATTAATGTAATATTATTATATTATCAATAATCAAATAAGCATAAAACTGCATAAAGAATTTGGGCAAAATACATGCTTGGGTCAGTTTTTGAGAAGCACATTTTAAAACGGTATAAACTGTAATATTGTGAAATATTATAACCTTTTAAAACAACAGTTTTCTATGTTGTGATGGCAAAGTTAAATTTTCAGCATCATTACCCCAGCATTCAGTCACATGATCCCTCAAAAATCCTTCTAATATGCTTATTTGCTTCTCAAGATACATTGATAAAAAATATGAAATGTTGAAAAAGTTGTGCTGTTTAATTTGTTTTGTAGAAACTGGGATAGCATGATTTTTGTTCAGTATAATTTGATACATGGAAAGTTTAATACAAAATATAACACCCTCGCTGAATAAAATTATTCACTTAAAAAAAAACTTATGAACAGTATACTATGTATACACTATAGTGCATGTTTTATGGACACTTTTAGGTATGATAATCAACATTTCTATTAAGTTCTTTCTGCCATCAATACCAGAACATCAGCATGCGTTCTGGTAATGCTATTTTTCTCTCCAAAGAATACAAACGTGCTGCTTTCCAAAATAAAGCATCTAAGAAGGCATGTCATAATTGCACTACCTACCTTATGGAACAACTTTCACTGTGGGAGCACTCCTATGATTTCTTTTGAAGGATTTTGGAACAGAGCCTTAGTCTCACTAGTACAACCCACTCAACAGAGCAACGAGACCAGGATTCACCTCTACTTACATCCCCACGGAGCAGATATCAGCACTGCTGTGGTCATGTCTTGTTCACAGAATGCTTTCATATTGATCTAATCAAACCCAGAGCATGCTGTCTTACTCCTCATTTCCTCTCTTCCCATTGGGAGTGTAGCCCACAGTCCCCTTTTCTCTACTATTGATCAGTAAAACAAAAAACAAACCAAATCTTAAAAAAAAAAAAAATAATGAAAATGGAAAAAATAAAAAATAAAAAAATATATATATTAGTGTGTAATTTCTTAAATATAGTTAATACTTTTCATAACTCATTTATCGCCATACACACCCACACCAGTACAGCTGTGCTGCCAGCTGCTCACCCGTACACACACACACAGGAAGCAGTCAGTGTGCCACCCCCCTCCCCCCGTCTGCCTGTACTAAAAGACCTGTGTTGCTTTTTTATGCAGCGCAGCTGAGGTGCTGACTGGAGTCCCTGTCCTGGTCTGGAAGGGGCAGCACATATGCCTTTCTCGTCCACACACGTTTAATTATCATCTAAATGAGTACGTTCGATACTTGGATTGATTTTGCCCCCCTGCATTTTTATAATAATAAAAAAACTTCTAAGAGGTTACATTTTCTTTATTTATACTTTTTCCCCTCCTACAAATTAGGACCATTTCAGATAATCCTTATTTTATCCCATTTCTAAAATATTCTAATAATTATTGAATTTTAATTCCTTCCTTCCTTCCTTCCTTCCTTCCTTCCTTCCTTCCTTCCTTCCTTCCTTCCTTCCTTCCTTCCTTCCTTCCTTCCTTCCTTCCTTCCTTCCTTCCTTCCTTCCTTCCTTCCTTCCTTCCTTCCTTCCTTCCTTCCTTCCTTCCTTCCTTCCTTCCTTCCTTCCTTCCTTCCTTCCTTCCTTCCTTCCTTCCTTCCTTCCTTCCTTCCTTCCTTCCTTCCTTCCTTCCTTCCTTCCTTCCTTCCTTCCTTCCTTCCTTCCTTCCTTCCTTCCTTCCTTCCTTCCTTCCTTCCTTCCTTCCTTCCTTCCTTCCTTCCTTCCTTCCTTCCTTCCTTCCTTCCTTCCTTCCTTCCTTCCTTCCTTCCTTCCTTCCTTCCTTCCTTCCTTCCTTCCTTCCTTCCTTCCTTCCTTCCTTCCTTCCTTCCTTCCTTCCTTCCTTCCTTCCTTCCTTCCTTCCTTCCTTCCTTCCTTCCTTCCTTCCTTCCTTCCTTCCTTCCTTCCTTCCTTCCTTCCTTCCTTCCTTCCTTCCTTCCTTCCTTCCTTCCTTCCTTCCTTCCTTCCTTCCTTCCTTCCTTCCTTCCTTCCCTCCCTCCTTCCCTCCCTCCTTCCCTCCCTCCTTCCCTCCCTCCCTCCCTCCCTCCCTCCCTCCCTCCCTCCAATTTGAAGTTGAACATAAGGAGGCCTCAGCTGTGTCAAGAATGGCATGATGTGGATAATGTTGGTAGAATTACGATCTCAGAGATGCTCTCAACCGGCTAGTAGTAATATCGCATGTGAGGATGCTGCAGATAAAGGATCATTTATAGTCTTTTCTCACATCAGCTGGAGTAATTTAATTTAGGTTGATTGCGGATTATAATCCAGAAATGTCCAAATGACAACCAGCGTCAGTGACAACTGGAGATTCACCTGTAGTCAAAAGCAAAAGATTAGACTGTACTGAAATCTACAGGTTATGCTAATACACACTAAGTACACATAGTCACTCAGTGCTGGTGTTGTTAGCATTAACAATTTAACAAAATTGTTAAATTCCTTCCTATAAGTACATTCCTTTCTATACATTAAATTCCTTCCTATAAGTTCCTTCCTATAAGTACAGCAGTAATAATAATTTGCACGGTTTGATGTGAGAGATTGTTAGATTTAATCACCGTTGGTAGCACACTTTATTATAATGCTTTTTTTCTGACTTAGTCAGACCAAAAGTGGGAGACGTGTTACTTATTCAGAAGACATATTGCGGGAAAAATTCTCCTTTTGTTCATACTTCCAAGATGTAGAATCTGTGATTTCGTAGTACAGTATCCACACTGGTGCGGTGACTGACTGACAGCCAGCCACACATACTCCTCAACACATTATATTCATCCACGCTGTGGAGCCGATGATGATGCACAACTCACATAAAGATGACGATTCCGCAAATCACTGCAATTGCAGGTTTCAAACAGAGATGGCTACAAAGAGGAAAAAGAAACAAAAATCACACATTTGGCATAAAAATGTGACAAATTATGGAAAAGACAATGAGAAAAAGACCCCAAATCATATTTAGGAAAAGACACTAAATCATATTTATTTTTTCTTTGCTCAAATGTGATCTTATTACTTTGAAATCATTCACATCACAAAGAGCGACGGCTCTGAACAGCAGCCACCATGAAAGGACCCACGTTTACAAAACAGTACATCACCTGCATTGCTTGTGTGTGCATAACAAAATAAAAAAAGGGGTTAAAGAAACCATTCAATTCCCATTTGATGGGTCATGCTTGGGTCACATGGTCACGGATTGGACACATAATTGGATCAAGGACCACATATCAAAGTTCTCCAAATCGGATTGAAAAGATTGGATTTTTTTTGTGTGTTCACACTGCTCAGAAAAATAAGATCTGTGTCACACACAGACAAGAGAAATTGGATTTTGGGTTGCCAAGTGCCATGGACCTGTATTCCTTCTCAATAGGATCCCCTCTTCTGGACATTTGCCTCGCTGCAGCCCCCTCTAATTGGCCATCGTTTCCCGCCAAGCCCCCTTTTTCCTCTCCTTGTGAAGTAGTGCTTGCACTTCGGCCTGCATCAAATGAGCAAAAGAGATTTTTGTAATTGCTCCACTGGGTTTGGAGTTTGTGAGGTGTGGTGATGGTGGTAATGGTTTGGGCCAATTTGCTCCATGTGTGTGCCCTGTTTAAACACCAGAGTGGTGTGTGTACATGAGAATGTCTTTTGAGGGATATTGAGTTACTCTCTTCGGCCGGGAGGCGCGGCATCATGGCTCGTGTCCGTATACACAGCGGCTCCATTAAAGAGTGTGAGAGGCAATTAAAGCAAGACAAACAGCTGGCTTGGGAAAGTGGTTGTCTCATGTACCAGTATTTATCAAAGACTTTTGTGCTGACCAAAGACTAGACTGTAGTCTGCTACATAGTCTCCCTCAGTCGCTCTTGCCTTTCAGGCATATTTTCTTTTGATCTTTGCAGTTTTGACCGCATTTGATCCACCGTGATCTATTTTGCCCTCTTATTCTTTGTCTATTATATTTGCTTAATTGTTGTTGTGGTTTTAAAGTGGTTGACGCTTTTTGTTTTCTCTTCATTTGTTCCCGTGGGACTTTTTACATTTGTAGGGTAATAATTATGGTTGGGAACCAAGAACCGATTCTGACTGTGTTTTTATTTGTCAAAAAATGCTGGATCTAAATGATTTATGACATTCAGCTTAGTTAAGGATTCATTAAAGGGATAAAGAATATTAGATTTAAAGTGACTGTGAAAATCAGGAAACATTGCACTGGCTATTATAAATGGCATAACCTGTAATAAAATGACAATTTTATCGACCATTTCATACCGACTTTAACTTTTATTTCTAGCTTTCTTCCAGGGAACACTCAAGGTGGATTTTTCAAGGATATTCTTGAAAGTGACTGTTCAGTCTCCAAAATGACAGAAAAACAAACAAGGGTCATGATGACTTTTGTGCTTAGTGTGAGAACTTGAATGTTGTACTTTTTAAATTGAAATTGTTGCATATTTCACTCGTAATAGTCTATTTATAAACGCATTCTCTTTAACCAGAGCTATTGCCACAATCACGACCGAAAACAAAAACAGCATTCAATCTTCATCCTTCAGTCCCTAATGAAATGATACTAGAACCGCCAATGGGTGGTGGCAAATCGTTGTTTTGATGAGTAAGTCACCGAATCAGCAATCAAATGATTCATTCAAAGGATTTATTAAGCGACAAAGCAGAAGTGAGTGTCATTCATTCGAACGATTTTTTCAAAAAAGCAGATTTAATCAGTAATGAAACTGAAATTGTGTTGCTCAGAGACCAGAGACGCACGATGGCTCTACTGTTTGTTACCTAATAGCCTATCTTATTGTTTATTGAATTATAGAGGTATAAAATCAGTATCACATTTGCAAACGTGCTAATGTTTGGCACTTTTGCTCGGTAGTATTGCTAATAAATTTTAAAAACAGTAACTTATACAAAGACTTATTGAACATTTGTAACAAATTGTGGCATTTTTGGCCTAAGCCCTTGTTAAATTCGATCCTAGTGCGTGCCTTGTATGATGGCGGGGCTCTTTTTTTCGTGCTGAAGTGTAGGCCCCTTCTGTTGCGAAACCCGTTTCAAGTGAAACAACATAGCAAAGCCTGTTACTGTATCTTACTTGTGACTGGTTTATTAATTTGGGTACAATATTTTTTGTGAATTGGTTGGTCCAATTCAGCATGTGGATTATTTTTTGGTTGCTTTTGTTGTTCTTTTTTGGATGCTTATGATCTGCGATTCCCATCCGTTATATTTTAATTGGAAAGTAATGGTGCTTGTATGTAATTCAAAAATTGTAATATAAATTGCAATATATAGTTAAGATTAGTTATTTTACCACTTAAGTGCTACTAAAATAAGAAGTAGGCTACTAAAAGAATGGTTAAGAAGCAGATCCCATCTCTAAAAAGATTGCTTATACAGCTCTGAAAAAATTAAGAGACCATTTAGCATTGAGAAATCCATGTTAAGTGGTCTCTTAATTTTTTCCAGAGCTGTATATGATTAATATATATCTAATTAGAAGGGCTTTAGTACAGCTGGATGAGACTTTACACAGTTGAGTGAGGTTTATTGCTGTCAAAAGTGTAAGGTTGCTCAGGATCGGCTAGATCGTGAAATGAAACTTTCCTGAAATGCTTTACTCCCTTGAGCTTAGTACTCAGAGGAAGAAACGTTTCTGTGGTGTATTGCAAAAAAAGTAATGTAAACTAGCATTATAATCTGTTGTATTTGAAAACAAAACTCTTTTATGAACCTCTCCTCCTCCCCCACAGGAGAAAGCGCACGTGTTGTTAGAGATGCATGGAGTTTTATATGTGATCCATATTTAATGCTGCAGAGCTGATGGCAGGCCAGAGCTGGTTATTCTGGGGAACTCTTCTGTGACCCACATGAAAACACTGCTTTCATCAGTTGAGCTCAAAAAGGCGAATGAGCCTGACATGAATGTTCCGGTTAAATATCTCGGAAATGTCTCTGGTTTTAATATGTCATATAAAATCTTCATCCTGCAGAAATCAGACTGATGGTTCATGGTCTAGCAGGCTGTCGCTTTCATCCGTTGAATGACAGGGCTTAAATGCTGGCCTGTCACTCCAGGCGTGCTGGAATTCCAAACGGACCCTGGTGCTTTTACAGATCTAAACCCGGTTTGATTACTTTTCATAACAACGAAACGGTACTGTAAAGTCCCGTTCACACCAAGGATGGTAACTATAACTATAAAGATATGAATCTAAAAATCATTGTATATATAAAATAATAGCAGAGTCCACAACACTGCTAAAACAATAATGGCACATCTGCCCTGCTTTAAAGAGTTTCAGTATTTAAATTTTACTTCTTCAGGCAGAACTGCAGCGTTCATGTGGAATGATATTGTGCGTCGGTGTGGACGCTTCTAGTTATCGTTCTTGGTTTGAATGGGCCATAAAGGTTTGTTTTTCTTTGAAACGATGAGACTGCATTGTTTATTAGTGGACATAAATGATTCTGTGTAGTGCTGAGACTCCCTAAATCACTCAGACAAGTGTATGAGCCAACACAAGCTCTGAGTGCATGGTGAACTGTGCAACAATCAGGACTTGCAGTGGACTGTGCTGACAGGTAAAGTCTTGTTTCAGGGAAACTGTCTCCTAACCAGTCTGAGTCTCAGACTTATTGAGTAGCGTGAGGGCTTTAGCACAGCGAAGGGAAACTTCAGCAGGCAGACCAGGGGCAAAATCATCAATAAGGCAGGTGGCTGAAATGAGAATACCAAAAGTGTGAGTGACACAGATATGGAGTGGCAAAAAGGGTGATTTTTTTTGTGGGAATGTAAATGACAGAAATGAGAAAGAGAGTCAGTTTGACAGAATACCCAGAGACTTAATCTTGCCAGTGATTGGTTGGTTGCTATGTAGCTTATGAAGATCAAAAGTGATAATATAGACATCAGTTGTATATTAAAAGTTAAAAGTTTGTTATTTTTGAAAGAAGTACCTTATGCTGACATAGGGTGCATTTATTTAATCAAAAATACAGTAAAACAGTTTTCATATGAAATATTATTACATTTAAATTACCATTTTGTAATGTAATTTATTCTTGTGATGGCAAAACAGCATCATTACTCCAGTCTTCAGTTTCAAATGATCCTTTAGAAATCATTCTAATATCATGATTTTATGCCCGAGAAGCATGTCTGATTATTATCAATACGCTGCTTAATATTTTTGTCAAAACCATGATTCTTTAAAAATTCTTGAGAAATTTGAAATGGAAATCTTTTGTAACATTATATATATATACATTATATAGATATAGTTTCCTTACTATTACTTTTTATTCATTTAATGTATAATTGCTGAAAAAGAAAAAAATATTATAAAATAAAAGGTATAAAAAACTACTGTTCCTAAACGGTAAATATTCAAAAGATGTTGAATAATTTTATTTGAAGCTTTTTATGGTGAATTTTATTTGTGATGTTTTAAGTATAACCATATATATAATTTTACTTTATTTTGTTGTTATGTATGGGCTATGTAATGTAATTAATGTTATATAATATACATGATAATGTGCATTATAATCATAATATTGCTAATCTTTCAGATAAATTTAAATAGTGATTTTTCTACCCCCCCATTTGTACATACCGTAACATATAATTAATTGCTTTACATATTATCAGCGGGCTCCTACCCATCTATGTAGGCGTTTCTGGACTTGCAATGTGCCAATGTGGTTTAGACGTCATTACTATCTCTGTGAGACTAATTTGACTCTATTGTTAAGCTGCATCTCAAAGTGAATTGAGAACAATATCAACAAAGTGTTTATGGGGTGCCAGGTTGGCAGAGCGTAACATTGTACACACACACAGCCAGATGTCATGGAGTAAGAGAAACGCAAGGCATGACAAACATCAGATCACCTTGGGAGGTGTAAATTCCCACGTGCACGGTTGTAGAATAGTACAGCACACAGTCCTGACTGGAGTTGCTCTATAGAGCTTTCCGTACTGACAGAGCACTAGGATGCCGTTTCATTGGTGTGTGTGAGTGCAGGCTGCTGGTATGAGTAAAGCACAGGCGTGTGTAGGCGTACAAGGGTTACGAGAGGGAAGGAAACGGATAAAGAAAGTGGTAAAAGCCACTTTTGGTTCACTACAAGCTGGCCTAAAGATGCAGATGCGTGTGCATTTATAGAAGTAATTAAATCACTGACATCTCTTCCGAGGCATGGGGAGCGTTCACCGACACGCGTTCACTCATTGTCACAGAACCGTACCAGACGGGACGTGCTAGCAGATGGGCTGCGTCTTTTTTCTGTTACAGATTGGACAATGACATCCGAGGAATGACTTTCTTACTGTTCCCTCAACTCCAACTGTTCACACTTGTCTTCCCTTATCCTACATTTTTGTCAAACTCGGACAACGTTAACATACCGGTTTCCATCTTTCACTCTGTATGGAACATTCATTAGTCTCAGAGATGTCCCAGACGTCCAGATGCTGTAAAACTTCTGAAAAGCAAAGGAAGGAATGCCACTTGTGTGTCCCGTGGACAAAACGCCATCAGGGTAACGCACACACAACTCTAAAATAATACAATTAACTAAATAAAAAAGAAGAAGCAAAGAAGAAACACAACTATTTAAATAAAATAAACAAATTTGACAGTATTTTATAGTAAAATTACATCTAATCCAATGTTTAACCAGTATTATGGTAAGGTTAACATTAGCAACAATTACCACCAATTAGTAGCATAAATATAGTAATGCAATTTACAGTTTCCAATTAACATGTTTTTACTGTAGCAGTTTTACTTTTTTTCTGAAATAAATGTTACATTGCAGGTTACTTTGTTTTTGTTTTTTTCAATGTAGATTAAAATGAATAAAGAAATAGTTCCTTAAAGTTAGGATGACCATATTTTGATTACCAAAAACTAGGACACTCGGCCCGGCAATGAGATACTCAAAGTTTACCCAAAGATTCCTTATTAATTTCAATACATTTAAAGTATACCCCTCTGTATAGGTAAAAAATATTATATTAGGCCCAGGACAGGACTTGAAAACAGGACATGTCCTGGGAAAACACCCTACTTAAAGGATTAGTTCACTTCAAAATTAAATGTTTTTTTTGACTAAAGAAAGACAGACATGAACATCTTGGGTGATGAGATGGCGGTGAGTAAATTATCAGGAAATGTTTATTTTGGAGTGAACTAATCCTTTAATTCACTAATAATTCTAAATGATTACTTTTTTAACTGTCTGATGTTAATGAATAATTATTAACATTGTTCATAATAATAATAATAATAATAATAATAATAATAATAATAATAATAATAATAATAATAATAATAATAATACCTTTAATAATAATAGTAATAATTTATTATTATTATTATTGTTTTTGTTCAGATAATTTCAAATGTTTTTATTGGTAGATAAGGCTCTTTAACAGAGTTGCTGATATATAGTTTAATGTGCAAATGCATTCCAAATATTTAATAATATTTTATATTTTAAATTATAAACATAATTTTGCAGGAAAATAACTACTTTAGACACACACGACGATGAATAATTGCCACTTTTACACATGAAACCCATTAAATTGCATTCAAATTGCCAGATTACCTTTTTCTAGTAAATATATTCCACATCTGCTATTCACATTTCGCTACCGTTCACTCATCTGCACCAAAATGCTATTACAACTTTATAATATATGGGAACTGTCTTTGTTTTTTTGTTTTTATGTGATTTTGTTTTTGGTCCTGTATATTGCTTGTTTTACAAGGAGGCTATAGTTATTTTGTCATAAATATAGGATGATAATCTTTAGTTTTAATAATCAGTTGACTGATTTCTTTATCTGATCTCACGGAGAGAAGATCTTACATTTCAAAGTCTGTCCTACTTGACAACATATTCCCCCACAACGATTCCCTATTCACACAAACCTAAGCAGCAGTACATTTTAGAAGTGATATTTTGATATCTTGCATTAAAGACCCTAAAGGCTAGGGCAATCTAAAGAAAAAATATCTGTTTGGGCACATGTATATGAGACTTGAGCTGAGTGTGTTTATATGAACTCATTATGAGCTGCTTGTCTTAATTGTAGCATTTACAGTGTGTGTTTTTTTTGATAGCAGAAGCCATACAGTGTGTGTTTCTTGAAAGTCTGTATTCAGTTTGATTCTACTGAGTGTCTGTGTTTAGTCTGTAATGGGTCTCTTGGCTGAAGGCCACTTGATTTCTTGAAGAGCCGATGGTTCTTCACACTTTGCAAACAACACACACACACTTCAAGCATTCAAAAGCTTAAAGCTTTTCTTATCGGGCAGGACTGGATTTATCAAGATTATAACAGAATTTTTCAGAACTAGATTTTGACTGGTTTAGTTCTTACTTTAAACAGCTGTTTGGATAAAATAATTGTTTGCCTGATGACAAAAAAAACTAATTTCATGATCATTCATGATCATCAGATCAAATGAAAATATTGAGAGTTTTATATATTTAATATAATAAAATTTGACCTCTACTGACCCCTCCTTCTGTCTCTCTTACAGCGGGCTCTTGCTCGGCCCAGCGGCAGGTCTCAGTTCAGCCGGGGCCCTTGATTCGAACGGAAGGATCTCACGTCACCATCTGGTGTAATGTGACCGGCTACAAGGAAGGAGTGGAGCAAGACTTTGAGTGGTCCATGTACCTTTACACCGCTCCCGATCGTGAGATCCGTGTCGTGAGCACGTCTCAGCACAACTACGCCTATGCCTTGTACGCCCAACGGGTCAACAGCAAGGAGATCTATATCGAGAGGCTGAGCGGAGACTCCGTGCTGCTGCACATCACCAAGCTGCAGGCCACCGACCAGGGCATGTACGAATGCTACACCCCAAACACAGACAGCCGCTACCTGGGCTCCTACAGCGCCCGTACCAACTTCACCGGTGAGCCTCCTATGAACTCCCACTTAACCCTAATTTATAATATAGTATGCTTCCGAAAGCGCTGTGGTTTTGCATTCATGAGCCTTGCTCAGACTGGACAGGTTTTCCCGCAGGAGGTTAGGTAAATGCGTGTTTCACAGATGTACTTTGTGATTTTTAGTCTCGTCTGAATCAAACACATCTGTGATTTTCTTTAACAACCTTGGTACAAATTACAGAGGAGATTGCCTGTTTTTCAGATAACTGGGGGGTCCTCTGAAAAATCTAATTCTATCCACTTTGCAATGTCTGGGATTTTGCAAGATATTATAATTTTTTTCCCCCTCACAACTTCTCATTTATTTTGACCTTTCATTATAAACCATAACTAAAGCTGTCTCTCAGCTCAACGTGATGGTTATAGGCCTAGTTGCGAGTTGTCATTGGGTTTCAAACCTTTTTCGCCTGCTTTCTGCCTAAAATGGTTGGTAATTCAAACACCCCATCCAATTTAAAAAGAGAATTAAATCAATAAAAGATTAAAAAGCGAATTATAGCAATCAGAGACGACCAAGGTTTCAGTCCCATCTGAATTTGTCATGAAATGATACACGATTATGGCTATAATATTGGTTCTTTACCAAGATTTATATTTCAAACATTTTTTTTTATATTTCAATGATTGGTTGTATCTTTGATGATTATTGCAGATCGAATATTTCATGCTCATTTCTCCTGTTTTTACATTTAGATGACCTATACCAATCATCTAACTTGTTATTTTTTTTAAACAAAATTGAATAATGCTGTTAAATCTTTAGCAAATCTCAAGATGAATATCCATTGTTCGTATGATGACTACATTCATTTGTAGCATTCACAAGTGATTCATTTTATTTTGAACTTATAATGTAATATCAGCTTATCGTTTTCACCCAGAATTTTAATGTTGGTGCAGCCTAATTAAAAACTGAGACTAAAACATTGTTTATTAAATAACTCTCATCTGAATAGTACTACTTATTTATAATTGGGTCTTTGAAACTGATTTTACAGTTTATCTACAGGCAGCTATGGCAGTGCAGTCTTGGATATGCTTGGAAAGTCACGTTTGGGATCTTTTTTTTTTTTAAGAGACATTTGAAATGCTGCTCTTTTTTTGGAGCCATCAGCCTGAATCCTCTCCAACTCGTCATTGCTAATGTTAATGGATCTGCGCTAATTGGTGGAGTTTTAATGCCTGAATGGATTTATGCTGCACAAATCAGTCACTGTTCTGGTGGAGTAATAGAGAAGCTACCTGACAGAATGCCAGTCCATCTGTGTGCCAGCCCACCCTATTATTAAGTAGGGCACAGGCTTGTAATGCTGCCTTGCCACCTGCCACCATGATATCAGTATCAATAGTCCTCTTAATTATAATTGTAATTAAACTTTATCCTTCCGGCTCCGCTCACTCATGCACACTGCTGATGTCTCATCCATTTGTTAGCATAGTCACATGGGCTTGAGTGACCGTAACTTGTTACAAAATACTCATTGTTAACAGTTCGGCTGTTGATTGTGACTAACCGTGTGGGCTGAGTTGTCAATGCCAGGCGTTGCTGCATAGGCTCATATGCACCGCATGTCTTGAGAGGCTGCACAAATGGACATGTGGACCAGCGGGAACAGTTTTAATATGGTATCTGTGAGTCATGAGTCGTGTTTGGTGTGGGCTGGAGAACATCACACTGAGAGCCACCTGTTTAGGGACAGGCATGTTGCTCGACATCACATTTCCGTGATCTCTGTGCTTCTATAAACACACCATTATCCTTTCTGCGGCCTCTACATGCTATCAAACCTCATGGAAGTGCTGCTTTTTAACTAGAGTCCTATTCCCATCACAATAACCAGTGTTGTGGGAAGAACTTATTTCTGTTAGTCATTGTCACCAGTTATATCAAACCTGTGCTAAACACAGGGTCGAGGTGCAGTCACATGACATTTGCAGCTCTGTGGCTGAAAAGAAAGATCCTAAGACATTTCAAAATTTAAGAATCTATGTTCAGTTAAATTCTTGAAAAAAATCTCAAATATTTTCTTTTTGTATTTAGCCAAAATTATCATAAAAGACACATTATCATAACCAATTGTTTTTTACATTATGGATCAGTGATGCCACTTCAGAGAACTGCAAATCTCTAGTAATATGTATTATATGTAGTTAGTGGTATGTTAATGCACAATATTTGAAATGGCCCAATACATTTATTAAACTGCTTATCTTTGGAGATTTAAGGTTTTACTTTATGATGCTTTAATGATTTTTTTAGAACATATTGTCCTGGCATTCTAATTATTCAAAAAGGTACATATTTTGGCCCTCTAGTGGTTTAAAAACAAAGACTGCATGCATTTTGTGGAAGAACATGGTTTTGGAGTGTGCTTCGGCTCTGCGCGCCTTAAGATGATGATGATTTGGAAAGCATGGAAATCCAAAAATGATGTCATCTGCGCATGTAAGGTCAATATTTTATGCTGTTGTTTTGACAATTTGGATGTGATGTTTAAATAAATGATGTTACAAAAGGTATGAATAATGCCAGTCTGATATGGTCAAACATTTAAATTTTATAACTGATATTCTGTCTAAAGAGCGAGAGATTATCCCACTGCTCATAAAACATTCACCAATAGGCTTTAAAGATATAACCAGTAATAAAGATGGAAAGGATCTCAAGCTGACTAGCTGAAGACATTACTGTAGCATTGAAAGACACGATACTTCCTTGAAAAAAGGACAGCGCTACAGCAACCCATAATGAAACGACCCTTAACAAGAAATAATGCTTTACAATGAACTTAGAGATTTACATATGGCAATTTATCTGGTCAATAAAATGCCTCACTCACCTGTTGTAAATCCCGCAGTTCTCGCCATCTCTGGAAATCCAAGCCAATGTTGATTCTTGTTTTATTATGAGCTCTGATGTTGTCTCAGCAGTAGACTCTCTCTCTCTCCTGCTTTTTTTTTTTAAATGAATGATTTTATGGCAGTTCAAGATTTAACATGCTCCATATCAAACTTTCTTGCTCAGTGTGACAACTAACTTATGCCACTCCCACTCCATTCTTGTGTCAAAGTAGCCGGAGCAACCTTTCTCTGTTTACGGAAATGACGAGACGTCAAAAAATGTCAAAAAATCGTGTACCTTTTATTTTTTGTTTGTAGAGTACTCTTATGAAACAAGATTAGAATGTTTTTGGAAATGCTGTTTAAAAAAAAAAAACTTTTACTATTAAATAAAAATTATGAAGAAAATGGCAGTTAAGAGAAATATTAAAATGTTATCCTTAAGAATGTTGCATAAACTCTGCCCCAGGTGATTTAGTGGTGAAGTTAAGTGCACAGTATAACAGAATTAATATTGCAGAGACATGCTAATGTTAGAAGTAAAACATATAATGTTATACTATTCTGTGCCACTAATACAGCAGGATTTCATATTCCTAATGAAATGCGGTGTTGATCTAAATTTAATCTCTTGGAACAGCATGAAATGGAACTGTTAGCCCGTTTTAGAGACAGAAACAGTGTTTGTGTGTCAGGCAGCAGTGACCTTTGCATCTGCTCTTCAATCTTTCCTCACATACTGAAATTCCCACAGTGCACCAGGATCTGCTCTAAAACCTCATTCAACCCTTTATGTTTCTATCAGACAGGATTATGCTTGAAAGAAAAGCTAAGGTCAGAAGTAAAACCTGTTGCTAAGTTCACAAGCTCGGGCAAAAATAGATAACGACGGCTCTGCTCCAAAACATAGCGAGGCTGTCCACAGGAAGCTACCAATGTGAAAAGAGAGACTTGATTAATAATCACTAATAAGTTTTACATTAGCATGTTGCTAAGCTAAAAACTCAATTCACACTACTTGTAAGTGCATAAAGAGTACATAGATTACAAATATTGTTGCACAGTTGTTTTCTTTTTTTTTTTTTTATATTTTATTTACAGCTTTTCACATTTTTACAGAACAACCCCCCACCCTTCTTTTTCTTTTTTCTTTCTCTTTTTTTTTAAATACCTCAAACCAGTTAAACCACGCCCAGCAGCTGATTTCATTCAACGCAATCACTAAGTCATCTGTCACCATGACCAATACCATTGTTTACAATTGTCTGAGGGGTTTAACATGTTTGGAGGGGACAATACAATAAAATGATAAGATCAACTTTGTATGCTAGCGTGCTAGTAAAGATGTGGTTTTCGAGTGTATGAAATGGTTAATATCATAATATTTGCTAATCTGTTGCCACTAGTGGCGTAAAATTATGTGCTTTCCCTTTAATATTAGAATATTTCACCTAATATTTGTGTGCTACTTACATTTTTAAAGCAGGGCGACTGGGATTGCAAAAGGAAATGCGTGATTGTCTTTTTATTGTTTTAAACTGAGGTATTTCTAAGACAACATAGTTTTGATACCCACTTCTTAGAAAAGCCTTAGATTAGGAGTGCCTAAAATACTGTTAGCACGCTCACTAGAATTTAGAGCAAAGCTGCTGAAAAGCATATGTTTGACCTTCAGGGATTTTCTAGTCATTGACAGGAATAACTCGGCTAATCAAAATCAGCCGTATGCAAGTGTTAGTGTATTTAGGAAGACAGACTGTTCTGAAGCTGTTTCTGTGTGCTAAGCTAACAGCTGACGCATGTGGTGGATCGAAACTCTGGAAGCTGGCAATGGCAAATGTGATGCCATATATACATCCTTGTCCTGTGTAATAATTAGCACGTGTGTTTTCATAGATTGAATGAATGATCAGTATGCTTCATAACTGGGTTAGGAATGTGTGAGCTGAATGTAGGCCATGACTGGACTGCTCCCAGCTGCTGACAGGAGTAATGGCTGTGCTCATTGTAGGCTGTATTTTTAGGCACTGTACATGAGGTGAGGGGAGGAAGCACATACTCTCTGGAGCCTCTGTGTGTCTCTAACTTCTTAACCCATTTCCCTGTGGCCTTGCT